>NC_137458.1:132501938-133101938 GCF_964235325.1 Thermobia domestica | reverse complement strand
TCCTAAAATTATAAATCAAATAGACAACTATCGTTAAAATATTCCTTATGTAGATAGGTAGATTTGTGCTTCATAAGGATGAAAAACGGTTTCATCGTTCGAAATGCTGCTAACTTTTATTACTATCTTATATGAATGTCTAGTCGTCCTTGTTCAAATGGGCATTCATAAATTTGAAAATTGAGTTGGATAATTAGGTTTATTACTTTCACTATAGCCAGGAAGTAAACGCATATCCCAAAAGTAACCACCGAAGAAATATTATTCCGAAACTCCAGCATTTGTTTCCCTTTTTGTCTAATTTAGCGTGTGAATTTGTTGTCAATACTTGGCCTGTACACAATTGAATACTTCGGTGTCTTTTAACTGTTTTGTGACGTATTATTCGTATTATTAAACAGGAACATGTGTTTCAATCGGAATTGAATATAATTTTTGTTGGTCCTGGAAATAATTGAAAATGGGCTTAACCAGTTTTGGAAACTACTTTTTGTTACATATTGGTAAACCAATTGATATGAATTATTTCAAAAGATTATTTTTAAAAACTCAGTTACCTGTGTGGTGTAACGATGTACTAGAGCAATAACGCCTGAGAATATTGCTTAACACGATTACAAAAGATTAGCGTGAAGACACCATTTCCTTATAGCAAAGTAGTCCAAAACGATGACTAATATACTACTTAGATGACAAATTTGCTACATAAGTAGTCTAATACGCAATTTACTACTTCTTCGAGCAGTTCTAGCAAAATGATACATTTAGAAATTGTGTTCTCCAACCGTAGGGATTGACTTCCCTGACTAGACCACTAGCAGTTGGAATGCGATAGTTGATTTCCAGTCGATATGACGTCACAAGTGTTAACAACATAAAAATTCGTTTTCTGAAACATTTAACATTAAATTCCATATATATGTAGGTTAGTAATGAAATTAGTCAAGAAGTGATAAAACTTGTGACATGTGAGCCACAAAACCCGGAAGAAGTTATACCTATTACCCACCAGACCAGTGATCCGAAGTGATCGTAATATGGAAAGTATGTACGAGACTGCTAAGATAATTTCAACAAACATGATTCTCTTTTCTCTCTCTTTTTTTTTTCTTGTCACTAATTTATCATTTTCTTTCTCTTTTGTCGTGTGTGTGTTTATGTGTTGTCACGGCAGTGTACTAAAAAGTAAGTGCAAGGTTTATCGAAGTGTAAGCATGTAGGAATCACTGAAAAGTTACGTTGTTCTCTTTTTTATGAAAACTCAAAGTTTCATCGCTTAAGCCTGTAAAACTTGTCGTGTAGAATATGAGAGATGCCACTGAACAAAAACACCTGAAACTTGTTCATTAATTATTATTATTATTATTATTATTATTATTATTATTATTATTATTATTATTATTATTATTATTATTTTGTATAGACCATCATTATACTACTTACCACAATAGGAAAATGAATAAGTGTGAAATTATATTTCAAATATCCAAGACATGTTACCTTCATTAAGAATTGTCTTATCGGGATTCGAAACCTTGAATACTCGAACTCAAGTAGTAGACATCATTAAACCATTTTAAAACTTTGCAGTAATGTTGTAGTACAGTGTCTGTTGCTTCTGGGTCAACAAGTTTTAAGAATCAACGTCCAGACGAACGAAAGTAAATGCAACAAATCCTGATACGTTGGCTCGTGCCACCATTGAAAAAGTTAACTGCCTGTAGGTTGTTGCAGATTGAGTTAATTAGTGCCTTAAAATATGAAACTACTCCGAACAGAACAACCGAATGTAAATGCTAGGTCTGTACATTTTTAGCATATTCAATTGGGCCTGACTGCATACACATAATTAGTATTTAATTATGTATACTAACTTCAGAAACAAACAAACACATTGTCAAGGGTGACCCCTCTCGTCTCTCCAATAGGACTTTTTTGTTAAGCATAGTAAATATGCTAGGTTCTATGATTTCTATGTTAATAATTATCCTAGTCTTTTTTCTGATATTGTTTAACTTACATGCAAATAATCTATATGTAATTTTAGTTTTTTACATAGATGTTGTTATTACATTTCCATGCAGGGTGTTGGGATTAGTTATACTTTTTTCATACTTAACAGCAAATGTAGAATGTTTATAATAAAGCTAATATAACTAAATGTTAAAATATCCTTCCACTTTGTTACTCTCATTTACCTCACTGGATACGGAGAGCTGTGAATTAGTTACTACACTATTGTAAAACACTATCTGAGTTTAATCTTATTTTTTTCTTTTTTAACCATTTATAATTATAAAATGTCAAGTCAAACAAAAGATTTCTCATAAACAATTTCTGTCTTCTTATGAATAGTTAATTTGTAAATTTCTTACAATGTGTGATTCGAACTTCACGCACTGTCATGCCTCATGCTTCAATGAAGTAGTATAAAAATATTAGTAATAATATGGTGAATGGTTTCATACTCTGAATACAAAATGTCGTTTTGTTTAGTTTTATTATCTAAATATTCTGGCACCCCTGAAAAAATTGCGGATTCCCAATGAACTTGCTGTCTACGCCGTTGCTTACGTGGATAATAAACAGAACATTTCCTTTAATTAAGAGTACAGTTATTGATTTTATGACACACATTTAAGGAAAACATAAAGCTAACCCATCTTTGTTATCTTTCGTCCCTGCACAGGTCACCTGACACTTTTCTAGATGGTCTTGCCTTGTAATTCTGATATATAGAGGTGATAAGAAAAATCTGGTTTAGTTGCGAATTCATTTCCCATAAATCATGCTTAAGAACGATGAGCAATGGAACAAAAAAACATGGTAACAGCATTTTATACACGTGTTACAAGTTTTATTTCTGTCTAGAATTAGAGAAAAAGAAGCAAAAATCTGTTTTGAAATCGCTTATCATACGATGAATGAAGCACCCCCAAGAGGAAAGCTAACAGATAATAACAACCACAAAACACGCAAGGCAAAAACCAACCAAGATCTCTGTATGATAATTCAAGAATGATTTCGTTGTTACAGCAGCCGACATGACACTACAGGTACGATAAACAAAGGTGTTTAATAGTCAAAACCAAACACATAACTATACGCCATTCTGTTGCTTTGTTTCAGTTAGTTTTACGTTGTAATCAAAAGATACGTCTCATGTAAGGTAAATGTTAATTTTTTCTTTTAACTGCTTTGATTTTAAAAGTAAAAAGATACTACGTCAAGCCCTCCAATGTCAAGACAATGTGTATTGTAGATTTGTTAAATTAAACACCATAATGCATAGGGTGTTCTCCGCGAAGTAATCATATTTAGTTGAAGTATACCTATTGCCGAGTAAACATACATATGGACTGATAAGTGCTGTGACTTGAAATTATTTCTGCACACAAGTAACGTGTAAATCAGGAGTTTAGTTGATTTTGAGTTTAACGTCCATTTCAGCAGCGAGGCTATATGAGAAGTGGACCTACGGAAATCCGAACAACATGAGCTTTCAACAGGAATCGAACCCCGGGGCTCCCACGACAAAGATGCGTATACTAACCGCTTAGCCAGGAAGGAGCTCCGTGTAAGTCAGGAAATATAACCTAAAATCCACTTAATGTTCATAAGAATAGCAGGTAACTATCTGCTAGTCAAAAACTGATTGCTAAGGTAAAGAAGATATTGAAACAAATTACTTCATCGATCGAATTTTATTTCCTATATTGACACCTGGACTGCTCACACTTATGCAAAGATTTACGTCGAATTGTACACATATCCGTATGTACACAAAATACAATGTATATAAAGGACTGTACGATCACTCTGTTATGATATACCGCGTCATCTCGTTAATAATCCATATTTTTGCAACAAAAGGAAAAAACAATAATTTACCTGGAACATTGTCGTTAGTCAGGAAAACAGTTTCCATCAGGATTCCACAACACTCTGCTATATGTTAACTTGTTGAATTTCCCGCTGTAAGAAGTCACCGGCATTGGAAGCACAGAACTTAATCACTGTGAGTCGCACATCATCATCTTGCAGTATTTTAACAGAAAAGTGGTTTTGCAGGCTGCGAAGAAGACAGTAGTATGTTGCTTTAAGATAATTGTATTGTGAAAACGCCGAGTGGGGGATTTTCTTCCAGCCACATTCCTCAATCTTAGACTGGTGCTTCCTGTCGTGTGTGGGCGCAAGTTATCACCGTAGATGAAAATACCCTTGGGATAGACTAGAGCTGGACCTTTCTCCAATCATGTACACTGTAGGCGTCAAGCCTGCTGACAGTAAATATCTTCATGGATATCCCATTATCCCATGGATATCCCACCAAACACTAAACATTTCTTTGCAGGAGTGGAAGTAACGTTTTGCTTAGTTCCAGAGGACCTCTTAGATTCTCACTGACGTTTGCGTGTAATGTTATGATATCGGACCCAATTTTCGTCACGTGTCACCATTCACGTGTCGTCCGACACTTCCATGATCAAACAAGCTACAATTCCAAACCATGGGACTATTTTTCTTGTACGTGCTGCTGCACAATGACGTGTTCTATATAACACATAATTTAGATCCAAATCACTGATTCATAATCAGTTTTCTCCTCACAGATTTGCAAATTTTATTAGTTATGCGTGATACAAAAACAATTATTTGGAAGAATATGTTGCCGCATTTTGCGATTTGTCACAGTCATTGCTGTAATAAGGTGAGTTTGGTGTAAACAATGTTTATGCATCACACACTTTTTTTTATTTTTTAAAGGAAATATTGCTGTGAAGCGTTTTCTCAATAAATTCATAATTATAACACTTGAGGATACGTGAAGTTCTGACATAGTGAGAAGCGAGGAGACTCACTACATAAGCATCCCGAATAGGGAGAGGTGCAGAGACTCATTTTAATCAAGTATTCCGTTAAAATAAAGGGGTTTCAAATCAATAGAGAGGGATTTCGAATCGGTCTGGAACTTTCTCGTAGTAACTCTTGCCAACTATAATTGTTCTTGACTAACTGCAGAGAATTTCAAACCAGAAGACACTTTGTAATTGTAATCAGTAGAGCAACCCAAAAGCATAACAGCAGTTTACACATATAGTTGGTACCTTAAACAGGGTTGTGGTTGTCTAAGGGTCCAGAAGGAACTGATTTTAAAAGCATAATAAAGCATAATTTTAGAAAATAAAGCATAAAGCATAATTTAAAATATATAGCATAATTCTTTTAAAAAAACTCCTTAACATACTGTATTAATATTTTTAAAATCAATATTTACAATACAAAATCATTGAGAATATATGAATGCCACAATGAAAGGCTTATTTTTATTTCTGTAAATTTTTTGGTGTAATCCTTTGACGTAGAGAAAAGAAACAAGGAGATGAAGAATAAAACTTCGGCCAACAATGAATAGTACATAAGAACTCCACACTATATTGTTATGTGTACCTCTTGAGCTTGAGCACTTTCTGTACTTTTTAGTGGCATCTTTTACTGTCTCTTTTTGTATATATGCACCTCTAAGGCGCACACAAGTGATGAAAAAACTGACTCGAGTAAAGCATCTCTTTATAGTGCATTAAGTAGAAAGTTCGTTAAATATGAAAGAAACTGGTTACATAAAATATTAATAAATAGATCAAGATATTTAGAATATTTAATGGATAGTAAATATTATACATTAAACGCGATTAATGTAAAACAACGATTGAAATTAATAATAAAGCATAATAAAGCATAATTTGGAAAAAAATAAAGCATAATTAAACGAAAAATAAAGCATAATGTGGGTTGCTCTAGTAATCAGTATATTGAATTCGCCATATTGAATTTTGTAATTTTGACGTCAGATTCTGAATCAGCTGTCCTAAGCCCCCCTGGCAGTATGTTTTTTCTTAATTAAATGATTGTTTTTGGTCTATGCTTAGAGACCACCCCTAACGTTCAAAATGTGGTTTCTACCTTTAAATCTTTACCATTGCCGAAACAAAAACAAAAAAATACGTGTCGATTATTTTTCAGTGTTCTACACGTGCGCAAAGTTTCATTCAAATCGGTGAGTGACACTTCCGTAAGTCTCTGTCAGTCATGAACAACAACATAATAAGAATCCTTGCTTTTGTTGTGTGGCATAAGGCAAAATTTTGACGTGTCAGAATTGTTATTGTTGATGTATAATTGCCTAGCAATTGGGAATCAAACTTAACTAGATGTTAGTGAACTCCGAAATAAATGAAAAATGTCAGCAAAAATGACGATACGATCTTATATGCTGACCACGCAATACTCAATCAACAAGCAGTCTGCTTGATCAAGCATTATTTTTTTTAGAACATACTATGTTCACATAGAAATCAACACGTCTCGTGCACAAACATAAGGGATTTATACCCATCTATATAAAGAATAACCACGTTTACATTAGTTTGGTTGTAGTTAGTATGCGTTAATGTTTGGTTTGGATTTGTAGGAAGTCCTACTAATATATGATAGGGCTACTGTCCACTTTATCTTTCCTCACCCACTAAAATAATAGAAATTTTATTTAAATTTATTTGAATCAATTCCTTTTTTAACAGAAGCGGTTACTTGTGTTCGTCCTTCTTTCCGAGCGAAATCAATGAGAAGGACACTATATGCGTATTTTTATGTGAGCACAAACTTTGTTGCTATAGAAGAAATCTTTGTTGAAATAACTAACTAGTAAGAGCATATCTCAAACATTGGTATTTTGAAGTATTTTGAGTTAACACCGGTACTTTATATGATTTTACGTGATCTACGGATCGGCCCGTCTCCTTATCAACTCAATATTTCAGGAATGAAGCTTCTATCGCTTACAATACGTACGGATCACGTCGTAAGAATCCATAATTCGTAGAATTCAATAGACTCAATCAATTTGGACTGAACTTGTTATGGTAGTTGGCATTGCCTTGCTACAACAAACTTGTGGAATAGTATTGTGTGAAGACTTGTGGTCAGGGATGAATTCAGGGGGTAGCCCGGGGGGGAATTTCTCCCCCGAAGAAAATTTATTCCCCCCCGGAGAAACTCTCAAAATTTCAATCACAAAATGTAGAAATTACTTCACCCAAACTCCCTTGCCCCCGAGGAGTTCATATTCCCCCCCGGGTGAAAATGTCTGAATTCAACACTGCTTGTGGTTCTTACGTTATACGTAAAATAAGAATCAAACGAAGGACATAAGGTTTACTAATCAAATTTTCTTGTTTATCTTAAGAGGGCTCATCCCGGCCAAATTAAAATACCGCTAATTTTACAGTAATTATGTGATATCTTCCGATAGATAAAATATAATCGGAATGTGGAACAAGAGCGCCCTAGACAATATTATTTTGCGTGAGGTACCGTTGTCTCAAGTCACCTAGTGCCTTTCCGTTTTCAGCCGTTTAGAAACGCAAAAATAAATGCCGATTTTCACAATGGCTCGAAATCGAAAGCAGATAAGTGAGTCGTGATAACGGTATCTCATGTAAAGTGATATTGTCTAGGGCGCTCTTGAGGCTTTTTAAAGCGTTGTTCATTCAGATGGTAGCCTAGTATATCTGATTGAGGCATCTGACATCTCAATTCGATTCTAAAAGATGTTGGCAATGTTGCAGACCAAAATAAAGTAAAATAAACTTTCTACATCTTGAGTTTAATTTCATTGAAATATCTCTGTTAGTTTATAAGTCATAAGTGCTAACAATGTATTTAGCTTATTATAAAAGAACTACAACAATAACAAGAATATACAATAAACTTAAAAAATATTGTTATATCGTTTCCAATCAACAATATCACATGAAATGAATTTGGAGTAAATCTAATGTATAATTTAGTGACATAATGGAAAGTTTGGGACAAGATGGCGCCAGATTTCGACGAGGTATTTCAAACTCCAACTTAATGCAATCACTCCATTTAACACATGTTCTTTTCCGAATCTATTTTATTTTATACTACTTTTTAATAATGTGTATACGTTCCTGGTTTGTCATTTAATGCAGACATGTTTGGACATGTGTGCATGACATTTTGTTGCAGTTTGTGTTATGACTAATGAGTGTTATATAGTACAACATAATTAAATACATATCTCATCTTTAAAACAAAACTAGTACAATAGTCGACTTGGTCTAAGTACTGAAATTTTAACATAAATAAGCACATTTATGGCTGAAAAAAGAATAATGAGGAAATGCTTATTTCTGATTGTAAGTATGTACTTAATTCAATGATTTGGTAGTGTATAGAGTTATAATGTGCCTGGACATCTTCAGGTAACCGTATTTTAGTCAAAGTTAGAAATGTAGGATATTTGTCTGTTAGGATTGAAGTAATACGAATGCGTCTAGAACGTTATTGTATTTAAGGTCCGTTATAATGGTACTATAATAATACGGGATAATACACTAAAAAAAGAAGAAAGAAAGTCTATGAGTTTTTGGAATATTACGTTAAGGTTCTTCCTATCTAAGGGGAATATCTCCCTCCCTAGTTGTATAGGAATGGAATAATAATATTGTATATACGTGGCGTGAAACCTACCTACCGACATAAATTGTAAATAATTACTGAATGAAAATATATATATTTCCCCCTTTAAACTTTAGCGTGAACTACTATCTTGCTGCAGAGCCAGGATCCGCATCTCCGGTTAGCCTGGGAATCCTGGTTTGAGTTAGATTTCGTCTGAAAGTAGTCATACCGTGGAATTCAGTAACTTAAGGCCATGCTTTCCAAGAGGGAGATGGTTATGCTCTATGACGCTCGAGTGCATCACTGCAGATGGTGATAGTTCCAACTCTCTAGAAGGGGGGTGCGATTGACAGAAAAGACTGCGTGCTTTAATACTTCAGGGAGCTTCTTTTGAGATCTCTTGCAAACATTTCATATTCAGACATGCTGGATAAAGAACGAACCAGACATAATTTGTAAGGTTTATCTTACAAAATCGCCCTCGATGATGAAGAGTGTAAGTAGACACTCGCATTATTAACCTGCCATTTATGTTACAGCATTTTCAATATATTATACTTCAACGATTTTACACAATCTTATCTCAAAATTGGACAAACGTTCTGAAGAGCATACGGTAAAACGGCAAAAGATTCACCTTTTATAGTAGAATTTTTCACTCGCAAAAGTTTGAAGTTGCTTTTATAAACTTATTTAAAAAAAACACCTGATACATATAAGGACATAAGGTGTTCCATAAGTTTTATGTACTTTTATAACATGGTTATACAGAAACTTGCTTTTAAATTAGGTAGAAAGGTTTCATGCATACTGCATGTTAGGTGTTACATGAGACTTTCCATGTGGTAAGGGCGAACTCAGCATGTTAAATTGATATTGATATTGCTATAGTCCGAATGCTTCATATTCTGGGTTATACAGAAACTTGCTTTTAAATTAGGTAGAAAGGTTTCATGCATACTGCATGTTAGGTGTTACATGAGACTTTCCATGTGGTAAGGGCGAACTCAGCATGTTAAATTGATATTGATATTGCTATAGTCCGAATGCTTCATATTCTGGGAAAATGGTCAGAGCGTTCACTTATACTACATTCAAATTATAGCTTTAACATATATTTATGATTAAATATTAATATTCGAAGTCTAATTACAATTAATAATTATCAACAACTACCTAATATTAAGTCTGTAGTTGTCTTTAAAATCACTATTTCCTTAAAACATGGAGAAACTATGGAGAGTTAAAATGCGAAAAAACAAACAGTTACATTTATTTCTGTTGAACTCCTTTAACGCTATGGTATTTAAACCCACATAATTATTGTAATTAGAATATCACATTTAATTCCGCTTGAAAACTATTCCAGATAGTACCACACGCTGACCTACCTTGTGAGAATTGTAACATATTCTATTTGTGCACAATAATTCTATCACTTCATTGTCAACTGCATTCCTTAAACTATATTAGATCTCTTCGTCTATTTATTTAAATAGAAATGTATTCATTAAATATAAAAATGATGAGAAGCCCTCAATACATAGATAATTCTTTATGGTCAGCACGAAATAAATCATACGAGAACGAGACAAGCTTACCTAAATTCGTAACATTTAGGTAAATATATATACATTGCAATACTCTGCTGAAAGGCGTTCTAACCAGTGTTTCTTTCAGGTATTTTCTTGAAATTATGGACAATCAGTCCCCGAAACTACGATAAATTACTACATGAATCATTTATTTAAAAAAATATCAAGATAGGGTGAAAATGCAGTCCTCTCACATTCTGATTTCTCTTCCAGAAGAAATTTTCTGCAAGAAAGCTTTGTATAACCTATTTATGCAGAATAGTATAGGTGTTCCAGCAAGTAAGTAATCATTATCATCATAGGTATTCTGCCAATATTGGGCAGGTCACTTGCCGTAACTAAAAAGCTTCCACATGGTACGGTCTTTGGTAGACTTCTTCGTCTTCAGGTACAATTTTTCTGTTTTCATACCGTTGCCCCTTCCCTCCCTTTAATGCCACCATACTCTTTAGCACGTCCCTCATGATACTGTTCTTTCTCAGCAATGTCCCAACCAGTTTATCTTCCTCTTTTCAATAATATATAAAATTGCACTTTCCTCCCCCAACCATTTCTAATACCTTCTCATTCGTTTTTCGCTGGACTCAGCAATCCTCTCCATTCTTCTTCACACTAACATTTCAAAGGATCTTTGTCTTTTTTCATCATTTTTGCTTAATGTCACTGTTTCTGACCCATACAGTGCAATACTCCACACGAAGTATTTTACGAGTCCTTTTTCTCAATTATTTGTTCAAGGTCTCACAAAATAGACTCTGCTTCCCCCTAAGAGTCTAGACTAAAATAGACTTTAAGGTACTTTTGCTATTTCTATACTTTTGCTTTCATACTTCATATTATCACTAGTAATACTACCCATACTACCCAAGTATCGAAAACTATTCACCTATTCTAATTTCTCCACTCTTATTTGTATATTTGACGGTCGCGGTGGCTCAGTGGTAGAGCGTTCACCTCTGGTACATGGTGTCTTTGGTTCGATCCCAGCTCGCGCCAAGTGAACGTTGTAGTGGACAAAAACCATGTGTTTCGGTTTACTCGGGGTCCTCCCGTTTCCTCACACTTTCTTCATTTAACCATTTCATTTCTTTCTCATCATCACCGTTTCCTTTAGCCTAGCGGCATAAGCATAGGATGTCAATGTTGAAGATTTCATTTGTCTATATTTGATATAGATCGCTTTATTACAATCACTATTACGTTTGTCTTTTTCACACTTACTTTCATTCCATATTCTTCACAGCCATTCCTTAAGTTTATCAACATCTTATTGATTTTCTTTTCAGATTCCGCAAGAATCGTCATATCATCTGCAAACCGTATACACCTAACCATTCTACTTCCTACGGAAATGCCGTCTTTATCATGTAGGCTCTTTTACACTATCTCTTCTAAATACATATTAAATAATATCGGCGTGAGATAGCATCTCTGACGAAATCCTCTTCCAATTGGGCTCTCCTCTGTCATTTTCTCCCCTATCTTTACACATACTTATTGATTCATATATAAATTTCTTATAAGTCTTCGATCTTTTCATTGCAACTCAACTTTCTTTAGAACTCGAAATAACAATTCCCATTTACGCAGTCGAAAGCTTTTTCTAGATCAATAAATATGAAATACACCTCTTTCCCTTTTTTCAAAAACTTTTCAACTGATAACCCTTCATAAGGAAGTGTATCTCTTGTGCCTTTACCTCTCCTGAATACGAACTGCTCTTATTCCACTTTTTCATTCGTTCTTCTATACAACCTTCTTTTCAGTATTCGAAGCAAAATTTTTGGTGTATGCGATATGAGATTAATAGTTCTATACTCATCACATTTCCTGAGTTCGATTTCTTAGCCATCTATATCATAATCATCTTCAGGAAATATTTTGGCCACGCTTCTGTTTGATATATTCCATTGCAGGGTCGGAACAATCCTCTTATTCTTGTCACCCATATTCTTAATGAATTCGAGTGATATATTATTCATCCCGGTTGCATTTCCATTCCTAATCACAAATACAGCTTTTTCATATTCATTCCGAAGAATACTAAACCTTTTATTATCCTTGCGTACTTCATTTTCTACTTCGACATTTAGCTCACATGATCTTTATGATGTTGCAGTAGATAATGAAGTCTACACATCTAGGTCGCATGCTCCAGTTTCATATAAGTCCTCAATGAGTTCCGTCCCCATTCTTATTTTCTATTGCCTTCGTAATACCCCATTGTGCATGAGTTATCTTTCTGCTGTCAGCAAACTAGGAAAAAAATTGAGTGGTTGTTTCCCGTTGCCTTCCACATCTCAATATCACAGCCTTTAAAGTCAATATGATCACGCCAGGGACCAATGTCCAAGATACCTCACCAATCACTATTTCACCAACTTGTCTACTGGAAAACTACTGCCTTCTCCCAGAACACTTTTCGTCTGGCTACTCAATTTAGAAGAATTAGGTGGGGTGGACCTTCTAGTAGTGAACTACCTTCGGCATACCTCTCAATTTCACAAGTAAGTAAAGCAAAGATAAAAATTCAAGTTTATTTCTCATATGGAAAGTACAGGAGAAGAAAAAATGTGTTTAGATTTAGTATTTGAAATCACTCACACAGAACAGATGAGTTTTATTTTAATTTGTGGAACTGCTGTAATTTTCAAACAATGAGATCCAACGTTGTAACTAGAAGTGATAGATTCTAGAATTTCTAGTTTTAATAGTGAGATAAGGGCTCACATGGAATCCATTGAGACATTAAATCATATCAAAAGCTATTCCTCGTTTCCTCTTACTGGTTTGAATTTTTTGAAAAAGAAGAAGAAGAATGCAATATTGAAACAGAAAATAGTAACCGTTTTAGCTTCAATAGTGAATTGGCAGGCAAGATGGATCCAATTCAAAGACATAGAAACCATTAAAAAAATGAAGAAAATAAATAAACTCGTTATCTTCTATAGCTTCCACCCTATGGTTATCTACGTTTGAAACCAGATGTAGCTAAATGTACTACTTTTGAGTTTCAGCAAGGAAAGAAGAACCTAAAATAAAACTAACAATTGATATGTTGAATTAATATCAGATAAGCGTTATTCATCATCTCTTGCAAAGTTTACTCCATCGGTTCCCGCTATTGAAACCAGAAGTGGTTAAATATATTACTTTCGGTTTCAATAGAACATCAAATATGTAATCTATTCTTGGGTGCTGAATTTGGTATGAAAAGACAAAAATTAATTTATTTGCCATTTGTTACCGATTGTAGTATCTTGCCTGTGACGAATAATGGTCTTCTATAGGACATTCCTTTCTTATGTATAGCGCAGTTTGGAAATTAAAAAGAAGAGAGAAAAATAATGACTAATACAAAGACCATGTACCCATACTAGTACCCAGTCAGTTAATATTCCTCCGATATACGGCTTCGGTATCTTATAGTCAAGAGAAAATCAAAATGGCGTATAAAATCAAAGTGTCATGTTCTTTATATCCTGACATTTAAATTCTCTTAAGTATAATGTTTATTCTTTACCAGACTTATAAGACGAAAATGTCTTCAGGAGCTATTTTAGACGTACTGTAAAAGAAGCAATAATCTCCTCTCCCCGGTGCTCCATACAATCACATTCCCATATTACTAAAAATGTCTTCCAAATATCAGTGCCAAAAGGCAGATTTAGTTTCGTTTTTCACCAGTTACACATCGAAAAATTTTTTAAAAAGAAGAAATAATAAAGTTTATCTGTAATATCACCCTTACGACGATTCGGTTTTTCCTATCATGAGAAAAAGAGGAAAATCGACATGCAAATTGAATTTGAATAAATTTTAAACCTTCGCGTAGTGAGGAGGGAGTAACAGCATCTACCGGGACGGCATATGAAAGCAAAGAGAAACCTCCCTCTTTTTCTCTGTAGAAGAAGAGATTAGAAAGGAGAGCAAAAGAAAAGTTTGGCCGCCTTTAATTCGAAGTGCTTCACCGAGAGAGGTTCTGATAATGAAAACACAGTTAAAAGGAGATAAAGAGGAAACGCCCTGGTGAGTGAGATGATGAGAAGGAAAGAATAGCGATTGGAGCTAAAGAACGACAAAGAGAGAGAGTGTGCGACACGGAAGAGAAGGGAGGATACGGAAAAATGCCACCTGAAAATAGACAGAAGAAAGGGAGGAAAATAACGTGAATAAGATTCTATTTCAACAAAGAAAAACATGTAAATCGGTTTGAATGTGACTCAAGCTTTATAAAAAGAAAATCCTCTTTCTTTATTCTCCCTCTTTCCTTTTTAGCTTTTAATTCCTAGAAGACTTCGTTGCCTTGCTTACTATCAACACTAGACCTATTTTCTTACTTTTTCTTCTTTTTACGTCAATTTCCCTGAAGTACTTAATATACATTAGTTTATAAAGTGAACACTTCTAACAAGAAATAAAATATTTGATTCTTTTCTCAATTTTTTACTTTAATTTTTGGTCTATGTATATTCCGAAAGGGTATTCTACTAATCAGAAACTACTAATTAAGCTTATTGTTAGTATAACCAGTGTTTCATACCATAGTCCGGGACTCGATTAACTGACTATTTCAAAACAAGGATTAAAGACTGCCCACTCATTGACTACACAGAAGCACATCCTATATCAGTAATTACAACTAGCCGATGTATGATGTAGGGACTCTTTTTACAACCTGAGAAATAGCAAAGAGAAACAACGGAGCAAAGGAGGGTGCGAGTGAGCTAGGAGGATAGAGAAAGAAGCTCGTTTTGACAGTGTGCGTGTAGTCGTGGGTCAACAAGTATTAGTCCTGCAAAACCACCGACTTGCGCTATTGATGCTCTTGTTTAGTTTGTTACTTCTGTCTTTTATTAACGTCAAGTTTCTTGTCTGCTCCTTTCTCTCTCCGTATGGTTTACAAAGAGAAGAAAAGCAGTAAACTGTAACATTACAGAGCATTCAGTTAGAGATGACTGCCCTATATAATAAGGTGCGTTTCTGTAATTCAGAAATCTACATATACAACAATACAGAGACAATGGGACCTTCCAGAACAATAAGAGAAGTCATAGCTATCTCACGGGAAAGGAACAGACTCAATAGAGACAATGGGTTTCAACTCAGCCCTATCTGGTAGGCCCTTTTCAGGAGCAAAAACAAATACATTTCTTGTAGCACAACAACAGCCAATCAGCATCTCTCAGGCAATCAGAACTCAGCATTTCCCTCAGACAATCACAAGCCCCCATTCATAGCTCTGCCCCTAAGTAGTAACTTTATATATACTACCACTCATATCTTAAGCTCTAAGGAGCCGAAACAAATTAACCTATAATGTTATATTTGATCAATGCAGGCCTGTATACCTACTTTTGGGCCACCCTATACATATCTCCGCTTACATCTCCGCTCTCTTCATGAAGATGAATGCGATGTCTGCATTTAAAACGTTGGATGTCAATCTCTTTACCTCGCTGATAGCCCGAGAAGACTTACTAAAACGTACATATTATTTTACATAAAAGGCGTTTCTGTAGGGCTCCCAGACGCCCCACTTTAGCTGGAACAGTCTCAAATTTACATCATGTCCCGCCTGTCTCAAGGAATTATTTAGGAGTCCAAATGTCTTGTTTCCCTGCAAGTTAATATCATTCCTATGATATTGAAAAAGTGCTTTTCGTCTTTCATTTGAATTTTTCCTGAACAACTCAAAAACACAATATATATCGTACAAGTTCAGTCAAACTCATCTGATCGTGATCAAAATTAACATTGTGGTAGATCTTGACCAGCTATATAAATGTATAAAATACTATGTTGTACAGGCTTACGGTTTTCGAGTTACAGTCAAAGTTTTTTTGCTTTATTTTGAAGAACAAAAACTCATGTGTGAATGACCCGATAGGGATTAAATTTACCGTGATTGTATAACATATATCAGCTACGTAAGATACAAAATACTGTGTGTACAGATTTGAGGTTCACAAGTTTTGGGCACTCGAATATTGCATCATCTTTTCGAAAGAAAAATTTCAAACAGTAATTCATCCAATTAAATTCTGACTTGCATAGTGGTAGAACTTGACCTACTCTACATATAAGTGTGTGTTAATATTATACTGAGCAGGCTTACGGTTCCGGAGCTATGGGCGGTCAAATTTTGTGTTATAATTTTGAAAACAAAAATCAACACATATAAATCATTTGATCGGGATCAAATTTTCTACAGTTTTTGACCTTAACCCTCTATATAAGCGTGTGGTGCAAGCTTACGGTTCAGAGTTAAGGGCCATGTATTTCGAAACAAAAATCTGTACATCGAAGACCACTTATCGGGATCAAACTTGGAACAGTGGCAGACTTTGATCTGCTTATTAAAATGTAAAATATTACGATGTACAAGCTTTGGATTTCCGAGTTATGCACAGTCGAATTTCTAAATCATTAGACATAACAAAACAATTAATACTTTAAATTAGGTTTAAATAGCAATTAAAGCCTAATCTTGGACAGAAAAATATTAATATCAAATGAAGGACTTTTTACGATTGTGCATGCTTAACTTGTTTTATTAGTCATCGATATTTAACTGATATGAATAAACTACTTATTTTTGACGAAGAATTGACCTATTACTAACTAACTAACTCTATGGCCTATGGAACTCGGAGGTTTAATGCCGCGTTCACAAAAGCTTTCCACTGATTTCTATCCTTAGCCAACTGAATCAAGTCTCCACTTTGTACTCCTATTTCTGCGAGATCCATCTTAATATTGTCTTCCCATTTGCGCCTAGGTCTTGTAATGGTCGTTTTTCGGTTGGTCTTGCAGTTAAGATTTTGAAAGCGTTCGTACTTTCTTCCATTCTGGCTACATGACCTGCCCACCTGAGCCTCTTAGACTTGGTGACCCTAACGATGTTTGGTAAACCGTATAAAAATTGACCTATTATTTAATAAATTCTGATATTTCAACAAGTCGCAAGTGCGTAACTGTGAACATACTGGTAAGTTTCATTTAGTGCTCTGATATTTTAGTGTAGAAATAGTGGAAGATCTAGTTAAGCATGACATATTTCTACCAGAGCTTTTTACATCATTTGAGGGATCTACTGAGAGAGGGAGCTATGCCACAAATCTTGATAATTTTAGTATGGGCTTTTACTGCCCTATGTTATCTATCATGTGTATTACAATCATGTGACATAGACCCCGCGTTCTCTGCAGCAGATATTCTGAGTTCATTAATTCGTCCTCAGCATCATTTTAAGTGAGAGAAACTGTGTCACTTACCGACGGTGTCTGGGATGGCAGTAGTGGAGATACCAACATTTGAATAATGAAATAGTACAGAGTGATGTTGCAATACATGGTGCTAGCTTTCATATCACGAAAATAACTGCTGTGAAGTTTGATTCAACACTACCAGGCATACATTACTTCCAATACACTTATTTTGACATCGAACTCTTCAAGAAGCTGCTATTTCGTCGAGAGATCTTGTGGTGGTTTATTCTTATATGACTACACTTCTTGAGGAAATACCACTATTGTATTCACATGAATGACCCCATCAGCCCCGAAGTTAAAAGATCTCATGGCAATAATGCCCGTCCAGCTTTTCATGGTGTTTAACAAACATTAACATCCACGGAAACAATATACAGTGAAGATACTCCAGAAGACCTGCATCTTTCTGTAGATCATGTGTAAATCTGTGAACATGATTTACACTTTGGCAAAACTATTTAAATCATATTAGTACTATATTGATTTTTCCACATGGGTATACTACAAATATTGTGCCATGCATTTCATGATAAATGATATTTAGATTGAAATTCATATTTTTCCTTTTGCATATTTTCTCTAACAATAAATTAAGAAATAAAAAGGTGACCCTTTATTGTACAAATTATCACGCAACACAATGTTTTAGAGAACTCAATTTATTTTCATTTCTTGTCGGAGTGGCATAGCTCCCTCTCTCACTAGACCCTCTTTGTTTCCGATGAGGTTGAAAGATATGCGCTACATATGGAACCTACAAAGGTTATCTAAAAATTATAATTCAAAAGGGAACAGCTATTTTTATTTAAATTTCCCAAAGAAGCTTTAAAGAGAAAATTGATCAAAGAATATAAAGGTAAAAGAAACAAGTTTCCAGACATAGCCTATTGACCGATGTAGAGCAGATCACTTAATTCTGAATTAAAATAGTACCTGTTCATCAGTTTAAAGACACTATACACATAGCTAGGGAACTTTAACATGTAGTAGGAGTGAAATTTGATAATTCATTCACATTACATAGAAAATTTTATCGTAGTACAATGCGTCAAGTCCATTCAAGCTGATAATGAATAATGATTTAATTGTATATAAAATGATTTAGAGAGTTGAAGTTATTTACGGTATTACTATTAATAATTCTGAAAATCGAAGTAAATTTAACTGGCAATTTTAAGTTTGTTAATGCCAAAAATCTCATCGTGACCTACCTTTATAAAGTATTTCACTTCACTGTGTGTGTCTGAGCCCTGAGGTAAGAAATATTAGTGGTCGTTACGCTATATGTATAAAGGTGGTTTATTGTATATTAAGTTCTGTACATCATTATGCAACATAGTGATTGTAACGGAGAAAGGTGTGCTTAGGCGTTTCACTTCCACCAAAATTCGAACTTACGAACAAGCAAACAAATAGTGATTGTGTTAACCACAGGAAGAGCCTCCATCCCCATTTATGTAAAAAACCCAGAAAGAGTTTATGTTTCTTTGACAAGAAGGAAGTGATAGAATATTGAGAGATCAGTAGAGCAACACCTAAATATGTATTCACTTTATTGTAAATGCTTTTCAGTAACTTGTACATATTTCTCCTAAATGTTGAGTCCAGATTTACTCTTCAACAACCCAAATGTTTTTCAGTTACATTCTTTTCTACAATCTGTTTTTAAAGCTGGAAGTATTAGATGTCAAGTTAGACATTGAATTTATAGGTCTAAACGTTTTGTACCATTGTATTTAGAAAACAAATCGTATGAGGAATCCTCTCTCAAAGGAAGTTATTGGTAGAAGTTACAATTTCATCACTGTTAGATGATGGTAAGTACACATATATCAAATCTTTTATTGTTATCGCTTTCTGTATCAAAACAACTTCAGTAATTTTATACAAAAAATTACTAAATTTGGAATTTGTTACAAGTGTTACTTTCCTCAAGAGCTTCCACTGTATATGAAGGATATATCAAAAATATAACACTATACTATTGTTTTAGCCTTGAAGATTTCTGCAGTGTTTCTAATTTCAAAATATAGCCTTCTCAGTACAACCTAGCAATAATATTTTATAGAGTTCGAATCACATAGCTTATTGAATGTTGTCACTAGCCGTCACATAGGATAATTGACATGTTATGCCTATTGTCCCAGTCCCAACATCAACATTATTATTTCCATATGAGTGTGTATTATCGAGTGTTGTGGGAAGCATTCGGAGACTTCGAGTGGTGCCAATTCAGTCTCTGTTTCTTTCTCCCTCTCTGTTTCTCTCTGTATGTGTACGTGACACAGTCAGGTTAGGGTAATGAGAAGAGAACAGAACATAGACACACAGACACTAACTAATATTCGTACGCACACAGGTCACTTTAAATTTGAGTGACAATGGATTCTGATTATTCAATAATTAATTGTTTCCACAGAGATAGTGAGAGAGACACACAGAGGCAGAGGGAACGCCAGAGACACATGCTACATGGAAATTAATTAATTTCGTTGTATCATCATGTTGTTAATATTATCTAATAACAGGAACAAATGAAATCTAGCCTTTATGGCATGAGCAACTAATCGACTTCATATAGTTTTAATTCTATTTTGCGTACTCACATCAAAGCAATAATATTGTTTTTCCTTATTGATTTTCGTAAAGGTAGTTTTTGTTAGATCTTCTGTTGTGTCTGACATGAGGAAAGCATTTGCAATTACCGAAGTAAAATAATTTAGAACAATGGCTCCCAATTACACAGCCCTGCGAAATTGACGTTTTAGAAAAATAAACGACGTTTTCGCTGAGTTGTATGGGATTGGTATGCTGATTTCGAAAATGACCTCTACTTTTGTCCATCAAGACAGTTTTTTTTGTAAACTCTATATCGATATTTTTGCTAAAAATCCTATATGAAAAGGAATTCTCTCAAACAATATTGCATTTACTATCTGGCAACAGTTGTTTTTATTAATTTAAATCTTTGTACAATACTCGATTCTTGGTTAGGTAAATTGATTTACCAGCAACTGATTTATTATGATAAGTTTAAATGGATGAAAATCACTGATTTCATAGCTTTCTGTTAAATGTACCGAGTGTCCAAGTGATACAGATAGATACCGGCTTCCGTGATAAAGAAAGACAGATTTAAGGCTCCTTTTCGAGGCACCTATAAAGAGCCTTTATTTATCTTTACCCTAGGTGATATTACATTTGCTCATTAATCCGGGAACATCAGAACAATAGACCAGAAAAATAACTCTTTCTCAAAGTACTTAACAAATTCCTTTTCTCGATGCCTGTACCAAATAAACAAGATCCCTGCAACCAATATTTTTTTTTCTCTCAATATGGAGCCCAACAATTCAGCCGCCGTTTTCGAAAGGCCCACATCTGTAGTCAGATTAATCAGTCCAACCTGAGAAAAGGGCTGCGGTGAATCTCCTCCAGAGCGCTTATATTTGGTCCCGGAATCTTCAACTTCGGGAAGTTTCGAGTCTGAAGACTCTAAAGAGATGACTGGTAATTCAGTTGGAGGGAAAGGCACTGGCACATCAGTTCCATGAGGAATGGAGCGTATGACCGATAGAATGTTCTCACGATAAGAGATTAGCTTTTGATTTTTGCAGCAAGACCCATGGACATGGCAGGAACCAAAGCAACAATCATCAGAGTGGTTTTGCGGCTCCCTCCATATCATTGGAATTCCAAATCATAAAGCAGTCTTCTTTCTTTTGAAATACTGAACTAAAACATAATTTAACATGAACATTACCTTAATTTGTCGGTATATAGACGTAATTATTTAAATGGAATCTTTCAGTTTAACGTCCTACGATTCTGCTCTTTTGGTAAATGAATGATAATCGAATAATTGGTGTAATAAGAATGTGGGGGGGAACTGGTACCCCCGAGAAAACCCACGGACAGAAGGTTGATTTCCAGAAACTTACTCGACAGAAACTTACTTTTCTGGATCGAACCATAAACTTCACATCCCAGAGGTAAGTGATTTACCACTAAACCACCGTGCCACACATCCTGGTAATAATTTAGTCATCGGAAAAAAATATTTGTACAAAATGGCAAATCTTGTTTAAGATCAATCAATAAGGAGCCATGTGGATTTTTCGGTGCATTGTTGTAACTTTCCTGCAAAATCAATATGTTTCAAAGCACGATTTGGTAATTCATATGCTTGATTTTTGATTTGTCACGTAGATTTTTAAACACTCAATATGAACAATTTAAGCTCTTGTTCCAACTTTGTTTTCTTTGATTAGACATATTTTGCATAATGAAAATCACACTAATGTTTCGATAATGTGATTCTTTGGTGAATAAGGCAGCAATATCATGATTCGTTTCACACATATGATCATCAGTAATAATTATATGTGGTCCACCTCTAGGTTGAAAAGCTTTTATTCCTGGTACTCCTTCATGAAATTGCTCTGGAATAGATATTGTGTATATATGTTTTGCCATTCTGCATAATACCACTATATGTAACGAAATTACGTACTGAATAGACTAGGGAGATTGAAAAGCATTCACTTTTCAAAATGTATTGTCACAATCACTACAGGGAATACATGTAAACAGACGTTTCCAGTATGTATCCATAATGAATACTAACACTTCATTTCATGTTACATTTATATCTAATACTTTCATGGTTAACCCTTAAACTTATCGCATTTAATGAACAAGTTAAACTGTTACATGTTCTTTCGAAAAAGTTAAACGGTTAATCGTTTATTTTTCACCCTGAAAAATATAGACAGTTTTAAGAAAATTTAACAAAATTTAACTGACGAGACAGTTTTACGTGTTTAACAAAATTTTAGTTTGATAATTTCTAACATGATATCTTTAACATTCTTTTAATTGTTTGATAAGATTTCAGTATGAAATGTTTCGTGCGTTAAAAATTCTAGCTTAATTACTTTTTATTGCTAGAATTTTAGCATGAAAATTTAGCTAACTACTAGAGATGTAATGAAATAGGCGTTTGTATGTGTGTGTGAATAAGTGAGTGGATACGAAGAGAACATTCTATTGGCTATAAGGTACTCATCCAAAGGACAATGTATAGCATGATAGGAAGAAATGGAGGGGCATGCGATAAAATGTAGCGAATTAGGAGTGATATTACTTGATAGGTATCAAGTATAATATTTATATGCATGAAGATAGTTCAGTTAGTTGCTGTCAAGCAGGTGTCTACGAAGGACCCAATCTTGTACGTATGTATCGCGATTTTAATTACACTTCCATCTCCCTAGTCATAAATACCCATTATAAAAAGAATAAAGTACTTATCCGCAGGCCTCATATTCAAACTCAAAGAGGGTTCTAGACACTAATAACATACATCACCTCCATACAAACGAGACAATTTTCTTTAATTCCCCCATTTGAACATATTAAATTATCAGAAAGCTGTCATTTTCATTCAAAGCCGAACTTGTGCTTCAAATACAACAATAAAGATGACTAGGCGTAAGTCACACACTAAAACAACATAAGGATCATTTCTCATCCGCTACTTTTCAACCCATAAACCCTAGCTCGTGACTACATAATATAATGATGTACTAGGTCATGTGATTCAAAGTAACTAATCAGAGCGATCTATCTATACGTGTGTACTCTTGTGCTCTGGATCATGTGATTCAAAATAGCCAATGTGAGCAATTTCCTCTGTGTTTATGTGTGTGTGTACTCCTGTAATGACCCAGTTTCTGATAATTTCAGACTATTTGTCATTTACCCGGCCCGAGAAACTATGTTTCAATATAAATTCTATTGTTCCTTAATTTTCTGTAATTTGTTAACCTGTTATACGTTACACGTTTGTTTTATGTTCCTTAGTTACATAAGACCTGATTAGTTGTCACTATCAGTGTTGTTTATCTTGACAAAATACTACTTTTTGCGGTCTTAAATTACCCTATGACATGGATTTAAAATATCTGTAAAATTTTCTTCAATATACCTACGTAAATATACTTTCTTCCAAAAACATATATTATTGCAATTACCCCGCCGTAACACCATAAACATCTATACATTAGTATAGGTCCATAAAGACACCAACTTACAACATAAGTGGAGATGGATTAGCTCACCCCTACACATTCACGGAGTAATTGGTCCTCAACACCTATGGAAGAGTATAAGGTTTCCTTCCATAGGACCAAAAGCACCTATACATTAGGATGAATCATAAATCACATCTTTGATCATAAAAGGTACATGATTGGATCGCTTTAATTATATATAATAAAACGAAGTGGACCGTAGTGGCACACGTCTGGTCCTCGACACTCATGAAAAAATAATTACACTTCTATAGCAGCATAAGCGTCCATACATTAGTTATAGGTCCGAAAGCACACCTTTTTAGAACATAAGGAGTGCAGGATTTGCACCCCTACAAAATTCAGAGGTTCATAATTGGCCCTCAATACCTATGAAAGAGAGTAACGTACCTCTCCATAGGACCACAAGCACCTATACATTAGTACGGGACCATAAACCACATCTTAGAACATAAAGTGTACATGATTGGCCACTTAACCTATCAAAGGTAACAAAGTGGACCTCAGATTATATATCTGGTCCTCGACACTCATGAACGAGCAATTACCCCTCTACCAGTTCTGACGCTCGTTAAGTCCAAGTTCAATGTTCAGTAGAAGTAACACCTCCTAGCGTCTATAGGGAGCAAAGGAAGTAGGTAAGGTGTAAATATATATTTTTAATGGACTATATTAGTTTGTAATGAATAGTTTTCGGGATCTCTGAGATGAATAGTGACACTCGTTATAGCGTTAAAGTCCAAGGAGTTTATAAAGGGTAAGAAATAAAGTGTCTCAAACATCTCAATATAGAGATTAGTGCCGAATCCATAGTTTTAGGGGGTCTCTAAGTTATTAGGCTATGATCGTGATTACATATAGTCTCAAGTTTAAGTATGAACGGGCATTTCAGCTGGACTACAAATTAACAGGCATTGCTAGTACATGTATATATATATATTTGGAAGTATGTATAAGAATGTAGGTTCCAGTGTAACTTCACATCTGGAGCAGTTTCAACCAAACTTGATACACATATGACTACAATCTGGAAATAATATACTGTGTGTGTGTGAAAGATTTGGAAGATGCGACATGTAAACATAATGCAAAACAACTCATATTACTGTGCAATCCATAGTTTTCGGGATGACAGAAATATATAGTGACACTCCCAATAACTTTTAAATTCAAAAATGAAATGAAATGAAATCTTTAAGTTTTACGTCCCACGCTGGCTAGGCTAAAGAAGGCGGTGATGATGAGAAATGAATGAAATGATAGTATGAAAAAAGTGGGAGGAACTTGGAGGACCACGACAAAAACCCACGCACACTGTGTTTGTTCACCACAAAGTTCAATTGCCGGGAGCTGGGATCGAAGCAGGGTCTTCATGCATGATAGGTGAACGCTCTACCACTGAGTCACAGCGACCACCTTTTAAACTCAAGTTCAGCCCCCGTCGGCAAAGGATGGAGAGTAAAGTGAAAAATAAAATGTTAAAAACATCACTGAGATTTATATCGAATGCATAGTACTAGAGGTTGGGGAAAGCGCTGATTCATTCGAAATGAATTTTGGAAGATAGTTGGCACTCATTTCATGCTGTTTTTTTTAATAATATCAATTTAATTGAAGGTGTATTCTGTTGGGGTAGGATGTTGCAATATTTATGCCAAAAGTAGAGTGTCCTCTGTGTTTCCATTATTAGACTTTCATTGAAATACACATCCTAAAGAGCAAAAGGATTCAAATATTTTTCATAAACCTATTATCTCTGTGTAGCTAGAATATAGATATATGAGAGAGCAGTTTGAAGGGAAGATGGTAGATGTAACCACATTTGTTAACATCAACTGAGAAACCGTGAACGTTGAACATCAAATATGTACTGTAACTACTGATTTAATTATGACAATATACGCAGAACATAATATAATGGAATGTTGTTTTTAGCATGATAAATTATGTTTCCTTGTTTCTCAATTGTACACTGTAAATGAGTTAAAAGAGGCGATGGCATGTTTAACAAAGGAATTGTAATTAACTTCCTTCGGTTTCATTTTAAAAGTTAAAAAAAAAACTCCTTTTCACTTCCTCCACACAACAAATTCACTCACTCAAATTATCTTTATGAGAAAGAAGATACATTCAACAAAACACTCATATTAACATTGGAGCTGTTTCCTGTTTATTTTATATCTTCCTTACATAAACAACACATTACCAGGACAACAAGTAAATTACAATGTGCAATTTAATAAATGTCTACTTAATTATTCTCATTAGATGGGCAAATGGAGAGGAAGTACTAATTATATAATTAATTGATATCTGCTAAGGAATGTGTTTCTCATGTTGCAATGTTTACTACTGCAACCATTCGGAGGCACAGAATTTTATCAAGAAGGGGTTTAAACACTCAAGTCCATTTAGTTTTAGAACACACATGGTGTATATTTTTTATGTATAAATGGTATATGTTCTTATTTATATAGTACTAGCAGCGTTCACCCCGCTTCGCTGCGGTCACCCCGGAACGCAATAAACGTTGTTACTTAGATAATTTTTACTTTTTCGCTTTCAAGTGATATGATAAAAACCATAGAAGATTGCATTAAATGTTAACATTATATCGCCTGTCATTTATGTTAACCCGCCCCGCTTCGCTGCGGTCACCCCGGAACGCAATAAACTTTGTTACTTAGATAATTTTTACTTTTTCGCTTTCAAGTGATTGCAGTAAATGTTAACATTATAGCGCCTGTCATTTATGTTAACCCGCCGAGTGACACGGTCATGCGGGTTGCATATAAATACGTTTATTTTTACCTATGATGATCTAACAAAGGATTTGTACGTTATGGACACTTGAATGGTCAATTATCTCAAGACACTGGTAATTAAAAATTAAAGTGATATGATAAAAACCATCTAGGGTCCAAATCCTAATAACCCCCCAAAAATAAAAGAAATTGGTTCAGCCGTATTAGCGTGATGAGGGAACAAAGGATTTGTACGTTCTCTTTTATATATATAGATATTTTTGAAGAATGATTATCAAACCTCTCTGTGGATGCCACTGTCTGAAAATATAACTTACAATGATTTATTGGTTGATTTGGATTTTACTGTCCCTTTTTAGCACTGCTGATATATGATAGAATAATCTTCAATTTTATGTGAACTCTAAACATTGTTAATTTCTATTGGCAATTAAACCTGATTTATTGTAGCCAGGGGTAGTATTTTGAGGTTAAAAATACAATGTTACTAACTGACATTACCGAAATAAAAAACTGAAATTCATTTGTTTGGTTAGATATTCCAGGATTTAGATGCTATATGACAGTAACTTAAAGGACATGTAATAAATGAAAAAGAGAGAAGAATTTACAGAAAGAAGTCGGTCAGGATTCTGGATAACTGCAAAGGAACGGGAAAATGTAAATATGATATAGTTGGAAGATAATAGGCAGAAGAAAAATCCTGATTTAGCACATTGGATACGTTTTAGCTAGCTTAGTTCAACACTATTATCCCATATGTGCTATTATAGTCAAAATCGAAATTTAATCCGGAACATCACCCATCAAGAGTAGTGTTCTGACAGACTTCTCAACCAAAGGTTATGATTTCTCATAGCTACATATTACATTATAATAAGTTTTATGCATTAGGGTCTATTGATTGATTATCTCTAAGATCCTATGCTGCTGTTTTATCATATAAAAAGAAATTGAGTTTGTGTTGTATTCTAACTCAACTCCAGACTACTAAATACTCTGTTACTAGCTGCAGCGGCGCAAATCTGTTTTCAACATCGGGGGTAGGGGGACCGGTAAGACCGTTTCCATAATCATTTTTTTCAAGCGATGTTCAAAATATTAATGAAGTTTAAAAAACAATGCTGTGGAAGATGAGAGGATCAGAGTTTTCTTCAGCCATTGGGAGGCGGGCTGATTTGAGGCTTATTCTGGGGGACATCAATTTCATCTCACTTTCCTTTGTGACAATCGGACATAAATCATCACATTTCTCCCCAAAAACATATTTCAAATCGGATTATTGGAGTCACAGTCCCCCAGTTCCAAGATTGGAGGGGACATGACCCCCTCATCCCTCCGAGATTTGCGCCAGTGATTAGCTGTAACTGTTGACATGTTATCTTCTCAACAGTACGTTATGTTATTAAGACGTATGATATTGCCAATAGATGTTTAAGTGGGCGTAACATACTGATCAATATAAATAGTATTGCAATAATGGAATCTGTAATGGTATAATAAACTTTTTCAGACTATCTTAAATTTTGACTAAGTGTCCGTTTGAATTTTTTTGACGATGTGACCATTTGACTAAGTGAACGTTCCTTAAGTTTGGATGTGTCCGTTTCTTTTCAGGATGTAACCATTTGATTTAATGGATAATGTGACCATTTGATTTAATGGATAATGTGACCATTTGATAAAGTGACCTTTTTCATACTACGAGTTGTTTATACATGAGTTTGACAGTTTGCAGTGGTCACCTGAAGTTAATATGGGAACAAGTGTACCCAGATACCATAAAGTCAAAATCAAGAGAATACTGTTTTACCTTGAATAAGTATATTGCGTATCCATATATTAAGTATACCTTAAGAAATAAAGTGCAGTAAGCAATTTAAAGACGTTACTTCTAGACATATTATTATTATTATTATTATTATTATTATTATTATTATTATTATTAATAATAATAATAATAATAATAATAATAATAATAATAATAATAATAATAATAATAATAATTTAATTTTCTACGAGTAATTTGTTTGGTTGATTAGAACTTAGCGTCCTTCAGTAATGAAGCTACATGAGTTATTAAAACTTTTTTTTTTTTTTTTTGTGGCAAACAAAATGTTGAGTGGTATCACTGGCAGATTCATTTCTTCTGGGTCTTCTTATTTCGATTCAAGTGCCAACAGGCTATGTTGTACGTATGGTGAAGAGAAATATACATAAGAGAACAGAGCAGTTATTTAAATATCTATATATACCTATTTAGGGTTGAAAGTTTTTACGTTCAAGACATAATACACAACTACCAAATCTATCACTATATACGATGAATACAAATATAATCTATAGACAAAAAAATCAGTGGATTAGTGTTCACTTTATACTACATGACATTTCTAGTTTTATGCCACGTGATTATGTATTGAGGCTAAGGGAAATGGTGATTGTGATAATAAATGAAAGTGTAGAATGAAGAAGATAGGTGAAAACGAGATGTTTCCAAGAAAACCCACGCATATGTATTTGTCCACCACAAATTTAATTTGGCACAAGCTAGAATCAAACCATCCATAATATTAAGTAAGGCTTACTCACTCATTCTAATTTTGCTGTTCGAATGTATTTGTTCCTAGTTTTAAGAACACACTTATTCCTCCCGTTACTTTTATTTTCTCTATCACAATAGCAGGACAATTTCTGCTAATTATTCGTGATTTTCCCATTAGAAATTTCTCATGTACCAATACCAGGTGTATTTTTGTGCCGAGTGATGTTTGTCCACTCATCTTATAAAACTTCATACATAGTGATAGGTACGATACGAGTGACTTTCATTTCGCATCCTATCTATTACTACATCAAACTTCGCACTATAAATGTCCACCATTGTACTAGGAAGTGATTATATTTACCACTTCCAGTTTCAATACGGGTGGAGAAAGAATTTATTCTTGGAGCGACTGAATCCATAAGTACAAAAGTAATCAAAACTTTTAACTCTCTTGCAATACGAGTATCAGAATTGATACAGATGAAGATAGTGGCGTGGTTATGTAATCCAGATCTGTTGTAGGCGATATAACGTAGTAGGAAACGGCTCTATACTTGGAAAGTTTATCTTGTATCCACTAATTGCATCGAATTCAATCTCTAGTCACTGTTCGGAGCTACGTTAACACTAGAACGGCGGCTGGGTCATTTTTGACCCATTTCGAACTTTACGTTTTAACAACTTTTCTATTTTCTTACGAATCGGATCGAATTATTGTGACTTTTACTCGTTCTCTGAAAGAAATATTTGTACTAAGTATCACTCTTATCCACACTTTGCCTTTTGAAATAACAAACAATTATACTAGAACGGCGGCGTGGGTCAATTTTGACCCAACTCTTTTGTTAGTGATATTTTGTAGCAACACTGCTGCCTAGCGTCTTTATTTTGCGAGCGTTCTTTCTCATAATACTCTCCCATTCCAGTTCGTGTTCAAAACCAGCTTCTCAGCAATTTTGTCAGTTTAGTTGGAGTTAGTAATACTTTAGAGAGTCTGTTGATTAGGAAAATCTCATTATTTTCGGACTGATGTGCTATTACAAACACTCATTATTATCAAGAAACTGGAATACGGTACTTGCAAATTTTAATTACATAGGGTCTATATGAGGCCGAGTCTGACGCTGAATGCATTGATACTTCTTTAGATGAAGAGTACCTGCCGAATAACAACGAATATGATGATTCGGATGAAATATTGAAAGAGGAAGAGATAAGCCCCGAAAAATAGGTAAGAATATTATTATTATTATTATTATTATTATTATTATTATTATTATTATTATTATTATTATTATTATTATTATTATTATTATTATTATTATTAAACATAAATTATGGCTTACATTGTAACAAAATATTCATAATAATTTCAATGATTTTAACAAAAATCTTGCAAACAATTTGAATGCTATTGTGAAAATATATAGTTAGTGTGTTTTTTGTATCACTATGTTGAAATGTTTCATGAGAAGGCGTTTATAGCACAAATAAATAATAAATAAACCACAGCAATATTCTATCCACTATTGGATGAGGCCCCGCTCTACTGCTCTCACGCTGACCAGATGGGTTGGGACGAGGTTCCTATATACCAGACGGATTGGGAGAGGAAAGCCGAAGCTCTCACTGTGATCGCCACTATATGACCGCCCCGCTGATCTAGTGGTGAACATGGCTGACTATGGATCGAGGGATCCCGTTTTCGATTTCCGGCGCTACCAAGAATTCTTAGATTACTAGCCTGTGGCGTGACCAGAAATTTCAAAGCTACTGAAACCAAAAAGTTTAGACGTCTAAAAGAGAGACAACTTACTTAACTTATATTTCAACAAAGAAGTAGAATCTCTAAAGGAGTTGTTCGAAAGAACAGATAGTTTACCGTTCTTTTTATGTCAGAGCTTTCATGATTAGTACCTAGCACATCTTATTTAGAAAACAATCACTCTATACTGACTTTTTCTGGTTTGAACTACTGCAATTTTACGACTGTGTATTCTATTTTAAGTTATGTCAGGTTATGTTTCCACAAATTCTAAATAGGAAGAGGAAAGTTATAGAAATGCATAGATGCGTTTACAACCATATAGTAAAATATTTTTGTGTAATACGTCACGTTTTTATTTGTAAACAATGTTTTGGTATGACCCTTCTTCTTGTAGAGGAGTGGCTGAACTTTGTTCTGTGTAAGACTGCAAGTTTAAATGTATGTTGATTAGGTTAGTTTAGGTCAGTTATGTCATGCGCTTGAACAAATTAAGAATAATAACTATCTAGGAATTAGAATGATATATAACATTACTATATAATACAGTGACATTTTATATAATACATTTAATAATATCATTCCAACAATCTTATATTTATAAAAAATAGCATGTTTCTTAAGTTTGTATTATTGGCAAAAAACACATTGATCAATAAATATTAAGCTAGAGTTCAAAGTACTATTTTGTTTTATTGAGTGGAAGTCACGTTTTATTATATAATAAATATTGGTGGTTTAGAATACAAATAATTAATAAAAATGGAATGGGTCATTTTTGACCCACTCCCGCCGTTCTAGAGAGTATCAGAAACACCGCCGTTCTAGTGTTAATAGGTATTGCAGAATGGAGATCTCTCTCATCTATCCCTTCCGCCACGAAAAAGGAGAGAGGCAAACTCACTACTCTAAAATTTACTGACAGATGGACGAACTAGGACTTCTTATACTTAACAAAGTTTGGAAGTTTAAAGTTGTAATTAAAGCGCAAGAGCTTGTGAGTTCGTGAGTCTTCTCAAAGTTGTTTCCTTCCACATTCTCATTCCATCAAGTATTTCATAATATTTTTTTTTTTACATTATTCATTCGTCTCCCGTACCCAAAAGGGAATAATCGCGGGGTATAAAACTAGAAATTTCATCGCATTAAATGTTGGTTGAACTACATGTGTGATAATTAATAACATGTGAATATTGTGAAGTTACCCTTAACTTACACCGTACATAAATATCAAAAATTTTCGCCAAATAATTGTAAAAGTAAAATAGCAACGTTCATCAGTTCTGTTGTGTCCTAAAGATACAAATAATATAGCATTGTCTGGAAACGGGTTTGAGGTGCTGTACGTTCCTTCATACAAGCAACACAGCATTGTTAGGAAACGAGTTTGCCTCATACGTGTAATACAGCATTGTTGGAAAACGGTTTTGAGTTACTCTACGTTCTCTCATAATTTGCAATACAGCGTTGTTGAGAAAACGTTTTGGGGTGCTCTATGTTCCTCTATACATGCAATACAGCAATGTTGGGAAACGAGTTTGATGTGTTCTAGGTTCCTTCACACAAGCAATACAGCATTGTTGGGAAACGGATTTAAGGTGCTCTATATTCTTTCATACAAGCACTACAGTATTACTGGGAAATGGGTTTGTGGTGCTCTACTTTCTTTCATATATGTAATACAGCATTGTTGGGAAACGGTTTATGGTGCTCTAAGTTTCTTCATACAAGCAATACACCATAGCTGGGAAACGGGTTTGGGGTGCTCTACGTTTTTTCATAAAACAATCTGCACGTTCAGTGTGTTATTTATGTCTCTGTTCCTTAGGTTTCGTTTGAATACCCTCCTAAACTGCAAAGGTTACTTTTTCATTGTAACATAGGACTTCTTTCCGGTGTGGAGCCCAAACGGCTGGTATGACTGAAAAAAATTCACCATTTAAAATTGAAAACATCTATTTCCAACAACTTTCCCCTCTCTTCATTTTTTCCGTAACAGTACTCACAACAGAGTAGGTAATTGTCCCCGGACTTCTGATACAACCTATATATATATATATATATATATATATATATATATATATATATATATATATATATATATATTGCTTATTCTTGTCAATAGACGAAAGTATTGTAAAGGGAAAAAACAAAATAGCTTCACAAACAAAATATATAAAAGAAAATTCCAAAGAAAAGAGTACAACATAAAATATGCCTTTGAACAACAGGATGCGACCGGAAAACAATCTTACAAACTTCCTAATTATTAAAAGAGCAAGAAAATGGAGAAAAAAGCAAACTAAAACTTTGAAAATATGTCTAGTCGTACAAAAGACAAATTACTGCATTATTATTGTCAAAAGGAGAATGGCACATTAGACAAAACACAAGGAAGAAATAAAAAGGTTTTCTGTCTCTTTGTCTTTATTCTCTCTGTCTTCGTTTGTATGTTTGTGTACTTCTGTTCGCTTATAGTACCTCCTTCCTCTCTTTTATTTTCACTCCCTTTTGAGTATATTATCTCTTTTTATTCCGTTTTCAGATAACGAGAAAAAGGAGAAGGAAAAAATATGAAACAAGGTCTGAGTGTTTTGAGTAACTGTATTATTGGTGTAGTATTTTCTGTATTAAGTTAATAAGCTTTTATGACAAAAGATGGGTTGTGGAGATGAGGTAAAGACACATAACAGATTTTCCTTTTGCTCTTTCTCCCTCATTCTCTCTCTCTCTCTTTCTCTCTCTCTCTCTAATTTATCCTTTCCCTTCTTCGTGTTGCTCAACCACTACCACGAGAAAAGGTTTCTCTACCCTATAACTCCCTATCTGCTGCCAGAACTCGAGAAACACAAAAAAACAATGAAAAGAAAAATTGACGGTTTTGTCTCTGGTTGGGCAACATATTTTCATGCTCACTGTTGCCAAATGTGTGGTTCTTTTCTAAATATCTATTTATTTAAAACTAGCAGAACGCCCGTTCGTCACATAGGGAGAATAAGTTTCATTTTGGGTATAAAGGGGTAAATTTGAATTTAAACAACATGGAAAGTGTCACTGTTCGTCTCAGCGAACTACAGATTCGATACTAATGTAAATCATCTTTGATCATTTTCACACACACACACACACACACACACACACATATATATATATATATATATACATATATATATATATATATATATATATATATATATATATATATATATATATATATATATATAGAGAGAGAGAGAGAGAGAGAGAGAGATAGATAGATAGATAGATAGATAGATAGATAGATAGATACATAGATCCCCTCCTCTTCCCCAAGCTGCGCCGAAGACTGGATTTAAATGGCATCGGAAGAGTTACTGTTCATCTCAGCGAACCCGAAAACTATGAATGCGACACTAAGGTAGATAATTTTCGAGCATTTCTTACATATCTCCCTTCCCCTCCACTTCCCCCATGTTCCAGTGAAGAATTTGGATTTAAACAGCATCGGAAGTGTGACTGTTCATCTCAGCAAACCCCAAAATTATGGATTCAACACTAAGGTTGATCATTTTCGAGCATTTCTTACATATCTTCCACCCTCTCCCCTTCCTCCAAGTTCCAGTGGAGAATTTGGATTTAAACGGCATCGGAACTGTGACTGTTCATCTCAGCGAACCCGAAAACTATGGATTCGAGACTAATATCGATGACATTATCAATCATTAATTAAATATCTCTTCCTCTCCTAAGTTGCACCGTCAAAGTGAAATGACACAAACCATCGCAGGCCCAAACCTCATCTATGTTTAAAATTTGTTCCAGATTGATCGGTTAGTTTAAGAGTTATTAAGTCACAAACAGAATTAATTTCATGTTTATATATAGATTACTGTTTCACAGTGCACATTCTCACTTTATTCCTATTGAAACCACTGTTGGTATTACGTGCATCACTGTCAGGAAAAAGGCACACTCACGTGGAGGTCCATTGGGTCCGATCCCCCCTCCCCCCAAAAAACTCCCTAACTCAACATACATTTTTACACCTCAATAAAACTATACTTGTTTAAAAGGGAAATGATTTATGTAGCATGAAAATTTGATGTAACACTTCATCTGTACTATTTTTCGTATAAAAGGAATCTAGTTGTATTATTTTTTCTGACAATATAGGTAGAAGCATTTTACAGTTACTTATCGTCTTTTCGGATTCAGAATATTACCCGTTCAATATTACATAGACATAGTGGCTTGTGGTATGGGACCCTCTAAAGCTTGGACACCTCATTAACAAAAAAATTCTTTAGTACAGTTAAATAAAAAGTATGAATTTTTTAACCCAATAAAACTTCGTTTTTCTAAATTTCCTCAGAAACTACGTGTGAAAATTTACCTCCTGTGATTACAATTTCTTCAGCTTCATGCGATATATCGTTTTATATATATGCCATAGTTTGATAATATTTTAGTTTAAAAAAGATAAAAATTTAAACGTTAATTATGTTGTATTTTGGCTATATCTCATTAACATTCCCTATACTGGGGTATATCTCATTAACCTTACCATATACTGGACTATATCTCATTAACCATATCATATGCTGGAGTATATCTCATTAACCACATGATATACTGGATTATATCTCATTAACCATGCCGTATACTGGACTATATCTCATTAACCATAGCATATACTGGGCTATATATCATTAACCATAGCATATACTGGGCTATATGCCAGTGTACAAATGAGTACAAATATCCGAAGACTCCCTTTTGTCATTTCGTCAGCCAGCACTTCACTCCACTTCTGCACAAAAATATTCTTTACGATTTGTGCTTTTAACGGTTGGGGACAACTTCACGCTGCTGTGCTAGCTACTACCAGGCGTAATTAATCTTGGAGCAAGCGTTAGTTGGGTTGCTTATCTCACGGTTTTTATACCTCAAGAATTTATGTGGCTCATTGTACACCATGCAAATTCTTTTTTAATAATTCACGTATGAATTGAACCATTAAATTACAGTTTGCATGTGCTGATCTCTTTGTCAAAGAATGTTTAATACAACAGATTGACTCGTTCCGTAGTTATCGAAAGAAGAATACATTGAGTGTATATACCTAGTGTTGCTGGTTACTGTACACATACTATTATAAATACCAATATTGGATTTTCTCGATTCAAGTATAAGACTACCTCTATATTGAGCAGAGCTGCGATACAGCCAAACCAAGCAGCGATATAGCCAAGGAACTGTGGTCAATGGAACAAAGTCTCGTACTGAATACTCATCCAAACACGTGCTGGACAAACGCTTCTCCATCGTTCTGATTGGGACATGTAATCAATGTACTCAGTCTTCTCTCTTCTTATCCCCTTCAGACACCCTCTGCCTCAGTTTTGCTGTCGTCATCACTTGTCAGTGTACAACTAGATTAACCATTTCTTCCAACTTCATAACGTAGCATTTGTACCAGCACAGAAGAGTCACAATGTATCATTAAGTGCAATTAACCGCAACTGAATTAGGCTTTCTTTGTTCGTTTTTTTAACAGGCTAAAACGTTGTTCATATTTCAAGTTATCTCCATCGATATTAAGATCAAGCCACTATACTAACAAGGGATATCACCCAATTGTCCGGCTCCGATTTTAATGAAATTTCTCTAGCTGATAGGGGACATATGTGTATTATTTGTGATGACAGAATTTTTTGCCATGGTGCATGTTTTCTAATTTTTTTAATATAATTTTTAAGAGATTACTGCAGAAGTCCCTTATTAACCTTGTAAACGGAACGTTAATGAAAGAAGAACAATGTAGATACATATAAGGCCTAAGGGGAAGTTGTACCGTAGGTTTGACCTTGACGGAAGCCATCTTGAAATTCGCCATTTTGAATTAAGGTCAAGTTTCTTTAAATAGGAATGGGGTAATATGATACATAATTTCGGACTAGAACTTGATCAGGAAGACAATGGTGAAGCTAGTTTTGAGATACACCTATTTGGGGAAAAGTTACAGGCATTTAATTGTTCATTTAGTACCTGCGAAAGTCTCTTACCCCCGCTTCTAACTCGCCTATTAATGATAATAAGTGGATAAAAGCTTCGGTAATCCATGTTATGCCTAGAGGAAAGTAATACGGTAATGGTATCCTTGACTGCAGCCATCTTGAAATCCGCCATTTTGAATTAAAGTGAAGTTTGAAAAATGAAAACCACAGCATGTGACACCTCATTTTAATAGCAAATTTCTCCAAAAAGCCAATGGTGTGCTTATTTTTGTTCTATAATTAACCAGTATGAATTTAGGACTACTTCTAATGTGCACCAAACGTCCATTATTCGATCTTTCAAATTGGCAACACTCCTAATTTTGACAGCATGTTCTAAGATTCCAACTGGCATTTTGCAATTGTTACCATGGCTCATGTTTTCCAAATTTATTACATTTTTTGAGTTGCTATTTGTCATTTCGTGAACAGTGTTGCGAATTGTGAAGACTTGCAATGTAATTATTTGTTTTAAACGAGAATAAATGGAGAGTCTATGGACCTATGTGACGTAAAGAAATACAAATGAAATTATAGCAAACTGCTACTATATGAACGCAAAATTATCAGGAAATGTAGCCTGCATGTTGCGCAAACGACATACAATAAAATATTTTTAATAAATACAAGTTTAAAAGAACAGCAGCAATGATAGAAAATATTAAAGAGGCACAATATGACTGTTCTCAAAACATTGTACCATGAACATAATATGAAAACAGGTAACTTGTTTATAAAGAGGTGTAACTCAATTGAGTTCCCGATCAATACTGATTATAAATCTTACAAACATGAATCATCGACAACAATCGCTAGAAAACGAATGATTTTTTTTCTGACTAGCTACAAAATTGCCATAGAAAATAAATAAATAAATATTCAATAAAGAACAAATATAAAACAAAACAAAAGATCCTTGATTTACACAACAATCGTATTTCATTTTTCTTTCTGAAGTGAATTTTCATTTAATTTTTTGTCTCATTTACTATACAAGCTACGTCTTCGGTATTACCTGAATGCAAAGTTGGAGTTGTTTCGTTATGCGATGATTCATGTCAGTAGACATGTTTTTGAAGGGCAGGTATAGGAAATAAATAATTACATGGCAAGTCTTCAAACTTCAGAAAGATTGCTGGATGCATATCCCAACACTATTCATGAACTGTCAAATCGCAACTCTTAAAAAATGTTATAAACTTAGAAAACACGAGCCATGGTAACAATTGCAAAGTGCCAGTTGGAATCTTAAAACATGCGGTAAAAATTAGGAGTGTTGCCAGTTTGAAAGATCGAATAATGGACTTTGGTGCACATTAGAAGCAGTCCTAAATTCATACTGGTAAAGTATAGAACAAAAATAAGCATACCATTGGCTTTTTGGGGAAAATTTGCTATTAAAATGAGGTGTCACATGCATATTCAATAATTCACATTTCACTACTTATAATTAAACACAGATATTATCACACCATAATCGAACTATCTGTTCTGGGTCACTAAGCATGTTTCTGCACCATAGTCAAAATAGGAAGGTAGCCAAGTCTAAATATTTTTGGGAATTATTTTTGTAAACACCAATAAAGGACAATTAAATACAATAAAAGGATTCATTAAACCACTTGTTCCATTGATATTTAATTGCTGTGACTATATGGGTAATAATAAGTATCATTCCACTTAACAAAACTGGTTTGAAGAATTTTGTCATTACTATAAATCTGAAGTCATTGAATTAAAAATGAACAAAATTATATTTTTATTCATGAAGATTCTTTCATTCTGGCAAAATATTAATAACTAAGATATGTAGTAAAATATTGTGCAATGCTCGGATATAGTCATTTTACTCTGCGAAACGAGAGACTTAAAAAAGTCACAAATTATATTCGCTGCCTTTTCCAAGCTCTTAAAATCCAGCTTCTGCTTGATTTGAACTGCACCACTACAAATTCTTCCAAAACATCATATTTAATTTACCATAATTTTGAAGAAACTTTGTTTCAGTGTAAGGAATTGCTCAAGATTTACTAATCAGTAAAGAGATGAAACGAATTAAGCCACTGATTTGTTTTCAATTATTTCATTTAGTAGACTTTTTTCCACAATTTCAGATCAATCATTCCTTTTGGGATTTACTAATTAAACTTTTGAGATTTACTAATTAAACTTAAGGTGAATAACATACCTTACTTTTTCCACAATAAGTAAAATTGCAAAATGGTTACAGGAACAGAAATCACGTGCGACTGGCTTCCATTTAAAATCACTATCAACTACTTAGTCATAATCTCCGGCATCCAGCAAATTAGAAGTTCACACACTTGTTTCCATGCCTATTTACATTATAATATATTGGAAAGTAAACATATACATGACTATGAATATAATATGCATATTTTTAATAATCATAGAAGTCTCTGAGTGAATAAGTTTGAAAGTATTTATCGTTCTCAATTAATTGAAAACGAATATTTGGAATACGACAACAATTAAATAATATAATTCAAAGAATTTAGAAGAGTTTTCCTAAATGTATGCATTTAGGTGGGTAACTAACCTGATTATTAGTATCACTATGCAACATAAAAGCTAGTTAAGTAACGACATGACTAATTTATGTAAAGGAAAACTAAGAAAAATTAAATAATTATTATTAATACGAAATTGACAACACAATATGATATAATTGTATTTAAAAATTAACATTGTAAGAAAAATTTTAAATACGATTCCTACACTTTAATTCCGGAGCACTGGACCATCATTTCCACCACCGATGGTTTCAACTCTGGCTGAGGCTCATCCATAACAACCATGCTAACTCAGGAGTTCACTATGGGAATTTCGTTGAACGTAGTTAACATATTTTGGGAATGCAGGGGAAATTTTAAATAGCCGGACAGTATAGATCTTCTTGTCATGATAACGTTTAACAGTATTAGCTAGAAATTTGAACAACGTTTAATAAGAAAGTTGGAAAGCCTGTTTATGCTTTACATTCACACATGTATCGCGTGGAGCGAGAAATAAAAAGAGACAAGATACACAGAGAAAGAAATCTAATTCTTTTGATTCTTTTGTTTTCTAGTTTAGGCATGAGCTTGTTGGAGAGATGGAAAACAATTTATTTCAATCTCCCTTTCCCCAGATTTTTTTTCAGAAGTATTTTTTGGGGGGCTTTCTCCCTATCCATTTCGTTACACAGAACCACACGACACACTTTCTGAACATAGTCACTCCCTATATATATATACACGCTGTAATAAAAAGGAAAAAGCTTAGCAGCAATGGCTAAATGGAAGTCCCAAGTCGTAGTTAATCAAATCATCATGACATTATACCTGCTTTGTGATTTAGCAACGACCGAGACAACATGAAAGGGAAGCACAGGCTTTTAAAAAATATCACTCTGACAATGCGTGTGTATGGAGGTGTCTCAACATAAACGAAGATGCATTATATTTTATTCATTTCTCGTTTTTAAACAATTCAGTGCCGTTTCACTCGTTGTGAAATTATGGTAGGGCTTCCGAACTATGCAGATTCAATATTGATCTATTATTTACGATTTTAATGTGTTTAAGGATGAGGTGGGAGATAAAACCAATTCTTGGGATACTGAATAAACATCTATTCTCGGTATCTATTACCATTTACACATTATGGAGATCAATGTTAAAAACGGAAGTGATATATTTCGATCGCTTCAAATTCTAATAGAAAAATAACCTTTAAAATAGAGCCTGTTCTTGAAACGCTGAATTCACACTCCAGTCCATTTAATACAACTTGTCCTTTCTGACAGTTGATTTTCTCTGTTTTTTCCTTCCTGCACGTGGTCATAACAATCAGGCAAGGAAGAACTGTTTCTATGGCAACAGCACGTTCAGCCAATTATACTGGCTCATTTCTCTCGCTCATTATAATGGTAAACACTCCACCCTTTCCGCACGCTGCCAGTTTGAACATCAAATGCACATTGTTTTAGTCGAATGTCAACTTGAGTAGTGAACCTGCTGGTTATTGAGAAAATTCTTTTTAGTTCTCTTTTGTGCCATTTAATTTTATAAAACAGAATTAATTGCATGGAATAATTTCGTGGTTTCAATACCCGATCCAAAATCTGGCAACACAGCATTGAGCAGCACATGCGCGCAGCGAGCTGTCAGAAAGGACAAGCAGTATCAATTACAGTATAAAGAACTAAATTTTATTTCTCATTATAGGTGCAATGAGCCACGCTCGGTAATTTTTGTAGATAAACTCGGTAATTTTTTGAGAAACTGAGATCGTCATTATGACATAATTTTTAAAGGTTACGATTTAACATCAAATAAAGGTATGGATTAGATCTAGCAAGTGAAAATAAAACGAAGAAATTGGGAAAAAGTACTGAGGGGGATTAAAGGAAATATTGAAACATGGAATCCATAGTTCTGGTGCACGTTCATTTAGTCTAGGGGCTGAAAGTGACGCTAACTTCCATCCCAACCAACAAACTAATTCTTTGGAAACAAGTTCAACAATCATGTAGTCAGTCACTACTTGTTCATTACTATTGATATTTACTTTATTATTATTATTATTATTATTATTATTATTATTATTATTATTATTATTATTATTATTATTATTATTATTATTATTATATCTCGGTTTAGACCAGTTTCAGCTTAATAGCCTGATGGCAAGTGCAGATTATTTGAAGAGTTTTCATTTTACAAAGAAGTTCATGGCCATGGTAGTTGGGGTCTAGGTCAAAACCCCCACAGCCAAAACCCCCATACTCAAGAAATGTCAAAACGCCCACACAATCGGTCATAACTCCCACACAAATGGTTAAAACAGCCACACATAGCAACGGTCATAATCCCCACATAAATGGACAAAACTCCCACACAAATGGTCAAAACTCCCACATGCAGAAATTGTCACAACTGCCACACAAATGGAGAAAAAAACCCACACTCTGAAATGATCGTGATTGCACGTCCTTGTTGCGGCTCTTTATGACGCCCACTTTAGTGTTTCTGTCATTAGAAAACAGTGCAAGAAAAATAGCTGCAACATCAGTTCAAATGGAATAAAAAATGTAATTAAAAAGTACAAGGGCAAGACATGCAACCAGGATCATTTCAGAGTGTGGGAGATTTGTCCGATTGTGTGGGAGGTTTTGTCCATTTGTGTGGCAGTTGTGACAATTTCTGCATGTGGGAGTTTTGTCCATTTGTGTGGGGGTTTTGTCCATTTATGTGGGGATTGTGACCGTTGCTATGTGTGGAAGTTTTGTCCATTTGTGTGGGAGTTATGACCGTTGGAGGTTATGACCGTTCGTGCATTTGGGAGATTTGTCCGTTTGTGTGGGCGTTTTGACATTTCTTGAGTGTAGGAGTAATGACCGTTCGTGTATTTGGGAGATTTGTCCATTTGTGTGGGGGTTATGACCATTTGTGTGGGCGTTTTGACATTTCTTGAGTGTGGGGGTTTGGCTGTGGGAGTTTTGACCTGTTGCCGATAGTTGTCTATACTGCAATCGATACTACTTGTCTTTTCTGACAGCTCGCTGCGCCAACGTGGTGTTGAATGCTGTGTTGCCAGCCTTTCCGTCGGGTATTGAAACACAAAATTATTCCCTGCAATTAATTCTGTTTTATATAATTAAATGACACAAAAGAGAACTAAAAAGAATGCTATCAATAACCAGCAGGTTCACTACTCAAGTTGACATTCGACTAAAACAATGTGCATTTGATAGTCAAACTGGCAGCGTGCGGAAAGGGTGGAGTGTTTACCATTAAAGAGCGAGAGAAATGAGCCACTATAATTGACTGAACGTGCTGTTGCCATAGGAACAGTTCTTCCTAGCCTGATTGTTATGACGTTTCTTTGCCTGATTTTACGGAACGAAAAAGCAGAGGAAAGCGACTGTCAGAAAGGACGAGTTGTATCAACGGACTGTACTATTACTGAATTTTGTAGATTTGTTAGGAGGTATTTTGTGTTCATGTCGCCCAGGTGCTTCACAGTACTTTTCGAGGCAATAGCTGTAGCTGAGTTAATGATTGGTCTTACTGTAACTTTCTGACATTTCCATGTGTTTTGGATTTCGTTTGCCAGGTCTTTATTATTATTATTATTATTATTATTATTATTATTATTATTATTATTATTATTATTATTATTATTATTATTATTATTAACGTATTATCAAGGTCAATGATACCCCAAACAATTCAATCATGTACACTGAGAAAGGTCCGTTATCCAGACAGCGGTATATTGTACAAATATACGGAATCTTTATGTTTACATCACTACGGAGCATACGTTATCCATATGCCACATTCTTTTCCCCTCTTAGATGTTATATCATGCCGTTTCAGGATATCTGACATCTAATAGTCTTCGTTTAGGATTTAGAATTTGATTTCTAAGCTTTCGGCATCTAAGGCCATTTAGCCCGTCACGATTTGAGGGATGACGTCCCTCGGCGAGCACACAACCCGGGGAAAGGGAACGAAGAAAAGATTGGGGGAAGGAAGGAAGCGGCTTGAGACCTATAAATTAGGTACCACCCCGGCATTTGCCTGGTGTGAATGAGGAAAATTTCACTCAGGGTGGCTGGCCTGAAAAAGCGTTTTACACTTTTTCGACCAAGTGACCCCACCAATAGTCTTCGTGTATTACATACATATACGTCAGCTATATTTTACATACATTTCTCTGTTTGTAAGGTCCTTACCGCCTATATACACTTTTTTCGTTCGTATGCGAAGTGCGTTTATTTGGAACACTTATATGGAAAATACGTATAAAATATACTTTTTCAATTATACGTTTGCTGTACGTTAAGTCCAAAAACTACAGGATTTACATATGTAACCTATTTTTTTACGTATGCTCTATACGTTTTTGTTAATCAGCGTACACCAGTGTACGCCAGTGTACATCAGTGTTAAGGGGAGTGTTCCTAGGTGTTCGGACATCCTCGAAATCATAATTTTTCTGTAAATTTTCTTTAATTTTAGAGACGATTTAAGAAATTTTAATATAATTTATCCTCATATTGAATTTAGACCCCTCGAAAAGTTTTAGAACCCTCTGTCTCGAAATAAATTCCTGCGTACATGCCTGCTATTGTATCACTTTACGCTCAAGAAGTTCTTCACAATAAATTTTATTCAGATAAAAACACTACTACAACATATAACTTTAGAGATTCCTCGTTCTGTCCACATGATTGTCTCTGTGGTAGACAACATCGTATCCATGAGTTTACTCGAAGTTTCGCCATTTTCTTTCACTTTCTCATTCCACCAATTGTTTCTTAATAATTCACTTTGTTTAATCATCCATCTTCTTTACTCAGCATAGCATAATCTTGATACATAAAATTACATGTTTCAGATCTCCCTTAATCATTTTCATTCAAAAATTGTTCTAACGGGAAATGTAGGTGAAAGTTAAATACTCTAAACCAATTGAATTGAATTGATTTTGAGTTTAACGTCCCGTTCAGCAGCGAGGCTATATGAGACGTGGACCTACTGATTAACGTGGAATCTGAACCACATGAGCTCCCGCCGGGAATCGAACCCGGGTCTCCCACGCCAATGGCTCGTATGCTAACCACTTAGCCAGCGAGGATCTCTACTCTAAACCAAGTAGGTAAGGACATACAGTTTTAAAGCATGATGCAATACGATACATTTTCAGTTGCAAATAATCACTAAAAAATTAATTCAGAACGGATTAACCAAAAACATAAATCGCTAGATATAAAATGTATATACAATTGAAATACTGCATTATATTGTAGCCTATATGCTTGGCACAGAAAAGGAATCATCTAAAGAGTCACACAACTTTTAGGGACATTTACGACGAGGTTTAGACGCATTTAAATGATGAAGAAGTACGATCGGGAATGGCTGTATAATTGTGTGTCGGAGTTTGACCTTGAAAATAGTGGCGTCTGTTCAGCAGCTATAAAGAGGCGCCATTTCGTTTGAGACGTAAAAACGAGATAGTTTATTGGTTTGGTTGGGGAGGAGGAAATAGAGTTGAGTGAAAGAAGAATGGAAGCGATAAAAACTAAATTTCTCTTTGAGCAAAAAATCACAAATATATCCACTTTCCGGAAACCGTTTTACTCATCATAAAACTTGAAAAAAAAAAATGCCTGAACACTGTTTTCATGAAATATGTATCAAGTGTATTATTGTTGTTATTATTATTATTTGCTTTTACTAGTAAAATAAGTATCCTAACATAAATCTGCGGGTTCCTGGGATGAATACAAATGAGAAGATCTGTTAATATGAATAAGTTTCGAAACGTCATCACTTCTTTACGCGAATCCAGAACGAAGAGGGAAGGAGCCCATGGCCGCCATTCTACAATAAATACAAACCATCAGCAGAATAACTGATGCCAGAAAACTTAAGGGATGTAAATGTGTCGTAATAAAACAAAATCATTATGTTGCTTATATCGCTCTCTATTTGTAATTTCTAATTTGCTACTTTATTGCTTCCATTTTGAGAAATAAATTTCAGTTTATAGTAAGTATCAATGTCACGTGTACACCACGTGAAGAAATTTAGTTTGTATTACGTCATATTTTCACAGTCAATATTGAAACTGGATATGCTAGTAAAACACCGATCCGCTTTTACCTTAAGGACCAGACTGTGTCACGTAATCATGTCAAAAGTCACGTTACGTGCTAAAATGAATCTGGAGATTCCAAATCCAGTTGCCAAATATTTCAAGTACGTAACTTCCACGTGGAGCGCCCTGTGTACTTCGAAGAAGATGCATATACTTCATCATTGTTATTGCTTTTACTGAAACAAGTTTACTCTTGACAAAGTTCTATCCATATTTATCTTACATGCTGTACATCGTTTTTAAGCTCTTTATTTTGTCTTTGAAATAAGCGTTCAACAAGACATCTCCTTATTAAAAGTTTTTGAGATATGCGAACGAGTTTTCACTGATTTTCCACTGACTTCGATTTTTTACCACATTCCATTCAATTTAGAAGAATTTCTTTTCTGAATGTAGAATCTACATATTTTCTTCTATATTTTTAAGCTGATTTTCAGCTATCTCCATCTTTTGGTTCTTGAGATAAGTGGAGGAATTATTTGTTTTACATTGATTTTCCAGTGACATTAATGTTTCGTGCTTTCTCTGACTGTGTTCCATCCATTTTAGAACAATTTATTTTTTGAATATAAAATCTACAGTCTCTTCTACTTTGAGCTGAATTTCAAACATCTACCTCTTTTGTTTTCTGAAATAAATGGAGAATTGTTTCTGATTTTTATTCATTTTCCATTGACATTAATTTTAATGTTTCGCGCTTTTTGACTATGTTCAATCCATTTTAGGACAATTTGTTTTTGGAATATAGACTCTACACAGTTTCTTCCATATTTAGTCTGCTTTTCAGACATCTCACTCTTTTAGTTTTTGCGATCTGGAAGAATTATTATGTTTTTCGTTGATTTTCCACTGATATTAATATTAATATTTTGTGCTTTTTAACTTTGTCTCATCCACTTTAAGACAATTTGCTTTCGAAATGTAGATTCTGCATAAATTCTTCTATATTGAAGCTGATTTTCAGCTCTCTCCCTCTTTTGGGTTTTGCAATAAGTGGAGGAATTATTTGTTTTTCATTGATTTTCCATTGATATTAATGTTAATCTTTCGTGCTTTTTTGACTGTATTTATTCGATTTTAGGACAATTTGCTTTTGGAATATAGAATCTACATATTATCCCTTCTATATTTGAACTGATTCTTAATCATCTCATCCAAAGCCTGTTCACATCATTGCAATCGGATAGGCCCTTTGTACCACTTCCCGTTTTCGTAGGCAGATTAAAGTGGAGATAAATCATATTCTTGGAACGCTTTAATAAATTGTAGAAACCCGCTTCTCCCTTCCTACTAACCTTTTTATTCTATATCATCAAAGCTGAAACCGAAAGTCCCTAATTTTTGCTACTTCCAGTTTGAATCTAAGGTTAAGGGAGGAGATGGTGTCCGCTCTTAGAGCGCTAAATCGATTTAGAAAAAAAAGAAACAAGCATTTCTTTCTATCTGTTATCATTTTTGCTTCATGTAAATCAATTTTGAATCCTAAAGTTGTTGAGGATTTCTATCACTTAGTTGAGAGTCAAGGATGAATATCAGATGTATTCTTGTAATGTTTAATCGATTGCAGAAAACCGCTTTTCGGTATCTATGACTATTTCTTCTCTGTACTGATCAATGTTAAAACCAGGAATGGTTGATTTCTACGATTGTTACTTTAAATATCACTTCCATTAAGGAACTCAGCTCTTAACTTTTAACCTTGTACATCCCTGCCAAAATTTATGCTGATCCATCAAGTACGAGGAGATGCTCTGTCTCACGGACGAACACATACGCGTACAGAGAGGATAAAATAAAGTTTTCCCCAATAATTTCTATAAAGTTTTCCCCCAAAAAAATAATTTCTATATAAGTTACTGGAAATAGAATGTGGATCCGCGTATATTGTTAAGATTGTTTCCTCATAAATTGTTTCTTTACCATGTATCTCCTTTACAGATAAGTGATTAGCGTGCCCACCTTTGGTACGGTAGATCCTAGTTCGATTCTCGATAAAGAAAACTAACACGAACTGCAATTAAATTTTCAATTCAATGTCTGTCTTCTTGCGACTGAGTGGGAAATATGTGTTGCCCTCGGGTCACTTTACCGTGGGGGTACTTGCCTTAGAATCGAACAATAAGTTCCGTTTCATACAAATATAATATCGGTGCTCAAAATGGGCACAATAATAAAATAATTCTGATCCAACTCCACATTTCGTGTTTCTGGTCAATGATCAGTGTGCACCGTAGAAAAAGGAAACAGCTTATATAAACATAGGTGGTAAAGTTATAAGAGGAATCGAACCCACAACGCTCATAGCTATTCCTCTATATCTTACTTGTGGTAGAATTATTTCTAAGTGATGACGAGACACTGAGAAAGAGGAGACTCATTCACTATTCTTCTTTGCAAAGTGGACTATAATTACTAATGTGAGTGAGATACTAAAGTGATTATTAGATACTTATAAACAGTAAATAAAACTTTTTTTTTATTTATCAGGAACGCTCAAAAAATAAGAAGAGTTAAAAATGAAGAAGTGAAGGTTAGCAATGGAAAAAACTAACACTTGACACATTATATTGTACTAATAGACCGTCTGCGTTTTTGCCTTGTAGTTAGTGGTTTCCAATACTAAGGTCACTGGATTACTAGGACTCCATCCTAGGTTTTGATCTATTGTTGGCCCACTCGAAACATCATATGTCCTAACTTCTGGAGATGGTCCTTTGGCAAAATGACAAGAAGTCAAAATCGAGATGGTACGGAAAAATCCATGGTCCAAGTTCCCTCTGCATGGAATTTCTCATGGAAATCCTTCCTCTTCCCCATGTGAATTATTTTGTTGAAGACTGAGAATCGATGAAAGGACCTCTCTATCGTCTGTAGCAGCTAATGACCTGAACGCTCTTGACCTTTGAAGCCGTCACCGTCATGGGACGTAGTTTATTTACCACCTAAGTCTCTCTTCTGATGGACGTTGAGCTTTCTCGTTGCTATATGTCTCTTTCAACGCAATCTTTTTCAATGTGAAGAAAATAATTATAGCAAAAAAGCCCCCTGAGCCCCCTTGAAACAAGAATTCTCAACAACGCTGGCACACGTGTCTACTTATTTTTAATGAAGAGTTTACCTATATATTAAAAGTTTATATTAGTAACCTGACAGATTGGTGAGATGCTAATTTTTCCTCATAAATTCTGACCCCCACTCGCCCCTCAGGATACTCATTTTCATAAGAGTAATGTGACAAAAACCCAGTTTGAAGTACGTGATAGCTACGTACAAGAATTCATTTCAATAGGTTCAGCTGTTATCTCATGATGCGATAACAAACAAGATCATTTTCATTTGTATATAATAGATAAAGGAAGTTTTCAATAAGCAAAAAGAAGAGACAGAGAAATAGAGAAAGGGAGAGAGGGAGAGAAAGATAGAAAGAACATCAAGTAAACATTGCAGATATTTTCTAAGCATGTAAATGTTGCTTTTCCCCGTCTTGTTCCTTGGAACTCATAAATTCCATTTACGTTCATTATCCCTTAACACGCAGTAAGAGTAGATGGCTACAATGAACTCGAGACTAAGATCCAGGAACTAAACAGGATTAAGTTTACAATTTTGTTCAATATTAATACCTTCATTATCAAGGATCTGTTTTGGGAAAGAGAAAAGCACAGAGAAGTTCCTTTAAACAGCTCTTTTCTTTTTCTTTTCCTTTTTTAGTGTATCTTCTATCATTTATGAGTTCATTCTTAATTTACTTCGTTCTTTTTCCTTTCGTTTAAAGAAAAAACGAGGAATATCATACGAATGAAGGACACTAAATGAAATAATTTCTGAAATTATTGTGATTAGAGTTCCAACTTGTTTTCGCTTCGCACATGTATAATAATGTTTCTTTTAATGGGGTCCTATCTATAGTTAGATTTTCTTTATAAAAACGCCGAGATTATAAATTGTAAGATCTACCTAATCACAAACAAGCTTGAATCTGATACAGTTCGCAGGTAAACCAAGCCGCATGCATGGCTGCCCGTAGCCGGGGACAGTTTCCTATGGGCTTTTCCAATGATGTTTAGTTCATAGAAATAAATACATATCAAAAACAACTAATGTGCTCTCAAATACTATGGTGCTTAAGACATTTACATTAAATTCTGTAGTTCAAGGGTCCTGTCAGCAAAACGGTCCGATATTTTGTTTTTTAAAAAAGAGACCATGATAGAAGAAATTTATTGTAATTTATATACAGGTACATACCTTTGTTTTTTTCGACGTAGTCACGGTGAACCTCTAGGCATTTCTGGTAGCGTGGAATAAGTTTCCGCCTACCCTCCATATATACAGGGGTGTAGCAAAAAGGTGCGGCAAAATTTCAGGAGTGGATTCCTTATGGGTAGGCAAGAAAAAAAGTCCATATGACCATATGTCGGGAAATGCATCGTTACAGAGTTACAGCAATTGAGCCCCTGATGATGTTAAATAGTCACATTCTGATCGCCCCTTAACGTGACTCAATTTAAGCCTCAATGACTCAGCCCGTAATTAAGTTAGGAAGATAATTTTGGCATCAATGTGTCCTTGAAGAAAGAAGTTTTCGGCCAATATGCATATGATGTATGTGGATAGATACCACGGCTTCCACTGAGGTTTAAATTGGGTCACATTAAGAGGCGATCAGAATGTGATTATTTCAAATCATCAGACGGCTCAATGGCCCGACATATGGTCATATGATCTTTCTTGCTTGTCTACCCATAAGAACTCCACCACTGAAATTTTGCCGTGTCTTTCCTCCCTCCCCCCAAACAACTGATGCCATAAAACAAAAAAACCGCGTACTTTACTGACCTCCCTCGACCGTGGTATCCCCGCATAAAATGCATATCGGCGGAAAGCTTCGTCTTTCAGGAGCACATTGATGCCAAAATTATCTTCCTAGTCTAAATAGAGGATGAGTTATTAAGGTTTAATTTGAGTCATGTTAAGTGGTGAGCAGAATGTGACTATTTCATACCGTCAGGAGGCTCAATGGTTGAAAATCTCTAAAGATGCATTTCCCGATATATGGTCATATGAACTTTTTTACTTGTCTACCCATAAGGAAACCAGCTCTGAAATTTTGCCGTACCTTCTTGTTACACCCTGTATATATATTTAATATGCTGCCTAAGAGTACAGCCAATCCAGAGCTGATGTCTTGAACACTTCACTGCCATTGAAACCGTTCGATGGAAACCATCGAAGAAAAAGAAAGAAATCGCTCCGGGCAAGGTCGGGGCTGAAAGATAGATGATTGAATGGTTCCCATCGGAAGCTTTGAATTGTCTCAACAATATGAGAAGCTCTGTGTGCGCGGGTATTGTCATGCATCAGAAGAATTCTAGAGCATATCACTATTCTTTGCTAATTTTGGATGGCACTTCGCACATTATTCAGTGTTTGAGAAAAGGAGTCGTCTCCATTTTCCCCCCAGCGGGCCAAAACTCCACGTACGGCTTTGTGAACGTCTGTCAGCATTTTTCGAAATCTACCTTGCACATAGTTTGTAACAACCCAACTTGTCAGTGACAATTGGATGCTCTGTTTTTGCAAACACTTCTGGAAACTCTTTAGCGAGTTCAATTATTGTGAACTGACGATTGGATCGCACTTTTCCGTTAATGCTTTCCCCTAGATCGACCGTCTAAACACTAGAACTTCTGCTGCGCTCATCATAGCAAACATCTTCCCAGAACTCTCTTTACCACTGCCTGATCTTCCCTTCATTTATTATTATCAGTCCGTAAATGACACACAATCTTGATGGATTTTAGCTGCATTGTCCTTTGTCGTTCAGAAATCGTATGAAAGGTCTCAACTCGATTTCGCAGGATGTTGTATTACGGTAGCCATTTCACCTTACTGTTATTCTCACGTACGGTACTCCTTTCCGTTATTATCCAATTAATTAGTAAGTTATATTATACTTGATATGGAATAAGTACTTTTGGGTTTTATGGAAGTAATTAGAAGTGGGTGCATCAAGACAAGGCGTCAAGTCACACATCTCGCTTCTTCCTCCAACAAATGACAGACGAAACTGGAATTTGTGCCATTCCATTCACAAACATTCCAGTGAAGTCTCTGATGCGTTATCGACAGACTTTTGCACCTTGGGCCTCCTGAAAAGAGCCTTGTTTCACAGGAGACCCCGCACTGTTGAAGAGCTATGGAAAGCCTGTCAAAAGGAGTGGTTGCGGCTTGACATTACTGTACTGCGAGCCAGTTTTCTACAGTGGAAACTTCACTGTCGGCCAATGCCCAGATACAGGATCCCAAATAGAGCACTCTCAATGGTGGCGACAGGGTTTCTCTTAAGGTAAGTGCAGTTTGAAATTGTCACCATAGATCGGAAACAACCTTCATATTCATTTTTAAATGATGTACCAGCAATGAAATTTAAAAAGCCTGTACTAAACTTCTCGTGATCTGATACACACACATGTTTATATCTTTTCTCCATTTTTAGTAGGTGGTGGTAGCCAATGGTGTTCTTTATTTATAAACTACAGGTGCATACTAAAAACGAGCAAATCAGAACGGAAGATAGATTGTGGATATAAAATTATTAAATCATAAACTTAGATCTGTTATACAGTATTTCTTGGTACTCGTAGGTACAGTACGGTCCAAAATTGTTGTCATAACCCGCGTTCCAGCTTGTTTAGTAATCCAGAACATCAATATCGCAGTCATCATTGTCGCGACACCATATGATGCGGCGCCCTATTCTGTGTGAAATTTTCCGCAGGATAGACGGTGGGATTTTCATGAATGCCTGCCTCAAAGCATGTTTTAAGTCTTCAGTTGCCTGATATCACTGTTTCTTGACATGCTCCTTCACTATTCCCCACAGGAAGAAAATGGAGTATAAGTACAGATACATACGAAAAAAAGTGGGTGTTAGCCATCTGAAAAGAAAATTTAGTAGAAATACAAATACAAACACAAAGGGAGAGAGGTGGTAAGACTTTTGGACCGTATTGTAGATTATTGTGCAACAAAATACTGTCTTATTTATAATTATGAAAATATGGCAAACGCAGCATTGGATATTATGTGCTCGTGCTACATTTTACATAGTTCCCTATCATGAGCACAAAGTTTCACTTCTTTGTACGTGGCAGTGTATAGTACCTAAACAATTATATATATATATATATATATATATATATATATATATATATATATATATATGTATGTATGTATGTAGATAGATATAGATAGATAGATAGATATAGATATAGATATAGATATAGATATAGATATAAATGTATGTATGTATATATAAAACAAGCTCCTTCTTTTATACAATAGGGGTTTTGAATCATTTGAACCATTTATATTTGGCGTACCGTACTCTTAAATCAGACTTTGTCAATGTAAATACTCTTAATCCTATAATGGCTGTTGCTCTAAAGCTATATAACCTACATGTACACTATATGGTTCAGAGAAAAAACATGAATACATATTAAAAAGAAATAGATGCTATATATACTTTTTTATTTTAAAAAACACAGATTGACAAATGCGCAAAGAAATGGCAAAATGTAGGCCCCTATCGGACTGCTTGCCCATCCACGCATGCAAACTGCAAGGCCAACTGGAACATCTTCCTTCAATTCCCGCCGGCAACAGCAACATAGAAGTTTGCTTTACTCTCCTTTGGCTGTGAAATGCTGCTGGTAGTGGTAATATACGGCGGAGAAAAGACGGGGGGCAAAGTCTCTACCTCCCCCTCCACTTCTGGCAATCCTTTTTCGTTCGCATGGGTTGGCTTAGTGCCACCTCCTCCAACTTTATACAGAATATACGCTCCGGCATATCGCCAACAGATGGTTTGGGTCTTCGAAAGCCACATGGCTTTACCCGGGCATCGCGCCATGAACATTCTGTGGAATCCTTATAAGATGAAAGGCAACTCAGGGAGTGAAGCGAGACTGAAAGAGGGAGAGAGAGAGAGGGTGTTTTCTCTAGGGTGTTTGCTTCCCTCTCTCTCTAAGTCTTGTGGTCCCTCTAGAAAAGCAGATCTGCGGGACGATCTTGTGTACTTTATTTCTTCTAAGAAAACGATGAGGCGGAAAAAGAGCGATGCCTTCACATTTATCTTAAGACGCTCACATCGGGAGGGAAATATTTTCATTTCTCTATTTGGGCTCTGGTTTAATTTACGTGATGTTGTATAACTGACAATATTAACTTTCAATTTGCACCATCTTCTTCTCATACAAGATTAACGACTTAATCATTTGAAAAAGAAAATGTTTTCCTTCACACACTTCAATGTGTTTCCTTATTTAATGCCTGTCCTGTATACCGTCAAATTATTATTAAGAGTGCAAAGTAATATCTAGTGAACCAGCTGCAATTTCATCCTTATTAAAGTTCATTGATACACAACAAACAATGTAGCAATTAATTTTAAAACAACAATAATTAATTTTAAATAATTTATTAGTAATAATAGTTATAAAAAGCTACTATAATCTCTTTATTTCGATATCAATTATATACCTTGTGCTATCCATCTTTTCGGATCAAAAGATGCAATACATTTGAGTTAAAAATTTCCTTTTATGCCTTATATCTGGAGAACTACACACAGTGTATCTAAACCCAAACTATCACTTAACTCATTATGATGTGCTTATTCCGTAGACATTAAGAAAACTCGATTTAGGGATCGTTCAAAACTTTTGTAGTCCCTGATCGAAGATCCAGTATACATATTTCACTTAATCAAAAATTTTCTTGTAGGCCTTATATCTGGAGAACCACAGATATATAGTGTATACAGTGTAGCCAAACCCGAACTATCACTTAACTCAGTATGATGTGCTTATTCCGTAGATAATACGAAACCTCGATTTAGGGGCCAAAAACTCGATTCAAAAATTTTGTGGCTCCAGGTACAAAAAACTAATTGTTGACCAAGATCGTAATTTTTTGATCCATTTCTTGGATCATTCCTAAAATTCTTGTTAATATGTTCATCTTCCTTACTATCTTAATTCTCTGTACAAATTAAATTTTATAATCAAAGACAGCTTGAGAGGAAAGTCACATCGGTAAATAATAATAATAATAATAATAATAATAATAATAATAATAATAATAATAATAATAATAATAATAATAATAATAATAATAATAATGTTTTGTCGTTTTGTAACGTATATAGGAATCACCATTTAAAATGTAATGATTAATTTATATTTTACGTTACATTCCAGCCCACAGTCCGTGTAATTCTTAAAATATATAAAAACGATCAAATCACATTAAATCAGGCACAACAAATTATATCACTTTATTCTCCAAAACTTCATTAATTATACTTTTCTTTTCGGTTGTCATAGCAACTTTTTTTTTTTAAAAAAAAAAAAGGTAACTAGGCCTATCTGCTAGTATGATAACTATAAATGCAGACTACACCTATAAAACCAACATATACTCTAACTATTGAGATTACATCTTATTTCATTCTATTTAGAATCAACAACATATATATTCTTTTCTTCTTCTAGAGCTCCTCCGTGGCTAAGCGGTTAGCGTACACGCCTTTGGCGTGGGAGGCCCGGATTCGTTTCCCGGCGGGAGCTCATGTGGTTCGGATTCCACGTTATTCAGTAGGTCCACGTCTTATATAGCCTCGTTGCTGAACGGGACGTTAAACTCAAAATCAACTCAACTCTTTTCTTCTTCTTCCTCTACATGACAGATTGTGTACTTTTATGCACCGTTGACCAAAATCAAGATATAAAAAATAGAAGAAATTACAAAATAGATATACAATATCGTTGTAGTCTTAAACTAAAGAAAGACAACTTGTTACTGTTTTAATTCCTGTATATAAAAAAATTGGACCATTGCTACATTTTTACTTACTTTAAATAGGTAAAGCTAAAATTTAATAGGTGTGACTTCCCTCACGAACCGCCTAGTAATTATAACAACAAGAGGCATGGAGGCTCAATGGTAGAGCGGTCATCTTTGGCAAGAGTGATTCTCAGTTCGATTCCAGGTTTGTTTTCAGATTTCTTCAGTTTGGTTCCACATTCTCATTTTCACCAATTCTTTAATAATAATTCACCTTAATTAATTGTCCGTGTCTTTTAGCCTGAATGGTGCAATTATAGTACTTAAATTAAAATTTAAAGTTTCATTTATATAAGAATAGCAAAAATATTTAGAGAATAGTTGAATTGGACGTTAATAAATTAACGCATTCTGCTATTATTCACCTTAATTCTTGATAAATAACATAAAAGAAACTTTTTCACTACAATTCCAGGGTTCATGTTTTGAAAGGTTGAAGTGTACGTATCGAAAATAAATGCAAGTGAATAAGGCTGGAAGAATTACAATGATGTATACAGCATGTTGTTCTAAAGGGCGGCATGACTTTTTCAGAGGAGTTCGGCTTTCCATATACAAGGTTTGAATACTAAGTAATAGCAACGTTGTTATAATTCGTACTTTTTTATGTACACAAGAACACCCGTTCTTCAATGTAACCGCCTCCCATCTCTATCGTCTTTTGTCGCACTTGTGCAAGGTGTCGTACTCCGTCAGTGGAAGGTGTCGTACTCTGTCGGACACGACAATCTTTAACGATGTACAGCAGGGATCGCCATACGGCAGAGATAACTTCTCTTGTATCGTAGTGCTTCCCACGAAGTTGACTCTTCATTTCGGCGGAAAGTCGTCAGAAGTCCATGAAAACATTGTTGTGTACTAGGCCCACGTGCCTCTTAATCAACCCACGTTATTCAACTTTCAGAAAAATATTGCTATGGCACTCCACTTTCCTCCTTTACCTTACTGCACTATTGCTCTTGAGTGAGAAATATAGAACAATACCACTCTCTAGATTTTATTGTCACAAATTCCCTTATGAGCTATGGAAATCTTGTGGAGTTGAGGTACAGCCCGCCAGCGTGAAAACAGTGTTGGGACTACTTATTATCAATCTGTGTACTAAACGCAAACTAAAAGTCTTTTTAGTAGTAGTAGTAGTAGTGCTGCCACCCATTCCGATTCAGTCGGGAAAGTCCCGATTTTAGATAAAGAGTACCGCGCCCCAATATTGCCCTTTCAAGACTTTAAAAATGTCTCGACTTTCATATTTATTGATGAAGTTGGTTATTATTATTATTATTATTATTATTATTATTATTATTATTATTATTATTATTATTATTATTATTATTATTATTATTATTATTATTATTATTATTATTATAACTTAGTTTCCGCGTTGTTGTACAGAGCTTTCAAATGAAGAAGTCACCTCACTACATCGGAAGGCAAGTAGGAATGTGCCTGGCAACAGAAAGTCGAAGCTCACTTTGTAATTGGTGAAACTCGACTTCTCAAGGGGCCGCAGTGGCTCAGTGGTAGAGCGTTCACCTCTGGTGCTAGGGGTCCCGGTTCGATCCCAGCCCCCGCCAAGTAAACTTTGTGGTGGACAAACACCGTGTGCGTGGGTTTTCTCGGGGTTCTCCTGTTTCCTCCCACTTTCTTCATTCCACCATGTCATTCATTACTCATCATCACCGTCTCCTTTACCCTAACCGGCATAATCGTGGGACGTAAAACTCAAAGATTTCATTTCATTTTATTTTTCGACTTCTCAAGTCAGCGAGCAACAGTAGATCTAAGAATGGCACAGCTGAGATAATAACAACAAACAGTAGATTACTATTTCTACACCAAAAATAACGTTAAATTATTGGGATAGTTAACGATATATAATAAAATAATAATAATTTATGAAGTAACTATCACGTCCTGCTCAGATATTATTTTTCAGTCATACTGTGATATATTGTCAAATTATGTAACAATTTTAATTTGCATCTATAATAAGAAATTACATGTATTACTTGGCAAAATATTTCATTCGAAATTAGAATTAATAAATAAAAAATATTAATAACTATTTCTATTTTTTAATTTTTCGTGTCTTTTTTTTTAATTTAACGTTCCTCAATAATGCACCAAGGCTAAGGGAACAGATGAAGAAGAGATGGATGATAATAGTGGAATGAAGGAAATCTGAGGAAACGGAGAGCCCCGAGAAAACCCAAGCACATAGGTCTTGTCCACTACAAAGTACATTTAAGGAGGGCTGCAATCAAACCAGATAATCTACGTATCATATCTGAACCTTTATCACTTTGCATGTATTTATTCACGTATCAAATAGGTTTATACATAAATTAGATACTATTCAAATTGGTCATATCTATCTATCTATCTATATATATATATATATATATATATATATATATATATATATATATATATATATATATATATATATATATTACTCATTATACTGTATTTTATAGGGCATATATGATTTAAATTGTCTCATTTCTCCTTTATCACTTAGATATACATGATTCACTCTTCACTACAGAAAGATATACATTATTACGGAAAATGAAACGCTGGTACATCCTCCTTTTCTCCTACGGGAATAGGTGCATGACGTGTCCCTACATTTTATGTTGGAAGGATGGCAACCCTAAATAGTAGTAGTGCCATATCTGCAGATGCTACCTGGTTGAAACATGGACCTTGATAGTGCGTGAAGATTGTAGGAACTGTAATGATGAAGAAACTATTTACAAGGAAACAAAAATGTTTCTGAAAGTCCGTTTATTTGACTTTTAGTTTATATGGTTATAATTGTGTAAAATTAAATAAATATATAACCGAAAAATAAGGTAAAACTGAATGACTGTCTAAGAGTAAGAAGTTTGCAAATATCTTCTTCCAGCTAAGCAAATGAGATTAATAGAATGAATTATTAAATTCAGTTGCTCTAATTATCTTAATATGTTGGCGTGAATTACTTTTAAAAAAAATGTTTCTTCCACATTCAATTATAGCATTCTTCGTTTACTGTCTTAAACACATAACAGATTAAACTCATTTGTGGTGGGGGAACAGGAAATCCATTGTTGGTAAGGCCTACATTTTACCCCCGTAGCTACACTGCTGAGAAATTGGTTAAACGAAGATAGCAAGACTAACTCGAGGAGAACTGACAGAAACCTGTACACAAATTCACATAATCTAAAACAACAAGGGACCCCTTTCGTAATTGAAACAACTAATATAACATTAGTGCAGTGAAACAAAATTAATGACATACATATTTATTGACATAAACTTTTACCAAATATAGTATGGCAACATATACTCATAAGATGTGATTGCACAAAGAGTAAAATCACGTGTAAAATATATTTTACATGAGGGTTTCGAGTATTAGTATTCTCGCTATAAAAGAGACATTTATATGCATATCCAGCCACGCACACTAAGGGAAGTAAGACTTATAAGGGTGCGATAACACTCGACAAATTATTGACCTCGGAAGAAGAAGGGAGATGTACTGATTGCCTTTTACCCTTAGTTGGTGGCCTTAGACTTCCCTTTTAAAAGGATATAATCATTCAATGCTGAGGAAGTTATATTCCAGACCCCCTTTTCGAATAGACGATAAGCAAAGTGCGCCTCAATTCCTCGTTTCTCTACCCTTGGAATGATAAAATGAATTTTATCTGTAGCGGAAGCTAATGATTTGTATGCTTTTGCTCTTTTATTAGTTGTTGGAGTAGGTAGTTACATAAGAAACAAGTTTCTTATTATAGTCATTGTAACTTATTGTATTACATCATTATAGTTTTAATTTAGAAGACACAGTAAATTATTGGCAAGAGAGATATTCAAGTCCGCTAGCCTGTGTGAGACTGAGTACTATATACGGGTACAGGACAGGACCCGCGTTTAAGCTAGGGGGAGACAGAATAAAGTTAATGAGTGCGAATACGAGATAAATTAGAGTAATGCGAGCAAGATCTAGCAGAGTGTAACCCTCACTGAGGAAAGAGAGGATTAACTTATGAGAGTGCATAGCTGAAATAGAGTGATCCTCGTTGAGATCTGTAAACGCAAGTTTCAGTGACATCAGAGAGCTTGAGCCTCTTTAAGCGCGAGCTAGCTCAGATTGCAAAATAATCAATACGTTTGCCATCAAATATCTGATTCGATATTAGATCATATTAGTTTATACTTAAATTATTATACCCATGGTTTTTCTCGGACTTCTACCGTTTCTTTGAAGTGCATTCATTCTACCATTTTTTTCATTATAATTCAATTGCATATTCGTCTTATTTAACCTATATTACAAGATATTTCAGTTAACTTACTATGATTTGTTGACAAACTTACTTCCGTTTCATTATTGTTAAATACGAACAGACTGTAACGTAAGAATTGCAGTTATTTCGTTAAAATAATGCTCGATTGAGACGATAATGGTTTACTTTCGTACGGTACCTCACATTTATGTGCGTTACTGCTAAACTACGTAAAACTAAAAGCTAAAACCATTGGACTATTTGAATAATTTAAAATCAGATTATTTAAATCTTATTCGTTTACCATGTGTATACATTTTCATACAAGGTATTTGTAAATCAAGTATATTCACTTTACCATTAGTAGGGGAGCTTAAGGCAAAAAAATGGCCAAACCCTGCACTTTGTGTTAAAAAGGTGCCACTCGGATATGTTGTTCCCCTGATCCAACTAAGCAGGAATCGAAGTGGCCCCACTCCGACAGGTGGCCAGAATCCAATATGGCGGCTATCAAAGATGGCCGCCTCTGTGAATTCATAGTGTTGGTTTTAGAGGCATATATCTCCTTAACTAATAGTCCAATCTTAACCATTCAAAAACTAAACGACGTAGAAGATAACAGGGTCTAATAAATTGGCAAAAGGTTTTACCCAACACTGAAATTAACACGTACAGAAATTATTTAATTTGGAACTTTACATTTTTTATGATGGAGTTTACTCATATTTTTTAAATGGCTGGGATTATCGAAAAAGATGTCGTATAACTTTTCAAAGAGTGTTAAATTATCTTTCGTTTGGTGTATATTTCATTCAGATTGGTTAATAAACAACGAAGTTATGACAATTTAAATATTCGCATTGAGTCGATTGATTTTCCCCAATGTCGAGCGAGAGTTCATTTACCGTAATAAAACATCACTGATGGATGTTGCATTGTACGAAACAAATCATTATTTTGTGATGTATTCTTCATAAGTCCCATTTTCACCAGAGCACAAGACAGTCTGACCGAGCCCGGTTATATGAATCCAATATGGCGGCCATTAATTATCATCCATAAAGATAAGTCTCTTTCGAAATATTTATTGAAGTATCTAGATTTATAAACAAGTACGACAAAGCAATAACAAACATTTTTCTCTCCCCCATCCTTCTGTCCCACTGAGTAAGTATGGGAAGGAATGAACTCCAAATCTTGTTTCGAAATACGTCAAAAGAATCGGATAGAACTGAGTGTTTAAAAAACTTTGAGTAATAACAACTGCACTATTCTCGAAGTATTTCCATTGAAAGTAACAATGGCGTGAATCCCGTGTAATGTTTCGGCGGGAATAGTTCGGAATCACACAAAAAGGCAAAGTTCGAGGCGCCTACGCAATTCTTGTGTTACCAAGAAGTCGTCGATTCAAAATGAGCGATGTTTTTGAATTGTACAAAACACAGTTAATGACGATTATGAAGAAGCCTGAATCAGAAGAAATCGAAGTTCATAGTACAAGATTTTGTGAAAGGATTCTTCGTCACAGGCCAGAGCTAACAGCTCACCTGTCCGGCAGAGATGTTTTGCTTTCAGAAGGATCTGACATAATAAGTGAGCTGGAGAAAGACATAGATGAAGATGCTATGGCACTAAGTCGTGTTGTTAAGATGCTTCGAAAGGAAATGGCAAACCTCAAGAGTCATTTTGCAAGAAAATTTGAGAATCACTGCCAAGAAGATTCTGTTCCTCCTTCACTAATAGCTGCTCTGCTGTTAATATGTTACTTTATGATTCATCTGTCACCCCTGATAGCAGCGCAGTCAAGCAACTTCAAGCTTATCGCCTGATAGCGAGCCAACTTATATTTTGTAACTTCCATAGGAAAGCAGGCGATATTGAAACAGAAGCAGCAAGGCATAAAGCGATCGCGAGCAACCTCTTCCTCTCTATGTTGGGGTGAGCGTGTATACTAAAACTCGTAAAAAAAATCTCTCATAAATGAGCTGCATTCACAAGACAATTCGTCTACACGTGTACAGGAAATATCTTCAAGTCTTTCTCAGTGCTTGATAAATCAAAGTGGCGAAATGGGTTTGTTCTTCCAATCTTCGTCGAGGTATTTTAACCGTTGCAACATTAGATAATATTGACTACAATCCTTCTAGAAGAACATCAAAGAATTCTTTTCATGGTACGAGCATTTCTATTTTCCAGCATCCTTCTAAAGATAACCCTGGCATTCGACGTGACCATGTCTCACTAGATAAGTGAATATAAAAATGAGAACTGCTCCTGCTCTCCCCGATAATTATGCTCTAGTACAGAGATGCAAATAAGCAACAAAATTTTACTCACCCAATAAAAAAGCTACTAACCTACATCCCACAATAGAAATCATTTACTTACCTTGGTTATGATTCGCCCCGGCCGTGTGGGCGAGTGGTTATTTGCATCCCTGCTCTAGTACCTCCTGCTTATATCACTAATAAGGAACCAGTTTTGTCTCAACAGAATCCGCAGTTTGTAGAGAAAGTTCTTCCGCAAAATGGATTTTTGCAGAAGAAAAAAACTGGGAGTGTTGGCTTGAAGCATGCTTAAAAAATGACACTATTTGCACTTGGTCTGTACACCATGCCTCGAAAACTGAAACTCTGCAATTGCCAAGTATATGCTGCCTGCTTCCGTTGTTTAGGGAAGACTATATCTGTTGCTATGATACGGCACGAAATGAATGTTGTACGAGAACTTACAGACAAAGTCAACAAAGGACAAGTTCCGGTTCTTGTAATGGATCAACCACTATTTGCCTTGGGGAAACGAATTCAATGGAATTGGCCAGAGTTATATGGCGATCATCAAATTCTGATGCTGGGAGGATTGCACATCGAACAAGCCTTCCTGCATCTTATAGGCAAATGGTTAGATAGAAGTGGTTGGGTAGAAATTTTATACAAGTCAGATGTAGCAACACCAGGAACCGCTGACAGTATATTGAAAGTAACTCACATTACAAAAGCTCGTTTTGCTCATCAGATTACTCTGACAGTTTTACATCATTTGCTGCGTGATGCATATCAGAAATCTTCATCAGGGCAATCTTTCAATGACTGGTATACTGAAAAGGAATCTTCGTGTCCAACGTTTAAGTTTTGGATAATATATTACCGTCTCGTGATTTTACTCTTAATTTACATCAGAGCCATATGTCAAGGAAATTTTAAGCTCTACGTTGAAACACTAAAACTAATAGCAGAATTGTTTTTCGCAATGGACCGCCTTAACTATGCTCGTTGGCTTCCCGTTCGCATTTTTGATTTGAAGAAGTTGGAAGAAACACATCCTGAGATTATCCTTTCGAAATGGGTTACTTTGTGATACGAAAGACATCAAAACCTTTCTCTGCAATAGCTATATATCAGCTCATGAACAAAATAACAAAATTATAAAAGGGGATGGCGGAGCGATTGGACTCTTACACGGCGACAATGCTCTTGTCAAATGGATGACAACGGGACCAGAAATTAGTAGACTAATTAATGAATTCAAAATACCATATAATGAATATGATCCTGATAATAAGCACCATGAAGATTACTCGTCGATGCAAGAAAGATTTAAATCGTCTGTTGAAAAGATGAAAGAAGTTTTCGTCGAATTGGGGAATCCGTTTGAAGAAAATAGTGGACTTGTTAATGTTGCTTCCAGAATCATCTATAGCGGTGATATAATTGAATCCCTATATTCAGCAGAATTAAAAGGGTCTAATATATACAAGGAATTTGTGCAAGAAAGATTAGTAGAATGTACGACGCCATTGATTTCGCCCATGAAAAAGTCTTCTCTAGTGCTCCATTCTTCCCTTCAAAAGAATAAAGCAAATAGAAATGAAATAAAATTACTTAAGATAGACGTTGAACTATTCTCTCGCTTGCTACGCTTCAGTCAAACAAGACGACTTGACTTGGATGAATTCTTTCAGCACGAGAGTCAACCAATTCCAAAGTCTCTCTGCCATAATTCACAATCCTCAAAAAAGTCCGACTTAGTTATGCTTCTAGAGAGTGAAGCCAACATCAAAGAAGAACACTTTCCTAATTATTGTGATGTTTCGTTATTTGCTGGAGCAATTTTGATTCACATTTTGCAACCAGTATCAGTAGAAACATTTTGTGATCATTTCCAGTGTAATTTCTTCAAATATGTTCAAAGAGATGCAGACACATTCAATGCAGAGCAAGTGGATCTGATATGGGATAGATACTCTTCAAAGAACATAAAATCTTCCACATGAGAAAGCAGGGGTGTAGGAGTAAGGACAAAAGTAACACCAACTACACTAATTCCTAGCAAGTGTAACGATTTCCTTCGTAATGACGCAAATAAATAAGGACTGTTCCTTTTTCTTGGAAAGTCTATGTGTGAAAAGGAAGGAAGTAACTTTGAGGTAGCAACCAGTAATGGATATCACATAGAAACTTCAAGAAATCTTCCATTTTCAAACAAATCATCAGGAAATCATTTAGAAGAAGCTGATAGTAGGATCATGTTACATTGCTTTGATGCAGCATTAAATGCACACAAGAAGATAGTTATCCGCACAGTAGACACAGATGTTGTAATACTTACTGTATCGTTTTCCCACGACTTTGAGCGACACGGTTTAGAAGAATTATGGATATCTTTTGGTACCAAGAAACATCATTGATTTCTCCCAGTTCATCATATTTCAAAAGCATGAAGAAAAGAAAAATCAACTGCGTTACGAAGCCTCCACGCGTTTACAGGATGTGATACAATGTCATACTTTCTCCGACATGAAAAATTATAAGCATGCAAAACACGGCTTTTGTATCCAGAGGTGACCACAGCTTTCCTAACTATTTCACACCCTGTAATCAACATAGGCAAAGATTGGTTTAATTCACTGCAACGATATGTTGTCCTATTATATTCAAAAACAAGTGAAAAATTTAAAGTTAATGAAGCCCGGTGAGAATTCTTTTTGGAAAAGGGCAGACCTCTTACTGCACTTTTTCCAAATTATGATGCCTTGCTTCTTCACACCAAGCGTGCAGCATACCAAGCTGGACAAATCTGGGGCCAGGCAATAAAGAAGATAGCACATATTCCTTCACCAGTAAACTGGGGATGGACTGACAATGGAAGTGAACTTTCTCCAACATGAACTTCCATTCCAGTTGTATACGAAGCATGTAGGAAACCCTTTTTGAAATGTGCCTGCAAGACATGTACCCCAAGATGTCGTTGTAGAAGTGCAAGCGTCCCGTGCTGCTTTTTTGTTCTATGTGTAGGGGAACATGTGGAAAGGTGATGGAAACTGAAAACGAAGATCTAGACCAATAGAACTTTCATGTAAGTAGCACTCATTATTTTTGAATATTCAGTTGATCCACAGTAAATTTACACCACGTTGGAAACGTACCAATAAATAGATAAACTAAAATGTATGATTCTTTATAGAATAGCTTGTACAATGCGCGGCAAAAAAACCTGCAACATGAGCATATAAGTTTATTGTGAAAAGACGAAGTCTTTTGTTCCAAAATAAGTGTGCACGGGAGGAGGCCGAGGTTCATGCTGGCGTGATTCGTTCCACTTAGACGTTTTGTTCATTCCCTGTGCTGTTAGGCGTAGTTTCACAATAAACTTACATCCTCATGTTGCAGGTTTTTTGCCGTGGATTGTACAAAAAGTAATTAACCGTTCGTCGAAATCATAAAACTGTTTGTACACATAGAAAATCCAAAAGATATATTGTGAATTTCAAATTATCGAACCTAGTGTTTGTGTTGTGTTTCTGTTCTTCAATACGAAAGAAATTATTAAAGAATTAAAAAAAAATGTATTGCTTTATGTAATTTCCTTATAATATTGTAAAGGATATAAAGACAATGTTTATGGTTTAAACACATGAACTTACTTCTTAGTCTTCCTGTGCAGTTCTCTTTCAATTCAGATGAAACAATAAAACTTTTCTATCGTGACGCTACGCACGTAATTTCTTAAGATATTCTTAAACTTGATTCATGTATAAAAGTGAATAGTAATAGAATAGATGATATTACTTTGTCCGTATTCGTTTACAAATCTAGATACTCAGGTCAATATTTCGAAAGAAACTAATTTTTATGAATCATAATTAATGGTCGCCATATTGGAATCATAACCGGGCTTAATCAGTAGGCCCGTAGCCAGCCCAAAAATGTAGGGGGCCCGTAGCCAGCCATATTATAGTTCATCACCATATTATAGTTCATTTGCAAGTCTACCGTGAAAATTTTAGGGGGCCAGCAAAAATTTAGGGGGCGGCCCCCCTGGACCCTCCTGGATACGGGCCTGTTGGTCAGGCTACTTTTTGTTTCTAGTGAAAGTGGGACTTATGAAGAATACATCACAAAATAATGATTTGTTTCGTACAATGCAGCATCCATCAGTGATGTTTTATTACGGTAAATGAACTCTTGCTCGACATTGGGGAAAATCAATCGACTCAATGCGAATATTTAAATTGTCATAACTTCGTTGTTTATTAACCAATCTGAATGAAATATACACCAAACGAAAGATAATTTAACACTCTTTGAAAAGTTATACGACGTCTTTTTCGATAATCCCAGCCGTTTACTTGTTATTTTAAAAAATATGAGTAAACTCCATCATAAAAAATGTAAAGTTCCAAATTAAATAATTTCTGTACGTGTTAATTTCAGTGTTGGGTAAAACCTTTTGCCAATTTATTAGACCCTGTTATCTTCTACGTCGTTTAGTTTTTGAATGGTGAAGATTGGACTATTAGTTAAGGAGTTATATGCCTCTAAAACCAACACTATGAATTCGCAGAGGCGGCCATCTTTGATAGCCGCCATATTGGATTCTGGCCACCTGTCGGAGTGGGGCCACTTCGATTCCTGCTTAGTTGGATCAGGGGAACAACATATCCGAGTGGCACCTTTTTAACACAAAGTGCAGGATACTTCCCCTAAGCTCCCCTACTACATTGTAAATTAGCCAATAAATGAAAAAATAGTGTTTCTTTCTTACTACATAACATTCTTTTCCGATTGTAAGAATTTCTTAGCTGAATGAACGCTTGCGACGATGTACTCTAGCTATGAAACCATTGTAGGTACGTTTTTAAGAGGTAGTCGTGGTAGATCCTTCCTGTGAGCGACAATGAACAAGGAAAAAACAGCCAAACTCAATTGAAGTCAACTCTACCCCAGGCCACTCGGATCAGAGACGACAAGGTTTAACGCCTCAGAAACAACCCAAGAAGAGCGTCCAGACCAGTATCCAATAACTGACAACAAACAACTGAAAACTATGCAGCTACATTCATCGTCGCTGGCAGATTTGATGGGATTTCATATGTCAATTCCATTTGGTTCCTTCAATTTCCAGCCAGGAAGTGGGAAAACGCAGAGAGAAGTCTATTCATCATTCTAGGCGACGACGGCGACATAGGAATATTTGATGGTAGTGTTCATTCCTATTCTTTTAGTTAATGTCTTCTTTTCACTCTCTTTTACCCGAAGTCAGTCTTTATTTTGTCAATCTTTATTAACTGAGTTTTATAATATTTTACAGTACTTAAGTAATGAAGTAAAATCTAACATCTGAGCTATTAGAACTGATGGGCGCACCGGCACACTTTAATATCAATCGCATAATACATTATAATGAAGATTGCAATATCATTAAGTGCTTCAAGTTGGGAATGCCTTATTCAAGAAACCTTGAAAGAGTAAACATAAATGAAAGGGAACGTTATCTTGCTGGAAGATCGCTGTGGGGTGCAAGTCACCTAGTTAACGTATTACATTTTCTCAACATGTCCACACAATCCTCAGCTAATATGAATATTGGCTAAAACAAAAATCTCCTATGACTATTATACATGAAGACTCGCCACACATTTAGTTCTGTCTTTCTCTTGCTCGATGGCAACACGAAGATTTTCTGAATACCATTTGCATATTGTGTGTTTATTTATTTTATTGTAACATGCGAAAGGTAGCCTCTGAAGATATCCATTGTCTTCATTGTATTATACACATCGTATCTCACAACCGTGGCATTACTCAATAATATCACACCCCAGTCCTGGAGGGAAACATATATTATTGATTTAGTATACAAGTACACCTAATGAAGCAGATCAAACTGCTTCAACAGTAGTTGGTATACAAAGAAATAGTTTGATAAAATTGACAGAAACCTACTTAACAACATCAACAAACTCATTCAATGTAGATTTATATCCACTAAATGAAGCAGAAGCCAGTCCACGTGAATGGTCAAACAGTTTAGAAGTTGATCTAATACTCACCAGTATTTATGAAGAAAATTGAACAAGAATTATCATATACTGAAAAAGAACTGAAGGAGTGAACATGACTTTTCGTATTTCTACGTTTAGGATGAATGACTGTAGAGTGAAAAAAAAAAAGAAATTCATAAATTGGAAGTAAATAGAGGAAGTAATATGTGGAACTGGTAAAAGAAACTCAGGAAATACTAGACACCAACATCAAACATAAAGTTGAACAAAAAAGAAACTTTATCAAAACAAGTTACATACTTACCAATTACGGTTAAGTATTATGGACTGGGATGGCATCAAGAAAGCTGAGAACATCACAGCAGCAAGAAACCCTAAAAAAACTTCAGACAATAGGAGAGGCCGAGATAATGCTACCATAACCAGATGAATGAGGAAGCCAGTTTACAGTAGTATGTTGAGCAGTATTCAAGCTACCAATTATGAAGTAGCGGGGTCACGTACTTTAGGCAATATAAATGGTGTCGGGCTAAATAGGTAGTGGTAATAAGGCACTTCTGACTATAGAGGTCATCGTGGTTGCCTTATTGGGCATGTTATTAATTCTTCGTGCCATAGAAAAGGATTTCAGTCTTGGGGATTGGTTTACAAAGTGCTACACGTCATAGAATAGGATATGTCATGTTGGTACATTTGATAGAACAGCTCTGCACAGGAATAGGTATCCTGTTATGTATGAGCAGTCGTTCTTTTAGACAAAGTGTTCCGGGGGCACACGTAGTATTCCGGGGAGCACTGCGGGTACTATTTTATTTATTATATTATAGACGTATTATTTTGGTCTCGGCTGGGTGGGCACTCTCAGAGCTCCGGCGAGGGCAGTGCCTCCTCCCAAAAGCATATCTGCAGGAAACACTGTGTATGAGTTAGGCATGTGTTGCGGTATTGTTATATTTTATTATTGATAACGAGGAGGTGATGCTTATAGTAATTAGCAAGGAGTGCTTAATAAAATAAAAAAAACACTAACCATATATGCAGTAGTCTGTGTATTAATTATGTTTGCATTTATATCGACAATGAGTTCAAGATTGCGCTGCTGTTAGGAACTGGCAATTACAGTAGGAGGTCGATAATCCGTACGTCAAAAATCCGAGCGCGATCCCTAGAAACTTTCTACATCTTGTCTTACGCAAGCGATAAACAAACAATAGGGTTTTTCACCGTCGGACCGAGGCAATGACCTTGGTGTGTCCTTCAGTCGGTCAGTGTCAGTGATCAAGGTTGAGTTCGATTCCCTTCTCATGTAGTTCCCGATTCGGAGCTCATGTGGTTCGGATTCCACGTTAATCAGTAGGTCCACGTCTCAAATAGCCTCGCTGCTGAAATGGACGCTAAACTAAAATAAACTGAACTGAGTGTGTTACGCTGTCGTTCGTTCATTTATTGTTGCGTTAGTCGCTTCAGTACAGCACACTACAGTACATTACAGTACAGTACACTAATTCATTTTTTTTGTGTGTGTGAAGTCAGTGTTCTTACAAAAGCCCATTGTTATGTAATAGTTTGTCATACATTTTTTTACTTCCCCTTAGGCCTATACAAGTTACGTTTTAAGTGTGAGTTACAAGAACAGTGTAATTTAGTGTACGAGCAGGTTCTTCAGAAACATTAAATGTAACTAGACTTACGTACGGAATTGTAATTACTGTATGTACTGTATAACCACTATATCGATAAAAGAGCATACCGAATAGTATATTTACGCCTAAAAGGCATTTCCGTGGTCATTTGCGAAAATCCGAACTATTGTGGTCCTAACTAGTTCGGATTTCGACTTCCTACTGTACTTGGTTTATATGATGTTGTTGAGATATTTGATCGTTGAAATTTTTACATATATTGCAAAAGTGTTATGCTATTATTACGGGCTCTAAAACAACTATACAGACTTAAACATGTGAAATGCTAAGAAAAAAGTTTACGTTACCATGGCAATAGAGTCTTGATAGCTTCCTTTATCTATAACAAAAATAACATAAAAAAGTATACATTGTAAAAATAGTATATTATTTTACAAAATAACGAGAATGAATGGCAGAATTCTACACCTGAAACAGGAGCGCATCAAGTCTTTCCAGATATACATTTTAGAAAGATCCTTTCTAAGATATATAAAAAATATAGAAATGAATTATTCATTTTTACGAAGGGCCACTGTCCATATGAGATATATATTATACAGTATAGAGTATGTTTAAAGTCATCTAGGATGTGTAGGGGTGCAATACTATGGAAACGTCTGAAACTTCAGTATGTGAGTGAATAAAACCTAGAGTATTAACGGTGAAATTGCGGATAAGACTTTGAACAAGCCAATAGGATGGATATCTTAGTTTTAATGCTTGAGTATTTTATTGTTGTAATGTAATGTAATATTATTGTAGTCTGTGGAAAAATATACAAATAGAAAGAAAAATGCAAAAGGGAAGTTATATGAGTAATATGGAGAATGAAAGATAATACAGTGTCTACATGATTTCCAACATTCCCTCAGAGTAACTAGGGAAGAATCACGAAGGGAGAACCACTTCATACGACATACAGTAATACCGCATTTAAAATTCTTATTATAGTTTTAATATTTTTGTTATAATATAATTGTATATACTCCCGACTAATAAAGAAAACTTTGTCCCTACCACACAACTCCATTTTCGAACTTTTACACCCACACATCAGACAAAATGTAATTGCATTGGATTTATCCAAAGTACTATGGCTGTAGCGTCGAGAGGCCCCAATTTTCATTTGACATTAAAGCCATAGATTATTTTAACATTGTCACGTACAATATTAGTCTATTGAACACATTATTATGTAAATATCATTCCTATACACTAAATCAAACGAGTTTGAACTGTTTATGCTTCTTTATTCCTGTACAATATAACTATTCTTGGTAGGTAGGTTCTGCGCCATTCTAAAATCTAAGTCGCCGTCTAGGTTAAAGGAGACGGCGATGATGAGAAATGAATGAAATGGTGGAATGAAGAAAGTGGGAGGAAACAGGAGAATCCTGAGAAAACCCACGCACACGGTGTTTGTCCACAAAGTTCACTTGGTTGTGAGCTGTGCCATTCTAATTTACGTATACGTCATCAAATGACTGCATACAATTTCATTCATATAATGCGGAAATATACGACGGAAAGTTTTCTTTTTAAGGTTTAAAAATCGCTTAAACAAAATAGAGTTGTGAAATAACGCCAAAAATATAAAACATCAAATTTCTTCAATCATAATAAATGCATGTTTTCCTAAATTAGAAAAAAATCTGTGTACTTGTTCATAATTACTAGAAATAGTATGTTAGAAACCATAAAAATCAGTTGAGTGGGTGTACAGGATGTTATGACCCGACCTCATTGAATAAAAATTGGCGGTAGTGATGTGTGTGGCGGGAAGAGAGGAGTAGTTTTTGTGACGTCAAATCTGCATTTATTGCGTCACTTCCGCTATCCCTTTTGTCCCGTCTCAAGTGCACTTCCTGCATGTTTCCTAACTTAAACCATTTCTTGGGCCATTAGCACACGCGATCCACGTTTGCGATAAGGCCGAGGTTAAAGAAAAAACAGCGTAATAGCATGAGTGGGCGGTTTTTTTTTTCTTTAACATTGTAAGACGAAAGATAGGCTAGAAAAAGGGGGTTAAGGTTTACTGAAAGAAATGAAGGGAAAAAAAGGAGAAGACGTGAAATTATCACACAACACACGTCTCGTGACCGGATGCTCAAGTTTCTGTCGAACTTATTCTGTGCGTGTTGACAAAGGACCTTATTCCCATAGGCTTGGTTAATATCTGTGTATTTAATGTTCACGGTTAATATTATAACTATTTCTTTCTGAAAAAGACATTATTAAAGAAAAAAAAAAGTACAATGACTTAGAATAGTATGATGAACCTCCAAATGCATATACAAATAGTGACAAGGTACTATAAAAATATATATTCATTCAACATCCAATAAAAAGTATTATTATTATTATTATTATTATTATTATTACCGTATTATTATTAAAAATAGTGTAAACCTAAGTATACTTTATCCGTCTGACATGAATTTCAATTGTATAATTTATAACTTATACTTTGTGATATGCTGAACTATCAACTAGAGTGACAGTCCTTTCTGAACCTGAGTTGCTCGAACGCCATCTGTTAGCGACTGATTGAACTACGTCCAGTCTAGCGACAAACACGAGGTCATTGCGTTGCGTCGCTGTAACAGGCGTATCAGAAGTTTTCTGGACCTAGTGGTCATCATGCCTTTTATTCACGAGACTCTCCAGTTTGCCTCACAACGCTGAGCGGACGCCGAAAGTTGGGATGTACCAGCCACGTGTACATCAGTCCAAAGCTCTCTAACCAGAGACAAAAGAGACTCCTTCTTGATAGTATTATTATTATTATTATTATTATTATTATTATTATTATTATTATTATTATTATTATTATTATTATTACTTTTAAATTGTCTAGGAGGTTCAGATGAGAAAATCATGTAGCCAGAATGGAAGAAAATGAGAACACTTTCAAAGTTTTAAATAGAAATCAAATCGTAAAACGACCATTAAGAAGACCTAGACGCAGATGGGGGGCAATATTAAGATGGATCTCGCAGAAATAGGAATACAAAGTAGAAACTGGGTCCAATTGGTCGAGAACAGAAGTCAATGGTGAGATTTTGTGAACCAGCATGAACCCCTTGATTCCATAGGCCATAGAGTTAATTAGGTAATTATATCATTATATATCGAATTATTATTACATAATGCCTTATTATTGTAAGTAGTTTCGTTTAATTCTGTGACATTGAGTGCACGAGTTACTCCTACTGTATTTTCGTCTCTGTCTCCTTAAAGTGAACAAAGTATGGGACATATTGAACAAATTGGAACACGTTGTGACCTAATTATCGATAGTGAATGTTGGAGGTATAACGTCTAGTTGGCCACCACCACTCTCTCTCTCTCTATCTTTAAATTAGAGTGAACAAATTATGGGATAAAGTGGGGAAAATGGAACAAACTGTGACCTAATTATCAATAGTATCTATGTTTTAAATTTTAATTGTGGAGGACGACTTCATATATCCTGCATTGGCTGATTAGTGGTGAACGAACTTACCATGCACCATTGGTTTCTGAAATTTCGTGCCTGTGATATAACATTTTGAAAAATGTGCCCTGTAACCATCGACCAGCAGCCTCTTTTGATGAGTTGAGTAACACCATGAAAGCGGTCTCTCGGAAAAATGTTCATGCAATTGCAGACGAGTTAGATATATGCCATAACATTGTCTTTCCGCAGCTCCATGATGATGGTAAGTGATGTGAATGTTGAACTTACGGATTCCATGTGAGTTGACATCCGTTAACCATACTGGTCATCTGAATATATGGAGTTCCCTGACCGAATACAAATTGACTGAGAAAATTTTCTGCAGCGAAATTGACACTTCTGGTTAAAAAAAAAATAGTATCATAAGACAGTCGTAAATGTTTAGGACAGTGGTTGAATCCTCATCAACGTCTAGGACTATTTCAGAAAATACTCTTTCATAGACAGAAGACGTTTTGATTGTATTACGCTTTATGGCCAGCATACTCCATTATGTCTTTCTCCGTCGAGGCGGAACCATTACTGCAAAGCGTCCAGAAAGGTCAACAGACTCGATGTCCTCATGTTTCGTGACAATGAACACTCTTATATCGCTCAAAAGATGGTGTATAAACTCTTCCTCACTCACCATATTCTCCTGACGTTTCTCTCACCGACTACCACATCTTGCGGCAACTCGATCACTCCTTGGAAGGAAAGAACTTCCCTGGGGCAATGTACGGTTGAAAACTTTTTGTATCTCAGATGTCACACGTATCTCGTGATGGAATCCCATTGTTAGCTGAGTGATGATGAAAGTAATGTGTGGCTGCAGCCTCAGACTACTTGACCAATTAGATTTCTGTTTTTTTCTTCTTCTTCTTTGGCACACGTCAACGCACATTTCAATCACACCAACCCAATACACTATGAGACCTTGGTTTCCAGCTTGGCTTGTAAATTTATTTGAACTTTATCGTTTATTTTCAACACCGCGGCTACACAATATTTACAGTACGTCTTTTTTCTCTGACGTTTTGCTAAAGCCACAAAGATGTATATGAAACGCAAACTACTACTTTAACACAAATCAGAAAGATAGAAAGTGTACACGAGCGTCGAGTATCTAACCAGTATCTCTCGCACCAAAGGTAAAGCAATAAAAGCAATAACTATTCATGTGATATTTCGAGTTTATTTAACCAAAAAAAAATGTTTCTTTGTATTTAAAGTTTAGTGTTTCTCTTAAGCATCAAGATTATATGAGATGTGAGTGTGCACGTTAATGTAGGATTCAAAACACAGCACTATCACCAAGTATGAAATGATGATGTCTTGTATCATACAGTATTAGCTACTTCTTAGATGGTATGTGTTTAGTAAATTGTCCCTCTACAAGAAACAACACGTTTTAGAAATATATGCGTACATATTGTGTTATCCGATGATTAAATTATAATTTGATTTCCAAGTTGCGGATGTGCGTTATCCGTCACAAGATCCGCAAAGTACAAAATCCTTGTCAATTAAACTCATGTATATTTCTCATAACAATTGAAGTTTTAAAAATAAAATTGGCATGTGTTATTGTTAAAAACTTGAAGTGAAGAAGTATGTATATTATTATTATTATTATTATTATTATTATTATTATTATTATTATTATTATTATTATTATTATTATACGAAACATTAACATTGCTTGACCCTGCGTTCCGAGGGTTAACATGAAATAAGCGCAGACAAAATGATAGAATGAAAACACACACACACACGCATATATATATATATATATATATATATATATATATATATATATATATATGTGTGTGTGTGTGTGTGTGTGTGTGTGTGTATTAATCCACTTATATGTATTTGATAAATTTAGTTTCTTTTCGATTTATTGAAGTTATAACTTCAATCCAATTCAGGACATGTTTTACCGTTTGATTCCAGTTCGTACCAAGTGAGCTTTGTGGTGGACAAACACCGTGGACGTGGGTTTTCTCGGGTTCTCCTGTTTCCTCTCAATTTGTTCATTAAAGCATTTCATTCATTCCTCATCATTACTGTCTCCTTTAGCATAGTTGGCATAACCGTGGGACGTAAACTTAAAAGATATCATGTTTTATCTTTAAATCTATTTTGTTAAGAATTTATTACGATATTCAAAAAACACATGTAAATAAAGTTTGCAAAGATTTTGTAAAATAGCAATAAAATTACTTTATTGTCTATAAACATGCCAACAAACTTTTTCTACTGTGATTAAAATGTCACAAGGTAATGTTCTTTTCCAAGTCTTGTGATATTTGTATTGCTTTCCAAAGAACTAGGCTTTTGCCTTCAACGCTTTCCCATTTCCATTGTTAATGTGGGAAGACACCTTGTTCACTTCTTAGAATTTCGTCTTGTGATAAGGAAATTTAATCGCGTGATACGACTATAATATTTTGTGTAGGTCTTACCCACGATATATCCAGAAGGTGGTAACTTACACTGTGTTCAACACTTTTCATTTTTCCTTTTTTCTGGGAACGTAAGAAAAAGGGCTGAATGAGCTAGTTTTCTAACTATTGACTCGCATTGAATTTATATTTATTGGCATGTTTTCAAAGAAAAAATATATATTATAGATACTTGACTTTAAAATATACGGCTCTCACGAATCTTTCTTAAAATACATAGTTTTTCTGAATATTTCATCAAATAAATCCTTAAATCATATAATGAAACCTTTTTCAATTCCAGAGTGTTTCATCAGTAATTCCAATTTAATGCACAATTAAAAGTTATCAATATCCTTCCATACTTAGAAATAAGATAACCTAATCATTATAGTATAATATCTTCAAATTGAACTCTGTCACACAGACAAAATAACCTATCAACAAGATTTCACCATCTTCTAAATATCACATGAAATATCCTAATACAACAATTCGTTCTTCACCAACGAACCACAAACACTATTTAATTAATTGAACTCAGCTAATATTAAATATATACTCAACAAGCGCAAGTCGTTTATTGTATAATTTCATTTACTATTTTCCTATAACATACCATTTTAAACTAATATGTCACTATATTGACGAAAATGGTAGGAGAATCATATAGTATTTTTAAACAGTATCATCATAATACTTTCCAGCAATTGGCGTCAATTTAATGCTTTACATATGATTATCATTATATATTCTAATTGTTTCATTCACACCGTTCATTCTTCAATTTATTGATCATTTGCAGGACCATTTCAATTTATTTACCTTCTCCGCACTTCTTAGCAATGATAAGTTGTCTAACACTGAAGGTAACCATATATGAAATTAAAATTAAACAAGAACTTTAAACTAATTATTCGTCTTAGTCCTTATTTACGAAATATATTGCACCCATCACTTGCTAGCTTAAACCAATCAATTAATGAACTCCATGCGATAAATTTACATTAAAAGAAAGAAATAAATGTCTAAAAAAAATTTGGGTCAGAAAATGTTTTCTTTCAGTAATAGGCTGCCAAAAATGAGAAACGTAACGTTTTGAAATGCCCTGTCATACAAATTGTGAAACCCGTCAATTTACGAAACATTGGTAGATTCGTGCCGAAAACGTTCATTTCTTGTAGGTTAGGAATAACATCCTCACGATCATTTATAATCTACTAATGCAGTCATGATATACTAGTTTCTCTAAGAAGAATCCAGAAAGAAGTTTGCTGTTGGAGAAGAATCTTTACAGACAATTTTCTTAGAAATAACTCAAATGATTTTATTCATATTTCACTACATATGTACATTTCATTAAGAACCCTATAACACGGTATACTTCACTGACAATGAAAAAAGTCTGCAAGCCAAACTTTACTCCTAAGAGTAGGTTCTTTCTTGGGCAATTCTATTTGTATTCTCAGAAAGAAATATTTCATTATAAATTATAATTTATATAAAACTTTACAATACTGCACAATTAATTAACCATGGAATTAAGTCTGCGAGGGGTAGTTTGCTCTTGGGGTGAGTTTTTCTCAAACGATTTTTTCAAAAACGATTCAGACAACTTCATTTAATTTTCTCAACATAAAGAATTCTTCGATGCAACATAAATAACTTTGCATGAAAGAATTTAAAGAAGGTGCAAAAAAACCACTATTTCAGACTCAGCAATACTGTTGCTTCGTTGACTTCACAGCACGCCGCTCTATTACCTACCTTTTTTTCGATTTGAAATCGACCAGCGAAATGGGTATGTTTCTAGCACTAGGGATTTTCGAGATCTCATTATCGAAAGGATTGGAGACAAACATATAAACTTTCTTTTGGATGCAAACATATAAAGCTAGCATTTTAATATATTAATTATTTATTTACAAACGTAATTCCAGCTGAACGCCAGTTTACCCTGGAATATCTAACAAATCTTATTATTTGCAAAAGAGTCAGAACCTTTAAAAATTTGTAAGATCAATAATGGTTTCTCCCAATAATACAGGGAAAAAGTTTAACAAGTCATGAAATCTTAAACGTACCCTAATCACCCCTAAATAATCTATCGTCCCCAATCTAATCATTTTGTTGCATGCCCATGTTAATAACCACTGACTTAAGTCATCCTAAAATAGGTGGTCAATGGACCATGTAAAATACCAGCTCTGCATCGAAGAAACAACGTAACAGTTTGCGAAAAATATTTATAAGTTATGCATTTCCTGAAACAAATTCACATCTCAAGTATTTTCCTAAAAACTGAAAAAATACTCCTCTTGGAGTATTGATGAATTTTGAATACATTGTGTACGTATATTCGTATAATTACAACATTAAAATTTAATTTGAAGGAGGATTAACGACGAAATTTACTTAAAATCTAGAATTAGTGACACAAGTGTTCTTATTTGTTCGGGACAAATGTGACATAATTGAGACGGCTTTGCTATTTGGTAACAATTGATTATTAGAGTGATGCAGAACGAGCGTTCGTTATGAAAGCATTTAATAAGAACTATGGTACAACATGTCACTCGAGATTCCTTGAGCTCAGTTTTTTCAAATTCTTTCTGTGATTAATATATAGGGGGGGGGTAAATAAAAAAGATAAAGTGTATAGCATACATCCTGCAACCATCGATGAACTGAAATAGAGGAAGTGAGAAATTGAAGAACGAATCACTGGTATCTCGAGACATGATACGTCCAGCATGCCAGAGACCTCTATACACTGAGACAAAACTCATCTCTCTGAAATCGTTTTCAAGAAGTGACGTCCAACTGCTGCTGTAAATGGCATACTCTATACATGTATTTCCATCATTAAATATATCATTCCTGCCTTCGTTTGGTCATTTTAAGTCCATTGAAATTTTCCACTTTCCTTGCGCCAACATGTATTAGATGTCTTAAAGTTTGATGCGAAAATTACATAGAGTCAAATCGCCTGAGCTATCCTTGTGTATGCATCTGTAATGGATAAAGGTTGTTGGAATGTCGTATGTATCTAAACAGAATAAAAGATATTTTATACGTAATCTGAGAAGTTGTAGCTCATTCCAATTTTAGCAAAAAAGAAACACACACATCTGTCTGTCTGTCTGTCTCTCTCTCTCTCTTTATATATATATATATATATATATATATATATATATATATATATATATATATATATATATATATATATATATATATATATATATATATATATATATATATATATATTCTGGCGGTAGGCAACGGTATGATGTACCGACATCTTTTTAATGAGAACGGAATATTTCCTCTTCTGAACTGAACTAAACTGAAAGCCATTATAAAATTTCTGTCGGGACTCCACCTCTGTACTTTCCACGCAGAAAAGTTCTCATTTCAATTTATCCAATTAATTGTTTTTATTAGGAAGAGGATTAAGTGAAAAACTATCCCGAACACTTTTTTCGGACAGTTTATCCATTAATTTAGTAGAACATTTTGGTAGCATAAATAGTATTCTGAAAAACATTACGTGAACAATGTATTATATATGTGTTGTTATTGAAATCCAATATTTATGGAACTCTTGATATGTACCTTTGAAAACAAACAATAGCAGCTTACTTCCGTCCGTTTACAGAAAGAGAAAAAAGCAAGAAACAAGTCACTAGGAAATACTGATTATCACTATGTTTATTGTATTATAAAATTAAGATGCAAGAATCAGACATTCTTGAAACCTCTTTATACATATATGTACGTAAGAGTTCCTGGTTACAAGACTGCAGTGATATGCTACTGGACATCATCATCATTAATAATAATAATAATAATAATAATAATAATAATAATAATAATAATAATAATAATAATAATAATAATAATAATAATAATAATAATAATGTCCAGTAGTATATTGCAATGCTGTAACTGCTGTCTCAATAATAATAATACCCTGTAAGGTATACAACTTTTCAACCTTTATTAACCTGAGGCCCAGCGTACAGCACCTTTCTTTTCTGAAATAAAACGCTTTAAAAATGAAAACGAAATCTTTGAGTTTTACGTCCCACGCTTATGCCGGTTAGGCTAAAGGAGACGGTGATGATGATAAATGAATGAAATGAAGAAAATGGGAGGAAACGAGAGAACCCCGAGAAAACACACGCACACGGTGTTTGTCCACCACCACAAAGTTCACTTGGCGGGGGCTGGGATTGAACCCGGGACCCCAAGCATCCGAGGTGAACGCTCTACCACTGAGCCACCGCGGACCTTAAAACGCTTTATATATATATATAGTAAATAGAGGTAACCATAAAAATTACTTTATATCGTCGGCAATCTGGTAGAAGACACTAATTACTACCACCACCAACCTAAGGAAAAGGATGAGGTTAGGTTCCTTCCAGTGTACGAGGACGATATGAATAGTAAAACACATGACGTTCTAGGATTGTCAGGCTAGATCTACTAGTTAACACTGTGATGCTGAGGTCAGCAGAATTAACTTCACAATTTCACGATCTACATCTAACCTGTCAGTCTTAGGATGTCATGTACTTGTATTTCACTTTGCATATCGTCCTGGTACTAGAAGGAATACCTAACTCCATCTGTTTCAAATGTACATTCATGTCCAAAATTATTGTCGGATGTCTAGAAATATGTTGTTATAGGGATATAATTTGATAATGAATTCGCCCGGTATTTCTTGTAATGCTAGTATGTGTATAATCGACAAAGACATATATGTGACAAATTTCACGTCAAAAGAGTAGTAAACAAAAACATTAAAACGAAAATAAAACTTTCTTGTCCATTTAGGAACATTTTATTTTATTTATTCTAATCTTCGTATTTATAATTATTTTGCTATGAAATTTACCACAAATATACATTTCCCGATTATACACATAGTATAAGTATTAAAAGTACCCTGTAAAATCATTATCAAATTATATTCTTACAAGAAAACAGTTATAGATATGCGACAATCATTTTGGACATGAGTGTACGTATTTATCACTCACGTAATGTTGACATTAAAAGTTATGCAAGAATAAATAACAGATATTCTAAAAATGTTGAAAGAATGTTCGTCGAAAATAGATAAATTCTATGAATAAATCTCATTGTGTATGATGTGTTTTAGACTAGTAACTTATCACTGAGAAATACTGTAGATTACAATAGCCTCAAAACAAATATTACATTTCAGAAAACTTTATACAATTCGTTGTTGTATTGTTTAAACAAACATTTATTGTACATCTGAAAATATTAAAAGAGTGGGGCTATGAAAATAAATGTAGACAATATAAAAAAATGGTGAAAGAGAATCAGAAGTATATTTTATCACACCCCACTCTCCTTTCCAAACTTTCGGATCTCTCACGCTCAATAATATTGCGTAATCCTTCACGAGGAAGAGGGTCCCTGGAACGTTATGCAACCCAAATATTAGTAAAGCTATTTGGGTTGCGTAAGCTCACGGCGATATGACACGTGTTTGTGATTATGATACTTAAGAACAGTTCTGAAAACTCTTACCACGATACAATCAATTGCACGAAGTGTGAAGGTTTGAAGAAAAGTAGATTAAGCACAATGTATTTAACTGTTAACTTATACTGTATTTCTAAGTTAACTCTTACGGTTAACTTATACTAGAATATGTATAAATATTGTAAAAGTGTTTATACTTAAACTCTAGGATTTTCCAGGAAAAGGATATTGAGAGTCTGAAAATCTTTTCCGAAAACCTAAACTTTATATAAAATAAAATTTATTTCAGATGCCCTTAATATGAACAATAAATCTAAGCACTTTGTACGTCAATCTTCGTTACTAAATATTTGTAATATGAAAGAAACCGAGCAAACTTCTGACAATTACTTCCACGACCAAATCAGCTGTAAGAGTCAATCTGTGGTTTAATTACTAATGTGAATAATTCACATCTAGTCAACTGCAGCTCGTGTATCTGATAATCACTTTTCTTTCACAAAATAATAAAAAACTAAAATGATAAACTGTTTATTTCTTGGAAATGGAAAGTTTGGTTGGTCCTATTGACCTCTTACCAGATGCCTAGACTTTTGTTGTGAAGACCTGGGCTAATTGGTCACACAAAGTACATCACAAACTATTGACTAAATTCTTTAGTAAACACTCCAAAGATCAAACTTGCTTGAACTTATACACGAATAAAATATAATAGTTTTACACAGTACCGATAAATGTTTGAAACTATATCAAGTGCCAATTTCCTATCAAATTGTATAACCTGACTTTTACAATTGTTCGTTTCCTCTTCTCACATTAGTCCGTTAATTTGCAAACTGTAAGTTGTCTAGTGTTGCAACTTCATTTAGGACCATGTAACTGCCCAGATGTGTAAAGAGTATTGTCAGTATCTTTCCTGAAGTATAAGGCTTCAGCAACGTAATCATAAGATCCTTTGTCAAATGTTAACGCGAATAGTATTTTCGGTCACAAAAACTCCTGGTTTCCTACCCAATTTAGTCCTGGTGAGAATAATATATGTCAGTTAACCCAACATTGAAAATATGAGTTAGAGAAGAATGGAAAAGTAAGAAAAAATCGGTCCATACTACCGATTCTAAAAGAAAGTTTGAAAATTCAGACAATACAGTATTTTTTTTACAACAATGTATCATAGTCTGGATAGAACTAAAGACTATATACACCGAAGCGAAGCTGCACTATAAATGAAAGGTTCGGTTTCATTTCACTACATTACGTTCTACATAATAGAAGCATTTACTTCTTTAAATGGGTTTCCATCAGATAATCACACTGTCTTTTCTGTATGGATCTGTTGAGAAGTATCACATATTGTTACGATTATTGGATCAGCTTGGTATGTAGCTGATGTTCAGAGCTGTCTTTTCTGTATTAATCTGCTGAGGATTATCACATATTGTTACGATTATTGGCTCAGCTTGTTGATGTTGAGAAACCTTACCTAAGTTCATTTCCTGTGTGGTTGCACTACGCTATCTCCTCGGTAGAGAAAAGTTGTCGTTACAAGAGATTTTTACGTAAGCTGCTAGGTGCATACCATTTTTCGAAGGTAGAAACTTTAAATTCTTGAAGTAAAATTGTGTTTTAGTGTTTGTTTTATAATGTATCTTTTTTCTCGTAGGCAAGAGCGGGCAAGCGTTCAAGTAATTGTATCTTTAACACCGAATCCGATAGGTTACTAGTAATACTAAAGTATAGGCGCAAACTACATGAGTGATCTAAGACTTATGCACCCATTAAGTATTTTAACGGACGCGCAGTCACTGGATTTTTTGTGTTGGAATTAATTTTGAAATTACATTTTCATGCTTTGGAAAAGAAAATAGACCATCTAATTTGAACTTCACTTATTTATTTAATATTAAAATTGTGATAATAATAATCATTCCTTATCGTCCCTGTGCGCTATAATAATCCATATTTACAAGTGAATAATTTAATATAATTATTTCTAGGGTTGTAAACACTTACTTTTGAGATGAGCTTAGCTCAGCTCAAACTCATACTGTAAACCGCGAGTTAACTCAAGCTCCAACTCATTTTTTTTTTCAAAATGGAACACTCTCAACTCGCACTCGATTTTTATTTGAGCTATGCTCAACACGAAGAAAATTACAAATAAAACTTCCTGACGATTCAATAATTAAAAGTATTTATTATGGTGCTTAAAGGGGATGGTCCGATACCCAAATGGGGATATTGGGATAAAATATATATTACCTTACAAAGGAATAATTATATCTAAAGATCTCATGTATAGTCTACAATTAGAAAATATGTAATTATACCAATAATATAGAAATAACATATATGATATAAACATGACTACCACATATGCCTCCATTAGAGAAACTCTCCGCACATTATAGTACTCTGACACCTAATATGTACTTGACAAAGATATTTAAATTACTGTAACATCGAACTCAGAATTCATTCGTCGTCTTTACATTATGTCACTCGTTTGCCTTCGGTGTTTCAGCATGTGCTGTTTCCTGTGTGTTACGAAACAAATATCCTTCTGCAGTATTGCTAGCGAAATGGCAATCCGCTAACAAAATGAATCATTAGAAAATTTATTTCTAAAAAGTAGATTCAAAGCAAATGGTAAACTGTACGTAGATGCTGAACTTTCACGTAATAGTCTTGGTACTAAGAATGAACGTAAAATCGTTACATAATAAGTGCAATACCAAAAATCTGAAAATCAAGGCGAGAATTGATCTCTTCCTTGTCACAATCACTGAATGTAATTGTCATGATATACACAGGAATGAATGAAGATAAATGTAAAATGCCTCTAACTTACACATGTATTGTAAATAAATGTATTGAAATATTGTCATGTCGTGTACCATCCATGAACATGAACATACCATAGTTTTAAAGTGGAGTCGAATTACGGACCTCACTAATTATATACTATGTCAATGTCTCCAAACAGCATATATACATTTTAATTGTCAAATTGTTTTAGCCCTCCTGTAGTCTCATATTTTTATATCTAAAAATCGGGAAGTTGAAGAGAGGAGGATTGTTTCAAGTACTATTGTTCCCAGACATATCTGTGTGCTTTTCCGTAATAATACTGTAAGTGATGACATTAATCCTGTCTAATCCTTACCTGGTAAATAATACAACTTGCCATATTTCCTATTACTATCTACCAGTGATTTATATGCGCCATGGTACCCTTCATTTTGGTTACCAACATGTTCAGATGTCCTTCCAGATATTGTCTGTTGTGAATGAGCAAAAACACGGGAAACGTCAGTCAAAATAGTTGGTAGTCTTCCTTGTGTTGTTATGCAGCCACGTAGTTTCACAAAAGCCCAACATCTTGTCCCTAGGTACGGATATCGAATTCCTACCAACAGATTATGTGCTCAATGCTGTCAAATCTTCCTTTTTGTCTATCTTGGACCTACTTTTACGTCCGAGCTTATCTAGGAGTCCCTTATAACTTCTGACAAATCCCTTGCCCACCTACTGCACATTGATGAAATATGCATTAGGACAGCGTAGGTGTTACTTTCTGCAACCGGTTCGTTCTCTAATTGCACTATTGCTTTCTTTCTGAGTACTGAAAATAGTTATTCGTTTTCACAACAATTTACCTTCTACATTCTAATTTCATTTAATTCTCATTTCTTCGTCCTAGGCTGAAATTTTAAGTGTCATTGTCTTGTTTCCATTGCAGATAATTTCATTCATTTTCCTGACTGTTTACAGGTAACTTAACCCGCCGTCACACGCGCCGCGGAGTCACACTCTGCGGATAGAGAAATTTTAATTTTCTTAGAACTGTTAAAAGAGTTTCTGCTGTACAATATATATGCCCAGTTGTCAAAAACGTTGCAAAGAAAATCTGAAACAGTTTAATATCACTTTAAAACAAAATACACATTAAAATTAAGATATAGACCTATAAATAAATATTGCGGAATGAGACTCCGCAAGTGTGCCTTGATGTTATAATTGACCACGCGTGCTGAGGGTTGTCGCCGCCATAAATTTATTACCTTAATTGACTATATGACAACTAAGTTTCTGACACATGTTCCATTTAAAAACAAAAACACATAAATGCAAGAAAAAATAGCAACCGAACTTTCTGATCTAGATTCTGAATTTAGATCTGAAATTTTGTGCCTCGTCTTACATTATACTGCTTTTGTTCGTACACGATTTCAATTTTTTCAACTTTGCAGTATACAGTGGGCATGCATAACTAAAGTATACTTCTTTGTTGTATTCACATCTTTACTACCTTAATCAGTTTGATGCACTTTCAAATTCATCCAATGCTCTTCCAATTCTTCTATTTAGAATATTACTTGGTCTGGCTGTTCGATTTGTTGATTAATCAGTACTTACGTTGTTTGTGAGCTATGAGACTTTATAGGAGAAAACCTACAGTTTAAAGTGAGTAGTATATTTTTAGTACGTTCGATGATCTCCCTCCGAAATCGAAGCGATGCCTCGTGCACCAAACGCACAGAGAGTAAAGGGATCCTGTAAATATTATCCGCTGCTCTTTGCTCCTAAATCCTTTGCATTTCCGCTAAATGTCATTATAAATTATATCAACTTGCAATCTAAATTATGATTTTTATTATAAAAAGTGTACACTTAGAACAGGATATTGTTTTGATCCTACGCTATTAAATTAGGTTGAAAATGATTTTTGTTTTCAGAAATGAACATAGTGAATTTTATAATTTAGATGTATTTCATATAAGTCTTCAATGTACGAAGGACAATAATTTAAAATTAGTTGTCAAAGAAAATAACTTTTTGGTACTTATGGGCAGGTTTTAGTTGCCCATAAGTTTTCTTATGTTTGCGTTTCTTCTTATTAAAAGATTGTGTTCCCCTGGCATCTTAAAAAAAAACTACTTATTTGATTTTTCTTACTTTCTTTTTCTGAAACTGTTATCCAACTTAATTTAAATGGTTAATGCAACAAAGAATCAGCAACATGGTCTTTGTTCCACTATTGTTGCAAAGCATATACAAGTAAGATAACATTGTAAGAAAGTCAAAAAAAAAAAAAAAAAAAACAGATTCATCATAAATGACAAGCAATTTCTTCTTTGTTTCAATCTATTAGTCTCTAAAATTGTATGCCACTTGTTAGTGTCATTTTAAACAGATTTATCTTTCTGTCTTCCCAGAGGTCAGGAAACAGCAAACTGACAAGTAACTGATTAACATTTGATGTGAAACTTTCTATATCGCAAATGATATGTATTAGTAAATTTTTTTGGTTCATTTCACGAAGAGGTCACCCACGAGGGTCCCTCTGGTTTCGGACTCCCTCCTTTCTTTTTTTTATAAAATCAATTGTTTTATCGTTTTTCTGAGTATTATAGGTGACAGTAGGTAAGGATTACTTATCATTTTTGCGAGTGTAAAATAGCAACAGTTGAATACTACATAGATAGTGTCTTATAGTATTGAACTCTTATGAGATCAACGGACTCTTAACAAAAATGCTATGGTGTGTGCCCGAAACCTATGAAAAAAGACTGAATAGAGCAGAGATTCTCTTTTAAAACCTATTTACCCAGATTTATTTTAATTTTTCTACTTTCTAACACCCCGTATCCGCATTCCACTTTGAATACGGCATTCATTACACAACTGTATATAATCATACATAACATTATTGATTTCTGTTTTCTTCAATTACTTTAATATTTCGTTTATCATTTGGGAATTAAAAATAGAACAGAGTTCAGAGAGTGAGTGAGAAACCGTAAGCGATAAGGGAACTTTCTTGCCATCTTGTGTTCCCCTCTGAAACTAGCAATCGATTTAGCAGCACGGCCGACCTCGTCTTTCAATTCAAGTACAAAGTTGATGGAAATATGGGAAGAAGCCGTTATCACTTCCAGGCAAAATAAATGAGGTAGCACCCACCTTCTACCATCATAACATTGAGGTCTATCAACGAAAACACCGCTTGGATTGTTTGCCGCTTCTAATTTGAGCTTTAGCGTATAGCATTATATCTCTTTTAAAATTTAACTTTGATCTTAATCTGTAATAACTTTAGGCTTGTAATTAGAATTAGGTTAACAGTTGGATGGATAATTTTAGATTATTATTTAGAATTTCGTTTATTAAAACAACCAAACAGAAAAGTGGACCTGTGTTGTTATCTTGAAGCATATGCAACTCTCTCTATTAATTCATTTATACTTATTAATTACATATAACTGGAATACATGGGATGCGGGTATCTGCGACTGCAATAAATTATTATTTGATTGGAGTTGCTTGTCCCTTTTAATTGCTAAGGATTTATCAGATGAATTCTTCAGTTTAAATTGAGATCCAAAGTAATCCTCGAATTTCAATGGGGCCGTGGGAGTGGCTCAGTGGTAGAGCGTTCACCTCTAGTAAGTGGGGTATCTGAATCAATTCCAGCTTGCAGCAAGTAGGCTTTGTGGTAGACAAAATGCCGTGTGCGTGCTTTTCTTGGTCTAGTACTGTTTTCCCTTACTTTTTTATTCAGCTATTTTATACGTTATCATAATCACCGTTTACCTTAGCCTCGGAATATGTAGTGGGACGTTAAACTAAAAATTCCGTTTGGAATTTGTTTTATGCCTTATCGGGAATCTAATGCAGAACCATGAACAAGGAAAACACATGTTCTAACCTTTTGCTCGAGAAGGGGCACACGACTGCTGGGTGATAATTAGACTACTATAAAATGTAATTTTTAGTATGTTTACGGGTGGAGAGAGATGCTCATTTCGCTTTCTCAGTTTTTAGTGTTACTTTGTCCACAAATTAAACCTCCCGACTTCTAATCTTAGCGTCCTTATAATTTGGTGTCTCTACTCCACAGAAGGAGCCTACTGAGCTAGTAAGTCCATTACTATCATGGAAGAGTAGTTCTAGATAGAAATGGAGGGTCTTAATATCTACAATAAAAAATTCGAAATCCAGTCCATTTTTTTTCAAATATACATTTTATAAAATGTTTTTACTTAGTTCCCTGTTATGTAACATTGCTTGCTCTTTATATGACGTAGATTTTTCTAATGACATACCAATATTGTCCAAATTAGCTCGATTTACATAGTATCAAATTATGAATCTTTCATCGCCCTGTATTATCATATTTTAAAAATAAAGAGGATACACATACAAAAACAAACTATAAAACGTAGGTCACAAATTTGGAGATTAAAATTAGTTGTAGCATACAGAATTCGGAGATTGGGGAGGTTTAATTTAGAAGCTAGAAGTATGGGGAAATTCTTCATCAAATTAAAGGTGTGCATTATTGCTCCAACCTTCCTCAGTCCCCAAATCGTAAATTAATACCTTTGACACCCTAAATCCGAGCAGAATTTGGGGTAACTTATTAATCCAAATGGATCAATTTTGATTTAGGATTTAAATTTCTGGACTTTCGGCATCTGAGGCCATTTAGCCCGTCACGTTTGAGGGATGCCGTCCGGGGAAAGGGAAGAAAGGAAGCGGCCTGGGACCTATAAAGTAGGTACCACCCCGACATTTGCCTGGTTTGAATGAGGAAAACCCAAAAAAACCTCACTCAGGGTGGCTGGCCTGAAAAACCGTTTTAAAGTTTTTCGACCGAGTGCCCCCACCAGAAATCAAACCACCTGGAACCGCTCTGGACCAATTTTGAGTCCTGCTCGATAATATTATAGTAATTACATTCAATAGTCCCAACAAATATTGTGTTCGTTCTAAAAAAAAATAATGTTTATAGATTTACGTGCTACGTATTTCGGAGAACTACATTTTCCGCTTGATATACATCTTTTAGAAATGCACAAAACCGACAGGAAGCTGGAATTAGCTAGTAACTGGAATTTGATATATACCACGTCATAATTTACATCGTGCAGTTATTATAAACATGCTTACTCATGAAATATGAACAAATTTATAATAGAAGTTCTAGGAAAACATCATTCGAAGAAAACTCATCTCATCAATAAACTATGTTTTGTGGATTCTTCCGAAACATAAATTGTAGAATGTTCTAAGATCAATTATGAAATATTTATTCATAAATACCAAGAAATTAATAGACCAAATTTCAAGAGAATCATCATAATAAAATACGCCCACACCAGCAAACTACTTTTCAGAAGCTTCGCGAGGAAAATGAATTATACTACAGGGTGGTCCGGAAGTAAGCGTACCCCTAATTGGTGTTCTTTAACAGTTTTAGGTTTTACCCACATTTTTTGGTAGCATTGCTTGGCATAGTCTGGCAACATAATTATCCATGTTCATTTGTTTTCTGCTCGGTAACAGTTATATGCGGTGAAGTTGGAGTAATCAACAATGTGAGATCAAAGTCCATATAGCATTGAACAAAGATTAGTTGTTGCGGTTTGGCTTCACGAAAGACGTTATACAAGCGACACCATGGAAAGTGTAAAAGCGAAATTTACAGACCGCTTTGGTATTAATCCACCAAGAAAAGGAGCTGTGGAACACGCCTTCACCCTCGTGACTACGGAGTATCTCCGCAAAACATCTGCGAGAAGTTGGCACAGAATTCAGTTGTATTACGACATGGATGGTGATCGTACCTATGTTTATGACTCTTAAGACTCTTAAGACTCTTAAGACTTCAAGTTAACTGTGTACAGACATTCTACCATAACTAACATTATACTGTTGAAACTAAAGGGGGGGTACGGCCACTTCCAGACCACCCTGTACGTTGTAGTTATTAATGAAATATTTATTTATGAAACATAAACAAAATATTAGGTGACGTTTTTGAGAAAAAGTGTTCAAAAAATTACCTCTAATGATTAAATTTCCACATCTGTTCTCTCTCACGGTAAATAAATTATGTTGTATCGTTTTTAGTGTGAAATATTTATTTCTGAAACCAACAAAATCATCTTAGGTGTTGTTGGGAAAAACAGTTTGAAAAATTCCCCCAATCAGTAACTAATCTACCAGTCCTGGATATTAAAACAGAAAAAGAGTTCCCTCGTAGCTAAGCGGTTAGCGTTTTCACCTTTGTTGTTAGAGACCTGGGTTCGATTCCTGCCGGGAGCTCACGTAGTTCGGATTCTATGTTAAGCTGTAAGTCCACGTCTCATAATGGCTTGATGCTGAAAGGAGCGCTACACTGCAAATCAAATCAAACTAAATTAAAATGGGAATAAATTATGCAATGTTGTTGGATTTGTATTTGAAATCTGAGTAAAATCGTTTGGTCTGCTGTAGTAAAAAGAATTCGAGAACCACATTCTATTAGTAAATCATCTATTCCACTTTAAATTACTTATTATACGGTTCTTAATTGCGCAATATGATCACTAATTGGATGCTATTGACTTATAGTGTAGTATTCGAGTACAGTTTTCATGGAAATCGCAAGTTTGGATGATAGAGAATCATTATCTACCAAAAATTTCGGATGTTTAGAATTTGTTGTCAATATCTCGAAGGATGTGGCCTCGAGACCTGTGTATATAATCTGGACAAATGGACAGACGATAAGAATGGTCATCCAAAAATAATATTTTTCAGCATTTAGGGGGAAGAAACACACAAATTCGTTGAAATCAAAGATCGATTGTTCCTCTTGTTCTTCCAATTACAAAACTTTCTCATTGAAATCATTTCTATTATCACTGGAAAATGTAATCAAAAGTTGACGAGACGACAATGATTATACTTGCGACGTCTTCTATTCGTTGGACAGATCACTACCTCCACTTGGAAGTTTATGAAGCATTTAGGTGATCAAGCGAATACACAATGTCTGGTCAAGTGTCATTATATGCGTTGGCGAAGTAAGGAGGTGCAATATTAACACGTAACTGTATTTCAACCGTGTAGCATTGTGAAACGGTTAGAATAATGAGAGTCATCCAATTCAAAAACGTCTCTTGTCCATTTACAGAAAATTTCAGAAAACTTTTAAAGAAATGTAAGATTTGCATGTTTTGTAGAGCTGGGAATACTTCAGTTTGTTCATGTGAAAAACCAGAACATTCTCAAATATTTCCAGTTCTACAAAACGCATCGTTCCTACAGTTTTCCTAAGTTTTTTGGGAGTTTCTGTAAATGAGCCATACGATTCATTTGTGGCATTCAGGAGTAAGAAATGATCACGTATGGTAAAAACTAGAGAGAAAATCGGGTTCTCCAGGATAGCAAGATTCAATTGTTCCAGCTCTTACCAAAGACATGGTCATTTTGGAGTCGGGGATTGGTTCAGATGAGCAGTACTGGATTGGTAATAGTGCCGATTAGAGCTGCAGATAGAAGTCAATACAAGAAGTATGAAATGACAGTTTTACATGTATGTTTATGAGAAAAGAGAGACAGGCAGCAAGAAATGATAGAACATCATTTAGCAGCCGACGGAATTTAGCTAAACCATGTCCATTGCTGTGCTGGTTTCTCGTTGTCTACAAATAACTTAGTCGTATGTCGATTAACGTATTTATCTAAATGTTTTGAAAGGTGAGCAACCACCAGAGCCTCTGTGCGTCGACACTGGAATGTCTCCTACTAATCAAATTTAGTTTATTCAGTTACTCCCTTCGACAGTTCCCTAGTACTTCTACTAATAGTTGTGCAAAATTCAGTGACACACTCAGAGTCTGTACCACTTTGGATATACATGCATTAGCAGGCCCTAACGTTCTGCCAAGATGTTTCAAAATCCAGGGTTTATAAAGGGGTCATCCGGGCTCGCTAGATGAAAATCGGCATGCAGTATAGATAATTTGGTTACGTCGGAAGAAAAATGGGAGATCTATCTAATTTATTCAAAGTTATTCAACAAAGAATTTTATGAATATATTACAAAAATACAGAAGAAGGGAAAGTATATATGTCAATATTTCTTGGCACAATAGTTGTAACTCTCTTGCATAGAAAGTTCATTATTTGCTTGAGGTTACACATGGAACAAAAACAAAAAGAAAACTAATGAAAGCGAGAAGTATCAGTTCAGTCTTGTTGGTATTAATCTATAATCGATCACAAAGACACACAACTGTGCATAAGGAATGCACACAAGTTGTTTACAGAAATAAAAATAAATATATAAGCGTTCTATACATATCATTCCACTGATTAATTGATTATCAATTATAGGTAATAATCAATCAATAAATGTTGAATCAGTTGGTGTGCATCTAATCATCATCATCATCAGATATTAATATAATGTAACAAAATGCATAAATAAATAAAAAAATTAAATGAAATATTTAAGTTTTACGTCCCACTATTATGCCGGTTAGGCTAAAGGAGACGGTGATGATGAGTAATGAATGAAATGGTGGAATGAAGAAAGTGGGAGGAAACGGGAAAATCCCGAGGAAACCAAGGCACATGGTGTTTGTCCACCACAAATTTCACTTGGCGGGGGTTGGGATCGAACCCAGGACCCCAAGCACCAGAGGTGAACGCTCTACCACTGAGCCACCGCGGCCTCCATGCATAAATTAAATGCATTCCTTGTTTGTGAGGGAAAGAAAAAGAAGAAAGGACAAAAGGATCATAAGATAGGTTAGCTGTCAAAGACAAATAATGGTTGTTCATATTCGTAGTTATTGTATGAAGACTTATTATTTGTTAAAAGAAAAAAATAATAGCATTTAGAAGCAAGTATTTGTATGTATGATTTTCACAATTGTAATAACACAAATCCAACAGGAATGAGACAACAAGTGTCTTAGATAGTAAAGGGAATGGATATACAGTGAAACCTCCCTTAACGGACACCTCTATAATACGGGCAGATTTTTCTAGTCCAAAATATATGTTCTCTTACGGAACAAAACCCTCCCTTTTACGGACACTCTCAAATACGGATAGTCCTTTTATTCCGAAAACGTTCAGTAACCTCTTCATAACGGACAGGAATTATTCTCGGTTCTGCGGTATATTACAGTAGCCAGAAAAGTATTTTCCCCACAAGTGAACCTATTATGAGTCTAGGCCTGGTTAACTCTCAAACAGAACCGCTTCAAGCTGAACTTGAAATTCTTCTTTCTTCTGCCCTCGATAAACTGCTTTTTGGTGGAAATCCTAGAAAACCTTCAATAAGCAATAATACTCATACAGGGTCAATCGTATGGCCAAGAATTCTATGCGAAAGATCGTTCCTTCCTTTACAAATTTAGTCCTTTTTCCTCTGGGCCTTGCATCTTTCCCGACAATTTCAGAAATAACAAAACAAACATTGTTTGTTTTACAATAACATTTTCAACAAGCAATGTTTCTTCCCTTATTTTTTGGAAAAACAACATTTTTCTTTTACTTATGATACTGGAACAAGTCTGGGTCAATAAACATATGCACTATCAATAACTTCCTTTTCATCCATTCCGCCAACGAAGATACTGCATTAGTACACAAACACACTCACATACGTTTCTTCAGCAACCGAAATACCGTAAGTGACAAACGCTTCAGGGTGATGACATGTACTTAAGAAAATTACCATACACGCATTATCTTCTGCAGTATACGAAAATATATACACATTCCCCATCAATAATAATAATATTTAACATAAATGAATTTCTCCTTCATCTTACAACGACTTATCAAAATGATAGTCGTAAACCTGGTTCGTTTGCTGAGATAAAAATCCGAAGTGGTAGAATTTCTTTGACATTAAAAACATTAGCTTCGATATTTAAATACCCTTAATCTCACCTTTTTAATAAAACTGACAACGTATATAAACGATGTTAAACTGGTTTATTATTTGATATAACTTATAATATCCTTTTCTTAAAACTGTTGAGTACACAAACTCACTGACTAAGCAACCTTAAAACCTATTCATATCAACAACTATCCCATAATAATCACTTACATATATTAAAAACATTCTTCTTTTGTTAATATGAAATGAACATTCTACTAAGTATAGTGCATATGTATGAGTACTTTCTGCCCAAGGTACAGGTAAATATTACACAAGCCAAAGTATTTTGTTGTATAAAATGTCGCTCGACAAAGGGACTGAATATAAAAGTCATGAGTAGGCTTGGCTTTTATCTTCAAGAACCACTGGTCCGTTTATATTAATGTTCTTTACATTGCTTATGCCCATCATATTTTAATCGCACCTTATATATCTATTCATTATATTTCACATATACATATATATATAAATACATTCATAACAATTCTTTCATTTCATCAATATTTATCTTTAATTACATTAATTATATTTATTTCATTATTATCTACTATATTATTATTACATTTTCTTATTAAAAATATCGTCGCTTATTTAATTAGTCGTCGAAGGTTGCGATTTCGAAAAATGTAAAGGACAAACGTGGGTTACAAATAATATTAATCTTTACGGGCGCATTAAATAACAAACAAGTCAGATGTTGCATTTAAAGGTATACATAGTGGCACTAAGATGTTATAATAAAGAAGAATCTTATTTAAGGTAGTCGTTGAATAATTGATTTTATAGAATGGATCTTATTATTAACATAATCTTTGACAATTAAATTTTCAACACAAATCAATCAAATATAAATAATCTTTGCTTTTAATCAATTATAAATCGAACTATAATTCCTCATATTGCTTATATAGCGAAGTTATAAGGATTGTTTTCATTATTGATATTTACACATAAACTCAAAAATAAAAATTTACAAGAATCTACAACTAACATGAATTTAACCTAATTTCAGTAACGGTAATCAGGTTACATTCGAACTTGCATACGGTTCTAATAAAGTGCACTGTACTGCGCTATCATGATTAGGTTCTATATGATGTCGTACATGTCTTTCATCGTGATTCTGATTTTGGTATGAAGTCCCATCTCTTGATCTCCACTTACGTCTATACACGTAGTTCGCTGCATTTCTGGAATTTCGCTCAGTACTTCGATTATTTTTATATCTACTGATGTTGAGTGATCTGACATCATAATTACCATGATTAGCTAGGTTAGGCGGATTCCCTACATAACCTTGTCTATTTTGTTCATTGGGATTGCTAGAGTATACTAGGCTTAGGTTAGGTTCTGTATTATTTACACTTCGGATATTTAAATTCCGAACAGGCACCAAATGATCTGAATTATTCTTATTTTTACCTATTCCTGATTGTGGATTCATGGCATGGTATTGAGTTTCGTAGCATTGGACAAGCATCAATAAATGGCTGAAACTCATACACTGTGTGGAAAATAAGATCTGTTGCAATTTAAATGGAAGCAAATTTCGAATCGATGCTATTATTCTCGATTCCGATTGCAAAGGATTAACGACCTTTAATTCGTTGTAGACATTTACAACAAACTCTACAACAGATTTGTGCAATCGAGGATTGAAGTGTTGCTTTCTAAGGGTGGCATCTCTATTTGCCAGCAAAAGGTCATTTTCATAATTTGCGATTAAGGCCGCTTTGAATTCCTCATATGTACTAATGTGATCACGTATTGCCTTAAACCATAAGGAACAAGGTGGGAGTAATACATGGGGTATTAATTTCATATATTGCGATCGATCGATAGACATTATATTGCATTCGTCTTGGAATTTTTCTAAGAAAGAAGTAGCATTCTCATTACACTTACCACTGAATTTGCTCATAGCTCGAATTTCACTCATTTTAACACTTAATTTTACCTTCTTTTTCTCATTCCTTGTTCTTGTTGAGTGATAGTTCCTATCCATGACATGCTGTGTCGTCACACCATCTATGTTTCGCTCATCATTACTCTTCGGACAACTTTCTTCTAGTATAATATCTTCATCAGACCCCGGCGAAGGCGAGTTCATCTCTGGTGAGCGGGGAAACTCAAAGCGATCACTACCCAAGTTATTACGGTAAATGTTGTCTTTGGCCTGTAACATTTTAATCTCTTCCTGAATAGTAGCTAACAACTGTGTATTTACACGTATGTTATTAGAGTTGTTGCTAACCTGGATCTTTTGCTGTTTAATGGAAGATTCTATTACTTCTAAATCTTTTTTTAAAGCACCAATTTCTTGGGTTTGGTGATTGTGCTTTTCTTGACAATCATCGGATATCCTTTTTAACTTTTCCTCGAACTGTGAGGATATGTCGTTCACCACTTGGACAATTGTCTGTTTCGTTTCATCTGATTTCTGTTCTATCCGTCTACTTAATTCTTCATATTGCTTGTTAGCTTCGTCAAACTTCAGTTCTATCTTATGTTCCATGGTCTTGTTAGATTCGTTGAATTTCTGTTCTATGGTCTGCTTTAATTCTTCATTTTGTTTGTTAGCTTCGTTGAACTTCTGTTCCATGGTCTGCTTTAATTCTTCGTATCGCTTGTTAGCTTCGTCAGACTTCTGCTCTATGGTCTGCTTTATCTCGGTAGACATTTGCATTATTTGTCGCTGTACAGCTAACAAGAGTCGATCCTCTGATGACAAACCTGGTGTTACACTAGTTTCACCTTGGTCACTAGTATTTGATTCCTGCTGCATTGTTTCGTTGTCCATTTTTCTTATGATTACTTTACCACTTCGCAATATGGTTAAGTTCGTATTCATTAACTGTAATATAAAAGTAAATTCAACCTTACTCTTCTTCTTCGGGAATTGAATTTACAGATTCCCGGGTGAGGTAAACCAAATTTTTACAACGACTTATCAAAATGATAGTCGTAAACCTGGTTCGTTTGCTGAGATAAAAATCCGAAGTGGTAGAATTTCTTTGACATTAATAACATTAGCTTCGATATTTAAATACCCTTAATCTCACCTTTTTAATAAAACTGACAACGTATATAAACGATGTTAAACTGGTTTATTATTTGATATAACTTATAATATCCTTTTCTTAAAACTGTTGAGTACACAAACTCACTGACTAAGCAACCTTAAAACCTATTCATATCAACAACTATCCCATAATAATCACTTACATATATTAAAAACATTCTTCTTTTGTTAATATGAAATGAACATTCTACTAAGTATAGTGCATATGTATGAGTACTTTCTGCCCAAGGTACAGGTAAATATTACACAAGCCAAAGTATTTTGTTGTAATCTCTCTCAGTAATTCAAATAGGGTATACGTACTAAATAGAGTATTTTCATATTGAATTTTACGTATTTACGCTCATACATAATGGCGGCCAGATTTTCAAAATGGTGGCCATCCACGCTATAGGGCGGTTTTCGGGTTTTCGACTTGAAATTTTATGAATAGAAGCATGAGACATATACAATTTACTGTGCGTACCATTAAAGTGGAGCAATGTCAACTTTCAAAATGGCGGTCGATTTTTAAAATGGCGGCCATCTACACTCCAGGTCGTAATTTTCAGTATTTTGACTTGAAATTTTGAGAATAGAAGCAAAAGACGTATAAAATTTAGTGTATCTAACAATCAAGTGATCCAATGTACAGTTTCAAATTGGCGGCAAACATTTTCAAAATGGCGGCCATCCACTCTATACGGCGCAATTTTTGAAATTCACGTGAGGCACCTGGTCATTAGACCCACTAGTAATAGTAACGTGGGTATGTGTGATGGGGAGTGAGTGAGCGAGAATGTCATTGCAATTGACTTCCTTCAATATTTATGATATCCTTCCGTATTCATAAAATAATGTTTCAATATATTAATTTTTGCACGTTACGCGTTCATCTCAACCAAGCCAAATGTAACCCATGTAGTAAACATTCCAACAAAATGCAACATTTCTATAGTTAATAACATGTTAATGTTAAATATTAATAACGTGCCATAAGTCGTGTCCCTGCATTATAATTTCTTACTGACAAACCACAAAAAACACCCTTTTCATTTTTGCACTATTGAACATACATATTTAGGTGAATCTGAGGTAAAAATATGGAGGTTGTGTTTTCAGTGATTTAGCAGATATGATTTTTTACAAAAATAACATAAAAATCATACAAATTGTGTTTCAGAGTTTGTATCTCTCTTCTATGAACCAATTTTTTCTGATTCAACAGTAGTTCTGAATAGTAGAGACTATTAGCTTTAATTTGACACCAGAAACACTTCAATTGGCCGAAAAATAAGGGAGTTACAGAATTTTTAACATTACATGTCGATTTTTCCGCGGCAGAAGTCTCGGAAAATGCCAGATTTTCATTTATTTTTCCTGAGGTCCGTTTAAGAGATAAAAATCTGCAAATATTCCTGTGGTCATTTCTCATGGGTATCTACCCAAAGAAAAAATATGAAGAAAATCCATGACATAAGGGCAAATGGCATTGGTTCATTTCACATGGAATGAGCCTTGAGTTGATTTTGAGTTTAACATCCGGTTAGCAACGAGGCTATATGAGAAGTGGACCAACTAAAGTGGAATCCGAAAAACACAAGCTCCTGTCCAGGAATCGAACCCGGGTCTCCCACGTCAAAGGCGTTTACTCTAACCGCTAGGTATAGAAGAATAGCATATATTTTCATTGTAATAATTTAAACTAGAAGGGAAGCGTGCAGAAGTTTGGTTTCTCATCAATGAAATTGGAGTGCGTGCAGTGCATGCCGCAAAGACAAAAATGTATATACATATGCGAAATTAATGGGCAGAAGAGAACCATATATGGCAACGTAGAAACAATGGACCGCATAATGCGACCACACTATAGAATGAGAGGTATGTTGTCCGCATGGCAGTAACAGGCCTACAGTGATGCCCACAGCGTTAGCTGAAGGATGGTAACTGAGTTATCTGCATCGACGTTTCGATGTTACTTGCTTAACTCTAGACCGGCAACACGCATGCCATTACATCGGCTTACATTGAACCAGAACTTTAAACTCCTCAAAATACTATACGTCGCTGATCGCTGATATCCTGATATTCTGAGTAGCAGACTGCAGTGATTTCGGACAATTCTCACTTCAATCTGTCCTACAGGATGGTTGCTTATGCTTTAGATCCTACCCTGGTCAGCAAACTAGACCACTGTACATTAGTGAAAGCCAAGCTTGCGAATGGAAGTTGTAATGATAAATATTCACATATAACACTATATATATATTGTTTAGGTATGATCTCTCATCAAGATATGATCTGGAGCCATTCTCTTGCGAAATCATCAATGCCAAATATGAAAGTAAATTTAAAGGCAAATTTAAAAATTTAAAATAAATTTTAAAAAAATCCTTTCTAAAGAATTACAGAGTGGTTGTGGAGGCAATTTTGGTAGAATGTATTTGTGCTATAACACTTCCACTGTTTAAAGTGTTTTCAAGAGAATGTGCTTTACTGTAAGTTGTAACTGAGTCGCACAAAAGTCCTCTAATTTTATGAAGAATCCTTTTTACTATTGATGGCGTGATATGTAATAACATAGTTCATATTTGTACAGATGAGTAGCGTCACTTCAAGTATCGCATAGAAGAAAAAAGGAAGCCATGATTTAAAATAGTAAAGCATCTTGTCAAAAAAGTTAGCCTCGCCTCATCCTGTTGAGGTTAAATCAAAAGAAAACGATATAAGTAGGGCTCATGTTCTTCATTTGTATATTATTAATATTTCCATTAATTATATATACGAGGGTAAATCAAAAAGCAAATGCAATTTTAACATTACGCCTTAATTTTTACACCAGAAAAAGAATTACATATAATGCTTTACTACATATGCCACCTAAATGACAACGTACTTTTGGCATCGTACAATGAGCTCCTGTGCTTTATCTGCAAGGAAGGTTTTAGGTTGCTCACGAAACCACTTCTGTACCTCCTGCTGGTCCGCATCATTTGACCTGAACCACTGAGGAAGACAGCGCCTTCTTAAAGGGCCGATGAAGTGGTTCTCGTTGTCTTTGATAAACTGCAGGTTTCAGTTTCTCTTGGAGGACTGCACAACAACTGGTACTATTTAGCTTCACCATGTAGACGGAACTTCGATAGGATCGATACTTTCATATTCCAAAAGAGCGTTAGCATAACTTACCTAGGCTTCTTTTTAGCATAATTTGCGTACATTTGCGTGCCTGCCTTTGTAGCTTACTCTCTGATTCGTAGTGGTGAATCCATGTTTCTCTGGCCATCACAATTCGTTTCAAGATATTAGGATCGATTTTATAGGTAGGAGTAACTGAATCGAAACAACATACTGCTGCTGCTGATGAGTTGTGAGTACCTTGTAGAAGCTTTATAATTCCCTACTACTTAGTGCACAACTGCATATGCTGATACGAAAGTGATGTCCAAGAGTTCCAATACTTGTAGTATTGTGATTATTCAATTGTGCCTGTTTATATTATACACCCATTTGACGTTTTCTTTCGTAAGGAACAGTGTTAGGTATCAAGTTCAATTTCCTTCCGTTACAATTGTACGTCCAGTTTTAAAATGATCCATTCACTCATACACTTTTCTGATAGTTATGGTGCTTACTACATATCGTGCAAAGAGCCGATAGTGCATGTCTTCAGGTTTGACTGCTTCCGACCACAGAATGCACATTACGGCGCCCTGATCCTCGATGGTTGAATCGCGGACCTGTTTGCTCGATGACTCTCGACTGAGTGGGGCAATGATGGATACTCCTACTTCCATATCACTCCAAGTATGCACATGGTGACATCAGATACACAGGACATTATACAGAGTCGTTTTGACGTGTGATTAGCATCACACTAAAGGCCTGACAACTGCAGAAAACATATGTTAGTCGAACTCTAGTGTGGCACTAATCACGCCTCAAAACGACAATGCATAAGGCCCACAAAGTCTTTGTTTATTCCTCAAAATATGGCAAAGAGTAAAGACCAACCTGGGTGCATAAATGCCTGATTTTGGCTCTATGAACAGTCGAAAATTTGTCGGAAAAGTGCAAAAGCAGTCATAGATCGAGAACGAAATGTGGGATAACCAGGGATATTCTTTATGTTTAATCGTAGATGCCATTATTACATAATTGAATGTAGTGCAGGTATAGTGCAAGGGTAGCTCCAAAGGAATTCTAGAGTAGTCTACGACAAGTAAAGTCAGAAAGAACACCATCTATATGTGGCCCGAGGCCATATCAATCCCAGATTCTGAGTGCAGATGAGCCTCTACACTTAAAAGTCTTCGACACATAGATGAGAGGATCTTCGGCTATAACACTAAAGAACTTTAGTAAATGATTCCTTACACGAAGACAAAAATAATATTAAAAATTCATGAATTTATCAATATGTCATCAGCCGAAAATTCAACGGAACTATGCTGAAAAGGACCATAGAGTAAATTTATGTCAAGTTATTCAGGAAAGGAATAAATCGTTGCTTGACTATTTTAAAACCTTTTAGGATTTATAGTATATTTTTAAACCATGGCAGAGTATCGTCTTTGACCGCTTATTTAGGTTCTATAAAAGGTATTTAAGGCGAGTGTTTTTTAATTGGTCAAGTCAAAGATGGACCAAAGAACACCCTAGATGCGTTTTGGAACCGGATGTTCAACTTGGTGGCGCCAAGTTGGGGCGGAGGGGCGTGACTTGTTTTTTTTTTTTTTTTTTTTTTCTTAAAGCAGATTTCAAAAATATTTCACGCGTTTAGTTTTCAAGATATCGGATTGAAACTTTGCATATGGATTGTGCGTGCTTTTGGTTATTTCTAAATTTTTTTGAGATCCCTAAGTGAAACCAGGGGCAAAGAGTTTTGGCGGGATTTTTAAAAAAAACCGGTGTTTTGCCGAATTTTCCAGTTCACGTGTATGGTACTAACATGCAAGTAGTACCGTTGGAAAGATCTCATTATACTAAGGAAAGTGGTTTTTGAACCATGACCGTAACTGGGCCAACTTCAGACTTTCAAACATTTCTCCCGACTTTAGTTTTCAAGATACAAGGTTGAAAGTTTGCACACGTATTATGTACACTCATGTCCAAAATTATTGTCGCATGTCTATAAATATGTTGTTGTAGGAATATAATTTGATAACGAATTCGACCGGTATTTCTATATAATGTTAGTATGTGTATAATCGACAAAGAGATGTATGTAGCAAATTTCATGTCAAAAGATCAGTAAATAAGAACGTAAAACGAAAATAAAACTTTCTTGTCCATTTAGCAACATTTTGTTTTACTCATTCTAATTTTCGAATGTATAATTCTTTTCCTATGAAATGTACCACAAATATACATTTCCCGATTATACACATAGTATCAGTATTAAAAGTATAATGCAAATTCATTATCAAATTATATTCTTACAACAAGACAATTATAGATATGCGACAATCATTTTGGACATGAGTGTACATAACGTATTTTTTTAAATTCAGATCCCACGTGAACCCAGGCCCGGGCTAGAGGGTAGCAATCATTTGGAAAAAAATTCTTTCGAAAAATTTACCGGTTTTATTCAGATTTTCCCGTTTCCGGTGTATAATACGGGCATGCGAGTGGAACCGTTGGAATGTATGCTGTATCTTGAAAAAAACGAGGTATGAACCACGATCGTACGATAAATAGTCAGGATGCAGCAGCTGTTTGAGTGAAAGTCTAAAATTTACCTCAAAAAGTGGAAATCCTAAAAGAGTTAAAACATCTTATTTTTGATGTGCCGTTACCTTATCATAACGTTAGTTCAAAACAATCATTATTTTAGATTTACTTACTTTAGGTTTTGAATAGCAGCCATATTTGTTTTCGAAGATGCGTTATTTGGTAGTGTTGTAATGGCTCACTGAATCTGAACTATCTCAGCCATTAGTTGTTCTATTGATGTGAAACAAGAACTAAAATGGACAGTAAATTGTAAGCTACAATTATGTGTATTAGTCATTTTTGTATATAAAGTATAGCAGGGTGAAAAGTAGGCTTGACAAAGTAGGTCATTCACGTTAAAAGTTCCTAGTTGAGATGACTTTTACTAGAAGGCAAACGAGCAGGAAGGTGAGCTTTTCTGGATAAAGGGATCTGATATAAAAGTGCTCATTCATCAAGTTTCAACCCTTAGGCGCATCCCCATTTTATATAGAAATTAATAAAAATTTAGAAAAGTGAAAACAGTGCGTACTTCACAGGTGTATATCTCTGGTGGGGGACCTGTTAAAAACATACAATTACTCTCCATAACAAATGTGTATGATATTATTATAAACCAAAAATTAGGAGTTTCTGATTTGACTATAAGTACCTTTATTATTAACACAAAGTTATACCTACGAATAATCATTACACTCTGAAAACTGCGGACCTCCAAACAGATCGGTATTAATGAGTCCAACTGTGTCATTTTACAAATGGTACAGAGTCACTGAACAACAACGATGTGGTATATACCTAACTAGTTTGCGATTGCAAGAATATTTTTTCTAGTGTCTGCTTCCATTAGCAATTGTGAGTTCTTCATGATACACTTTCTTCACCAACACATTGCTTTCTGAGTTACTGGGCATCTTATCATGTTTACTGAAATTTAAGAATGAAATTCGTATCTGTGATCTCGGTCCATCTGTTGAATGCATTATATAGGATGGTTCACCACTAACGTAAAATCAAATATTTCAATCGGACCAATCCAATCTTTATATATAAATAAATGGATATATGAGTGAGTTCCCGCATAACACCTGGAGCAATTATAATCAAACTTAGTGCACATATTTCTTACAATCTGGAAAATAATACTGTTGTAGCAAGACCCCCTAGTTTGCTTAGGTGGAATGGGAGAAGGAAGTCATGAAAATGATCAAAAATGACCGATAGTAGTGTCGAATCTACACTTCGGAGTCCGTGAACTGGTTGGTGACAGTTTCGGTTCCCCTTAGTTCTAATGTCATCCCTTCCCGTGAGGGTAAGACCTCTAGCACATCTACGGGAGTAGGAGGGATGACATATCAAAATGATCGAAAAAGACAGATATTAGTGTCGAATCCGTTGCCTTTTGGATCACTGAGACGAAGAGTGCCACTTACGATGCCGTTTCAGTCCAAATTAAGCCCACACTAGTATACCTGTGGAAGAATGGTGATATGTAAAATAGTTGAAAATGGTCGATATTAGTGTTGAATCATTAGTTTTCATCATTAATAAGTTAATTTGTAGCAGTTCTGATGCTATTTGGGTTCAATTACAGCCCCCAGTGGAGGCAATACTCCCTGAGCACCCCTAGGGGAGTGGGAGGCACATTTAGAAGTGATAAACGAACGATATTAGTGTTGAATCCATGGTTTTGAAAATCGCTTTAACAAAGCGTGACAGTCCAGATGCCATTTTAGTTTAAGTTCAGCCTCCATTATTACGCTAAAGGGTGAAATTGTGACAGAGAAAAATAATTGAAAACGATAGATATTAATATCGAATCCATAATTTTCGAAGTCGCTGAGATGAATAGTGACGGACCCAATGCCGTGTAAGTCGAAGTTCACCGCCAAATGCAGAGGATGCAGTGGGGTAGATGAAAAATAAAATTTTAAAATGCCTGAGATTTATATAGTTTTAATAGTTTTCAGGATCGAGAAAACGTCTGACCCGTTTGAAATGACTTTCGGAAGGATACGCACTTCAAGTTGGATATTTTTAAATAATATCAGTTTGATTAAAGGTGTATTCTGTAGGGATAGAGTGTTTTAATATTTATGGCAAGCGTAGAGTATCGTCTGTATTTTTATCATTACAGTTTCATTGAAATAAATGTTGAAGGAGAAAAGGGATTTAAATATATCCCATAAACGTATTCTCCCCATACGAATAACGGCATTTCAGTTATTAGAATATAGAAGTAGAGACCAAACAACTATATCTAATATGTATTTTATGGATTAGAAAACTGAATTGTTAAACAACATAACGCGAAAATAATACATATCCTAGATGAATATACGTCAGAAAACACAATTACATATAAATTGAGGAAGTAATATAAAGGGAGTAGAAAAGATCATAAGAATACATACAAACATACGTGTCATTTGCATTACTCAGGAAAGCAAACAATGTATTGTAATGGAGGTCTGTAAAGAACTATTAGTAAAGTAAACAGCATAAAATGAAATAAACACTATAAATGAAAGTATGTACAGTCATATGTTAAAATCCGTTAAGAAAATGCGATATGTATAAAATTAATGTAAACCTAGTTTCTACCCACTGTTTGTTGAAATTACAATTAACGTTTAAAATGCTCTCCATGAACCTTAAAAGAGTTTACAGCGACGAATCAATGACTGCCGGACTATATTCAATACATTTGAATCCTCAACAACGTTAGCACATGCAGCAATAATGTGAGCCACTAATCCTTCGGGAGAAGAAATGGATTCCTGGTATATGTCTCTCTAAGACCTAAAATATTGGATGCCTGCAGAACCCTTCAATGAAGTTCCCAACATTTTAACCACTATGTCCCACCACACACATATATAATAGTCAGTGCCGGGTTTACGTACAAGCTAAACAAGCTATAGCTTAGGGCCACACACTCTTGGGGGGGGGGGGGCAAAAATTGAAGAAAAAAATTGCATGCACATTTCCAAAATATAAGAAAAACAATAAATAAAGTAACATCTACATATAGCAACAGTGCTTCGTTTATGTAGGCCCCTATTATGTAAGTAATGAGGCTCCTTCTGCCAGTCTGCTTCCTAAAATATTACTGATTTCTTCATTTCTCCATATAGGGTCTTACGTTTATCTGGACACATATAGGACCCCATTATCTTCAGTAGCTTAGGGACTCACCAAACTTAAATCCAGCTCTGATACTAGTACTTACCTAATCCAGGCGAAGTCTGTTCTACTTATTTCCAGGTATGTATTTCAGTGTTGTACGACATCGCAAATTCGTATTTAGTTGTCTCTTCCTTCAATCAGTTTCGTCACAATATTTTTGTTTTTAAAGAAACAAAATCTCTCCTTTATCGTTCTGCACTTGTGCCTTCTAGTCAAAAAAATGCACATGATTTATGAAAGTAAATGACTACGAAAGGATTGGTAGATTGACAATATGGGAGGAAACGGAAAACCTCAGAGAAAATTCACAGCTACGACATTCGCCAACAAAGCATGATATGGGATCAAAGAAGGAAATCGACACACCAGAGGTGACATCTGAGCCTTGTTCAATTGATATACTTTATCGATTCATCGTTAATGTTCATCTGCAATCGTTGTCGTTTTATCGTTATTCAATATCTTATTATTGATTATTTTAACTATGTTAAATAACTACAATGTATCCATGTATTCCAATCGTTATGTATTCCATTGCTCTTTACCAAAAGAAACAAAATGTAAAAAAATATTCTTATACTCACTTGATTATGAGTTAATTGTTGACTTTCATTCCTGTTCAAAGTGGTAACACTGAACAGCAGACAGGTTTGGATGAGACATTTCATGTTAGTAAATTACACAGCTCGAGACCAATAGCGAGTGTGACAGGCTGTATGGTCACTGAACTTAGCACTGTATAGAATTGGTAACTTCTTATACAATAAGATCGACCGCTTCTTAAATTCTTGCTTCATTATTGTAATTCACTTTTATTCCTCGTGTAAAGTAATACATTTTAAATCTAACACAGAATAACTAAACCCTTCCTATCTATATTACAATAATTTCATAAGGCTAATTTTTTTTGTTCGTTTGAATCAAATATTACAACTTAAGTTTCACACACTTATACTAAATAGAGCTCTAAAACTTTGTACAGATACGTAAAACCCAAAGACAATACAATATTTCCTACTAACATTAGCGCTAATGTATCGTTTAACTGTAAAATTAATCATGTTATTTTACAAATATATTTACGTGGCTCATATACGTAATAGATTAGGCTAATTAGCTAATTAGGCATTACGTTAATAGATGCCTTATAGGATCAATCTACAGACTTCTGTGAGTTTGAGTGGTTCATCCCGTTCCCTTGAATGGCTAAAAATCCCAAACTTCGGAACCTGGAAGTTTTATACCCTCTATTAGGAGCCCTTATTTTATCATATAGTCCTAAGAATATGTAAATTGGCCCTATGGATTGGTACACAATTTTGACCATTTTTGGGGTCAAAACATCAAGATCAAAGGTTGGCAGAGGTTCTTGGCACAGGAGCGCGTAGGATCAGGGCCAGGATAGCTAATTATCAAAAAGTGGTAGGATATATTGCCTTACCCTGACAGGATATATTGACCTCAGGGAAGAGATTTATCTCAGTCGGGGACCAGGGTAACAACACCTCTTAAAATTTGGGAAAGGTCATCTCGTTCCCTTGGATGGGTATTAAAAATCATAATTTGGAAGGTTTCTGTCCTCTAAGATGAGACTTTATTACGTCATATGGTCCTATAAATGGGAATTATAGATGTGGTTCGAGGTCTCTCGTGGCCACTGAGAGTAGAAGTTAGAATCTATTATTGCCTTCTACAAGTGTAATTTTGTACCCTTCTGCAAATAACTTGGATAAACTTGAATGGCAAGGGAACGAGAAGTAAAAAAATTATTTCAGGATATTGGATAACGACTAGAAATTAAGTAGTCGCCAAAACGTTAAAAACAACGCTTTCATAAAATGCTCTTAAAAGGAGATATTTTTAAATAAAATTGTTGGTGAGGAAAGGTAGAAATAGGGCTAAGACTATTTGGGCATTCTTCCTAACTTTGAGGGCTAAAGTTTTTTCTGAATATCACGGAAGTGGTTCTCTTGCGCCCTATGCACTTTCTTAATACAATTTGTTCAATTTAATCCACGAAAATATTTTATCCTCCTCAGTGCTTGTTCTAGATTGGTGTTAATAAGGTAATAAGATTGAGTTACGACATTAAAAATCTTCAGGTTTTAGAGATAATATAAAAAGTTTTTCAAAGTTTCTTTAATGGTTATTTACATACTACCTAGATATTTAAAAATTGTCCCATATGTTGTATTTTTACCTCTAGCTTCTATACTTGAAATAGTTATCTTCGACCCAATCAATAAGCGAATGCCTTACGAAAACCAAATAAAATAACTCACTTGTCATTCAATTTTGGATTCACTATCTTTCTTACCGGTGTCATTAATCAAAAATAAAACATTTCTAGAAAATTAGATCTCAAGTTATGGAAATCCTAAAATATGTCCAACAAGCAGGCATGAGTTCAGAACGTTTCTCCCTGAGGGACGTGCAATACATTGCGAAGTAAAATTGCGAAAATACTGTATTCCACACTGAACACGATAGAAAATATCAGCTCAGGGAGATTTCTGCTCGGGCCATGTTCTTAAATCATCATTGCCAATAAGAACAGAAGAGGAGTTCCAAAATAGTCTTCAAGATGTTAAGTTTTACATGAATATCATGTAGAGTTGAGTTGAGTTGATTTTGAGTTTAACGTCCCGTTTAGCAGCGACGCTAGATCATACGTGGACCTACTGCTAAACGTGGAATCCGAATCACATGTGCTACCACCGGGAATCAAACCCGGGTCCCCTACGCCAAAGGCGCGTACAATATCATGTAGAAACAACTCTGGATTTCTGACTGTGGGTATAAGATTTGCCTAAATGGATGTTTTTGTGTTTGAAGTTTACTTGTTTTCAGTATCTTGTAATATAAGCCATGAATCCATACTATACTTTGTTCGAGACACGTGCAATTCTAACTAGAACCGAATATGGGTCAATATTATTTGTAGTTCTCTTGCATGCTAACTTGCAGTTATTTCGTTACAGAAAGCCCAATGCATAACGGTAAATTTGAACCAGTTTTCTATGAGCGATATAACTTGAAATATCCAATTTGAAAGAACCGCTAATTTTGTGGGATATCAAATTTACTCAATGTGTTGAAATGGAAAGCAAACAGTGCTGTTACTTTCGTCACATGTGCCAAAAAGACGACACTGTTACTTGACTATGTTATATCTTTTAGACGAAACGACAAACTGATTTAGACATTTACTACTGACGCGCGAAAAATATTAAGATTGGACCTGATTCTTTCTTCTTCTTTTCTTTATTATCCTTCCTTTTTTGTTTCTCTTTTTTATGCTTCACTTTCTCTTTTCGTTTCTCGTTTCTGCAGCAAAGTTCCCATGAAATCTTTTTGGATTTTTTCTCTCAGTCTCTCTTCTACGAACGTCAGAATACATGAGCACAAACAGTCCGAAATGAGACGCAATACCACTACACTAGATTCTATACGGTTGCGGCGGCAAAAGCACGTAACGCTCGTGACATCATCACCGGAGAAAGAGACCCGTTATCTTCCCCTCTTTAGAGATTCCCCCTCCATCTCTTTCTTGTCATGAAAGAAGGAGAAAGAGAGACAGATATAACCCCCTTCATTCGCCCACCCATCCCTCTTCAATGCCGCAATACCCCTACTCATCTCACTTTCCTAACCTTTATCTCCCCACCTCCTCCCCCTCACTCGACGTCCAACAATATTACGTATTCAGAACACGACGTCGGTGGGTTTTAGACTCTCGTCATTTATCATGAGGGGCTGGCTCATGGTATTTCTCGATCTCAGTACTTTTAACAACAAGCAGCAAGCACAGAGTTGCTACTGCTGTGTCAGCCAGGAAGTGGAAGAGATGAAAAGAGAGAAAGAGTATGTGAGAAAACAAGAGAGAGAGAGGCGGTTGGAAATTGTTTCTCTCCCTCTATCACCCTCCCCCATTCTCTCTTTCGTTCATCTTAATATATGTTATATACCTTATAGTTGTGGGTTTTGCTAAATAAGTAAGTGATGGAGGTAAAAGAGTGGTGGTGGTGTTGGTGGAATAAACAGGTGGATTTGTTCTTCGGTGTAAAATTTAATGGAATATGTATATATGGACAACACTTGTTCCTATGAGGATTGAGTTTACTCAAAATATAAGCCAAACAACCAACAGTGGATACTACAGTTTTAAAAGATTTGTGTTCTGTGTTACGTCGCAGTACCGTAACAATGGGCGGCACAAGCGGTGCAACTCACCGAGGCCCCCAAACCTAGGGGGCCCCGTCGAGCCCGTTAATTTCACAATAGGTTACTCAATACTTGTATTTTATTATTCATTTCTTATCTGCAAGAGAAAAGCATTGTCAATTTTAAAATTGCCAGCAATTTTAGTTAATTTTTTATCTGTTTTTGGGGCCCCCAAATTTAGATGCCTCACTGAACCCGTTTATTACTCAGTACTGAATACTTATGTTGTTATTCATTTCTTATATGTGGGACAAAATCATTGTCAATGTTAAATTACCATTAATTTAGTAACATTTTTTTGTTTTGCCCCCCTCCCAAGCCTACAGGACCATTTCTTATGTGTAAGAAATAGTCAGTGTTGTGAAATTTTGATTACTAGTAACTTTCGTAACTTTTGGGGGGATGGGAGCCTCGCTAAACCCGTTTATTTCTCGATACTGAATACTTATATTCTGCTATTTATTTCTTATGCGGAAGAAGTAATCATTGTGAAATTTTATATTATACGTAATTTTGATAACATTTTTTCGGTTTTGGGTCGCCCAAGCATGGGGACCACTGAATCAGTTTATTACTCAGTATTGAATAGGTACTTATATTCTGTTATTCAGTTCTTATGTGTGAGAAATAATCAATATGAAATTCTAGATTACTAGCAATTTTTGTAACATTCTTTTCTGTTTTGTGGGCCCCAAGTCCAGTGGCCCCTGCTAACCCGTTTATTACTGAATACTTATAATATGTTATTTGTTTTCTATGTGGAAGAAATATTCATTGTGAAATTTTAGGTTACTATTTCAACTTTGATACAACATTTATTTTCCTGCGAATTCCTTTCTATGTCAAGTTGAAAGTTATGTTGGAAAGTAAAACTGATTTCGCTGATTGGTATTGTGTTCATGATAAAGCAGAAAAGAAGGTAACAGTTGATTGTAAACACTGAGATCTTCTTCTACTTCCACGCACCTTCTTCTCCTTTTTTGACAAGTTTGGATCTTACCTTTCAATACCCAACAGATAGAGGGCACTTCAGGTAAAACGTTTCCGACAGATCGAAGCGGAACATTTTGTCTTATGGGCCTTGCCGACCATACATTAACTTTCCTGTCAATGCAATTATAAAATGCAAGTTTTCTGAAGATTATAACTTTATGAGAACAAAATCAGGAGCTGAAATTCGTGGATTCTGGTTGAGTTATTCTCCTCTCATGGATAAAGCGTATTATGAAACTTGTTGTTTGTTTGGTGATAGAAGTGCAAATCATTTTAAGACAGAATGAATTGACGGTATTGATGATTGGGGTCATCTTTCTCAGAAAATAACTGTTCATGAGGGAAATGTGATTCACATGGATGCTGTGAAGTTCAGAGTTAGTTGGATAATAAATGAAACAATTGATAAGAGTTTCGAGCATCAAATTTCAGAAGAGAGTGCGTTTTGTGCAGAAGGTTTGGTGCGTCTCATTACAATAATACTTTATTTAACATCTGGAAATACAGCGCTGAAAAGAAATGAAGGTAAAAAATGTGAAGACGAGTTTACAGAAGGAAATTTTCTACGAACAATGAAGTTAGTCGCAGAGTTTGATTCGGTTTCGAACATGCTGATACAAAAAACAGAAAGTTAAATATCTTAGTCTCGCAATTCAGAACGAACTCGTTAACATTCTGTCTAGCAATTTGAGAAACCTAATTTTTGAAGATGTTCGAAAATCTCAGCTACTTTCAATAATTGTGAATTCAACATCGGACAAAAAATGATCAGGTTAGTGTCATTCTTCGCTACGAGAAGAGAGAATTGCTGATGTTCAAAAGTCCCTTACCGTGTTTTGTCTAACAAGTGAGAAACCAGATGAGTTGAGAGCAGCTGATGCATTTAAGAAGATGATAAGACATCTGAGTTTATGTTAATGCTAGTCATTTGGGAAAAGCCAAAAGTTTGGAGTCTTCTTATATTGATCTGCAAATAGCAGAGAAAAATCTGAAGAAAGCACTTCAACAAATGAAAGATCTTCGGGGAAAGTATTACGACCTTGTAAAATCCACAAAAGACCCTGTGGTCGAAATTGAGTATTTCAGAAATATTTCAAGAGAAACGCAAAATATTTGCAAAGAAATATTTTGATGAACTAGCTACGGATAGTAGACTAAATGTATCGGAAGATACAATTCGTGTCACTGTATTTTATCCTATTCTGGATTGTAGTGTGTCACAACTTAACACCCGTTTCCACGGAATGACTGAAGTACTCAATAGCTTTTCTCACGCCAGCAAGATCGTTGTCTGCATCTGAAGAAGACTTTCAGAAATCTGGATATGACTTTGCTACAAAGTACAATAGTGATGTAAGCTCAGATTTTCCACGGCAAATATGGCAAATATTGGCATTCAGAGATTATAATAGAGCTGAAATAGATAACCTTCTAACAATTCGGGAAATAGTTTTGTTTTAGTGGAAAATGAGTATTCCACGTCTTTTCCTCATCTACTTACAGCATGTGTAACTCTTCTAACAGTACCAGTAAGCGCGGCTTCTGCTAAAAGCTCGTTCTCGAAATGAAAGCTCGAAAAGAACTACTTGAGAAGTAATACCTCACAACAAAGGTTAACAAATGTTGCTATATTAAACATAGAACGAAAACAGACTTCAAAGTTAAACATAGACAAGATTGTTTCAGATTTTGCTAATTCTAAAGCAAGGACGGAAAAGCTTTTTGAAACGACTTTAAATTTTTGTTGTAATGAATGGTAATTTGCATGTTTGAATATTTGAATTTACAGGTAAACAATTCAAGAAATGAATATGAATAATGTATAGAAAAGTACCCAATTAAAATTACAACATATTACACCAGCAGTGGCTAACTTCCGTCCACTTCGACATCACATTTTGTGGTTATATTTGTTGCTGAATGTTAATAAATCCAGGTCAATTGACGTCACATCCTATATATAGAATTTTGTAAAAGAAATGTTTTAAGCAATAATTTTAGGGAAACCAAAAATGCATGAAAAGATTACAATCTTGATCAATAATTAGTTTTGGCATCAGGGGCCAAAAGATTTTTGAACGACCTCTGAATCGAGTTTTCGTATTTTCTACGGAATAAGTACATCATACTGAGTTAACTGATAGTTTGGGTGCGGCTACACTATATGTAGTCCTTCAGATATAAGGTCTACAAGAAAATCTTTGGTTGAAATATATTGGATATTTCGATCCAAAAATACCTTTGTTTTCTCTTTTGTACGGAAACAGTTTTAAAAAATCTAGTTCGAAATTATAAAGGTAATATTTGCTCTGAGGGAAGAACACAGAGAGAAAGTACTTGAAAATAAAATCCTGAGACGAATATTTGGAGCCAAGAGAAACGGGAATGGGGAATGGCGGAAACTTCACAACGAGGAACGCCATAATTTATACGGTTTACCAAACTTTGTTAGGGTCATCAAGTCTAGGAGGTACAGGTGGGCAAATGATGTAGCCAGAATGGAAGAAAGGAGAAACAGTTTCAAAGTTTTAACTGCAAACCCAATCGGAAGACGACTATTAGGAAGACCTAGGCGCAGGTGGGAGGACAATATTAAGATGAATCTCGCAGTAATAGGAATACAAAGTAGTAACTGGATCCAGTTGGCTAAGGACAGAAGTCAATGGAATAGAGAGGCTTTGCGAATGTGACATTGTATCTCCGGGTTCCGTAGGCTATAGATTTAGTTAGTTAAGTGTTTGCTATATCTCTTCTTTGCGTTTCTGCTAAGAATCTGCGACTATATCATAGAGTCTTCTGTAGGATAAATTCGTTGGTTGATAGTACTTATATCCCTTCTCCGACAATACCAACAGCTTAAAGTGAGACCTGAACCTCTGTAGTGCGTTAATGAAAATGATCCGATTTTGTATTTAATTTAATTATATCATAAAAATATCTCAATTATTTGTTCTAATGAATTTGCTTTACCGAAAACTAGTTTATGTATTTGCCCGTGTTTTCGTTCAGGAGTCACAAAATCTCAATAACTATTTAATGGATCACGAGAAATTTTGACCAGAATGTAGAGTCAAAAGTTAGTAACTTAATAGAGTTCGTTGAAGGAGCTGATCCATCTATTTGATCCTGAGATATGGACAATCAAAAATTGGTTCGCTATGCACTTCTATGGGATTAATTATGAGTAGCATCCCTGTTTGTTAGACTACCCGCAGTGAATTTGAGATTAACGGGTTAGTATAATGCTTATGAGAGAGAGGTCTGAGTATATTGACCGTATGTCTTTAATCACAACGCTGAATAGACCTCTGACAAGTTACCTGTTGTGTTAAGTATGTGATATGAGGCTTTCTTCCATTGTTCACTGTTTTTTGCCTGTACTCCGATTGGTGCTTCGCTGTCCTATCTTTTGGTCAAAGTGCGCCTAGCATCATAGGAGTTTAAATGTGTTCCGTTTCTTTGATGCTGTTTTGTTCAAGAAAACAATCATGGCATTTCTGCACTTGTCGGTAACTCTGCCATTTCGCAGATATTTGGATAAAACTGTGCAAGTATCAAACTCTCTTCTTCACTACCGGTACCTTCCTTTACTATCTCTACTATAACTCACCTACTTTAAATACTCTCTATTTTATATTCCTTATAGCTATGGTAACTCTTCTGCTAGCACAAAAGTAGTTTTGTTTCATCTTCCCTCAACAGCTTTTTAGTAACGTCCGACAAAGCTGTATCGTGAAACGTTAATCTTTCACACTGAGAAAAACTCGTATGTAGCGTACGCAAACAAGTAGGTTACATGTATAAATCCTGCAGTTTTTATACTAAACATACAGCAAAAGTTTAACTGAAAAGTATGTTTTGTACGTACTTTCCGTATAAATATTTTGAATAACCATACTTTCCGTACGTACGAAAGAACTCTGTGTATATAGGCGGTCAGGATCTCACATACAGATGATGTATGCAACATATAGCTGAAGTGTGTAATATATGGAAGACTGTTAGATGTCAGACATTCTGTAACGGCATGATATAACATCTAAGCGAGAAAAAGGGCAGTACATATGTAGAATATGGATAACGTATGCTCCGTACTGATTTCTGTAGTAAACATAAGGATACTGTATATTTGTGCAATATACCGCTGTCTGGTTTTCGGATTTTTCTCAGTGCATAGTGACATGCATTTCAAGCATCAAAAATATATTTCTCCAGATGTCGATATGCGTGAATAAGTGACCTTGCTGTCAATAGCTTACAGAAGTGTATTTCTAAATATACTATCAAGCAGGAAACAACTGAAGATTAGTCATAACGCATAACTCGGTCCAACAGAGGCCCTGGTCATAGAAGACATAAACCTTGCAAGATTCTCTCTTGGTACAGTCGAAATAATTATAATTTTAAAGGCAGTCTAAACAGTGGACATGTTCTCTTTGCCTCCACTGATAAAGTTTTGCCAGATACCTTCGGTTCAAAAATGATTTCATTTCTTTTTTCTTTTTCTTTTTCTTTCTTTCTTTTTTTCTTTCTTTCTTTCTTTTTTTTTTGAAACAAAAGAGAATTCCTTTGTGTGATCCTGTATCAACATATCAAACAATTACTAAATATAACATTGTACAATTTTTGGATAAGTAGTTCTTCCTCTGCAATGTAGTAGCATTCGCTTAGGCCTGTCCCAGACAGCACAATGCACGTACAGTACCCGTATAGTATATGTACAATTGCACGGATGCAACATGTGCATCATCTGTATAGATGCACGCCTGTACATGTGATGCACATATACATCACAAGCTCTATTCAAAATCTTCACGTGCACAGGACATGTGCAATGCACACGTACACGTCCTGCACAAGTGATTTACACCTACCGCGTTGGTGATTTACAAGTAGCACATATGCGATTTACATGTAGTGCACAGGTGATTTACAAGTAGCACATATTCGATTTACATGTAGTGCACAAGTGATTTACGTGTAGGACAACGCTGATTTACACGTAGCACACAGGTGATTTGCATGTAGGACAGAGGTGATTTACACGTAGCACGCAGGTGATTTACATGTAGAACAGAGATGATTTACACATAACACACAGGTGATTTACCTGCAGTACCCAGATGATTTACATGTAGGACAGAGGTCATTTACACGTAGCACATAGGTTATTTACACGCAGTACCCAGATGATTTACATGTAGAACAGAGGTGATTTCCTCGTAGTGCAGAGGTGATGTAAAAACATATTCGAGATGCAACGAAGAAAAGAATTTATATATTTGGCGCCTTACACAGTAACATCATATATAACACCAATTTTTTTTTTTTTTTTTTTTTTTTTTGGTACGGGAATAGGGTAACATTGAAATTTTTATTCATCTAATTGCTTTATCCTTATAAAATAAGTTCCTACTCCCAGCCATTAGAGGGTTACGCCCTCTCTTTGGCATAGTTTACAATACGTATTGGTGTTGCTAATACAAGTACAATAGATGGTCTAAGTGCAATTTGGTTACACGGGGAGTTAATCATCATTTTATTCAGGTTCTATTTTATTTGATCATGGTAAAAAAGAAAAGTAGAAGAAGTAAATGAAAAGAGGAACATGAAGTGCACTGTCTCAACACAACACAGATGTGATAGTGTACCAGATGATTGCTATGTTCTGTCCAACTTTGGACGTGATGAAGACCAACGGTGCCCTGGTGAGACATAAGGTTGTTATTGTGCAGAGGATGAAGGGGCTATGTAATGAGGAACGACGACAGATGATGAAAAAGCTGCAACTGCATCTAAATCCGGATGATCAGGAGGTAGGGTATAGCGGTAAAGAGCAAAGAGTAGAGACAAAGGTGTATCCTGTAATTTGCGAGGTGGATTGAACGGGATGTCTGCTTGCATTGTGGTGAGGAGTAACGGATGCCGGGACTCGAATCGGTTAGTAATATACTTCGTCCGTAAAGCTTCAAGATGGAACAGAAGATGTGGAAAAGGCATAATGTCGTAAAGATCTTGAGTAGGACTAGGAAGTTTTATTCTGTAGGCTATTCGTATGGCATGTCGTTCTAGTATCTTCAGTTTTTCATAATGACGCTGGAGTGCGGCTATCCATGCAGTGAATCCGTAGGTCAGGACTGGTCGTAAGAAAACTTTGTAGGTATTAAGAATGGTATTTGCTCGTGGTCCCCAAGTAGTACCCGTGAGGCGTTTGAGGAGGTTAATCCTGTTATATGCTTTCTGTATTACATTCTGAAGGTGAGGGCGCCAAGTGAGGTGGTGGTCAAAAATAATTCCCAGATACGTTACATGTTTAGCTGGATGAACCCGCATGTTATCTACTTGGATATTCAGTAGTGAAGGATTTCGATGTACCCGTGAACTGCGTTTTGGCGGGAGAAAGACTATTGCTTGTGTTTTATCTGGGTTGAGTTTCAGACGCCACTTCGTACACCAGGTGAGAAAAGTTTGAATTGCTGCATTAATTTCAGTACTTATACGGTGAATAGTCCGGCCTAATGTAAGAAATGCAGTGTCGTCTGCATACTGAAAGATATGTGTGTTTGGCGGCAATGGTGGCATATCTGCTACATTTAGAAGATACAGCAAAGGTGATAAGGCAGACCCTTGTGGTACTCCAGAAAGAATAAATATCGGGTGCGAGAGAGTGTCATTAAGAGCAACATAAGCAATACGGTTGTGAAGAAAATTATAGATAAACCTGATATATGATATGGGAAGTGTCAGACGGATAAGTTTATATATGAGAGCTGCATGCCATACCTTATCGAATGCCTTTTCCAGGTCGAAGAGCACTAGACAAGATGGAAATTGTGTATTAAACTGATTCGTAATAATATTAGACAGACGAAGTAACTGATCATTGATACTAAAACCGGGGCGGAAACCAGCTTGATGCAGAGGGATTATATTACGTTCTGTTAGATAAGAATGAAGGCGTCGAACAAGGATTCTTTCAAGAATTTTGCAATACACAGAAGTAAGTTGAATGGGCCGGTAAGAAGAAACAGTACGAGGGCAAGTCAAGAAAGACTTGGACTGATTTTTTTCCCGGCAGTTCTGTTAACACTGGAGCTTCATAGTTTGGCATACAAGTAGGGTGGGTCTTGCTGTGCATATATATAAAATATTGTTAAGGAATCATTGCATGTTTGGTAACCACGATTTTTTATTGCAGGTGATGTTCTGCGCCGCCTCTAGAAGTCGCCTGTAGAAGAAATGGAGTCATTACGAGATGAACAATTTGCAGCTTTACGGTTCTGCTATCGCCTGGGGAAAAGTGCAACAGAAACTCTAGGAATGTTGAGAGCAGCCTACAAAGATGACGCTCTGCCACGAAGTACCGTGTTCTGGTGGTTCAAAGAGTTTAAAGAGGGCCGAATGACAATCACGAAAGCTGGTGGACCAGGTGTATCAGTGTCAGCTGTTACTGAGGTGAACATTAACACGGCAGCAGTCATTGTTAGAGAAGATCGCCGCATCAGTATCGACGATCTGGCAGCCGCACTACGCATATCTCATGGCAGTGCCTTCAAAATTTTGCATGACCACCTCCACATGAGCCGAGTGTGTGCGCGATGGATTCCACGACTCCTGACACCAGAGCAGAAGGCCGTTCGAGTGGAGACTTGCAGGGAGCTGTTGCAAAGGTTTGAGGATGGTGGAGACACCTACCGCACCGTGCGACTTTTTTCTATTCCCTGCCCTAAAATCCAGACTGCGTGGTCGCCGCTTCTCCGATAATTCCGAGGTTCTGAAGGCATCGGAGGCGGTTTTGAAGGACCTCTCAAAGAATGGCCTGCGACACGTGTTTGAGGACTGGAAGACTCGAATGAAAAAGTGCATTCAAATGGGCGGGGACTACTTTGAAAAGGATCATGTGCCTGTTGCTAAGTAATAATAAATTGCCTAGAAAAAAAAATTAGTCCAAGTCTTTCTTGACTAGCCCTCGTATTTGGTGGTTTGTGTGGTTTTAGGAACATCAGTGTTTTGGAAGTCTTCCACTCACAAGGAACAAAGCCTGTCCGCAGGATGAATGTATAAATGAGAGAAAGAAGGTAAAGCAGCTGATAAGGCGCTTCTTTAATATGGCGATAAGTAATCCCATCGAAACCAGGTGCAGTATTTTTCTTGTTCTATCCGTTCGAGTTCGAGTTATATCCGTTACTGTAATTGGTTTTGTAAGAGCAGTCTTGTGCGGGAAAGTGTGAGAGATGTCAGGTTGAAGACAGAAGGTGTCAAAATTAAGTTTCTCAACCGGATGAAGACGCTGAGAGTATGCAGGTGGTAACGGGGTAAAGATTCCTTGGAGATACGTTGCAAAAGCGTCGGCTTTATCCTTGTCACCTTGTAGTGGGGAATCTTTATCTATTAACGGATATGAAGTACGAGTGGATTGTCCTGTGAGCTGACGGAAGCGCTTCCAGTATTGTGTTGGATGAGCTGTTTCGGCTAAGGAATTACAGGCTTTTATCCAGTTGCGTAATTTATAAGCTTTAAGGTAATTGGAGACGGTGCGTTGAAGTTGACGATGATGACGAAGAGTTTCTTCGTTTCTGGTATGGATATATTCTTTGTAAAGGGCTCTGGAACGTCGTATGAGAGGTAAGTATTGCGGAGGTAACGGAGGACGGCTTGGAGAAGTAAGCTTGGTAGTAGGGATGTGTTTGTTCCCGGCATTTTGAAGTGCTGTGTTGATAGTATCTAGTGTAGTATAAAGTGCTTCTTCGGTTTCTGGACTAGGAGTTTCCGCCAACGCAGTAGCTATATCAGTTCTATAAGCTTCCCAGTTTGCTTTATCGAAACGCAGGATACGTCGAGCAGTATGACTGGATAGGGTTTGAGAAGATTTTAAACATGTGATTGTTAACTTGATTGGTAAATTATCGCTACCCAGATTCCCCAGAACTGTAACATTACAGCGATTATGAAGGGAGGCAGAGGTAATCACAATGTCTGGGGTGGTTTGTGAGATAGGTCGTGTGTGCGCTGGAAGTTGATGAATGATGCCTGCCGTGTTTGTTTCAATGAAGTTAATGAACTGTTGTTTCTCTCGCTCTGTCCGACTATGAATGTTAATATCTGCCATAATGATATAGTTACGGAAGTTATTAGAGATATAATGAAAGAAGTTAAGTGGGTAGGGTGACCTGGACGTATATAGATGGTTGCAAGAGTGACATACAGTTGGCGAAAATACGTCGTGACTATAAGGTATTCCGGAAGTCGAAATGTGAGGAAATGTTGTTGGATGGCAAGAGTAACAGGATAGCCAATAGCTACGCCGCCATTTGCGCGTTGTGCTAGAACAGTTTTATCGTGACGTAGAAGTTGATACTGTGGTATCTTACAGCTTTGCTTGGATGTAAGATACGTTACATTCAATAGAAATGCGTTAGCTTTTTCTTCAAGAAGAAGGTGCTCGAACAAAAGCTTGTGCGTTAGTAGCGATCGGATATTAAGAAATATAAACACAAGTTCTATGATCACTTTATGCTTAGACTGCTGTTTCGAGGGGGGCAGCGTGGAAATAAACAGATTGTCCGGTGTATGTAGCATTGAGGTTAATATGAAAAACATTTCTGGCAGCATATTGGATTTGTTGAAGAACATGTGGCCTATCAAAGGGATGTATGTTTTGAAGAGCGATGGTTATGAAGGAGAGTAGCTGAGCTACAGTTACAGTTTGTTGCGTTTGTGTAGGAGGCATTTGAGTTTGCTGTGTTGTATGAAGCCGAACTGGAACAACTAGACTTGGTTTTGTGGTGTCAGGTGCTGGGCGTGATTTACATTTAAAGCTGTATGTCGGATGACTCTCAGGACAGGCAGAGCAAACAGGTGGCGTTTTCAAATTTGTACACTGATTAGAAGCATGGGGACCAGAGCAATAACCACATTTCGAAGCTCTCTTACAATTAGCTGTAGGATGGTCGTTATATGTTTGACACCTCTCACATCGAATCGGTAAGGATTGTGCAGTTCGAGAAGGTTCTACACGGTGGCGTTTCTTAAAGATGTATGCGCCGTTGGAGAGTAGTGTGTCAATCGCATCTTGCGAATTCGTTAGGACTCTCACCATGTAAGTCGGGCCTTGGTTATTGCGAATACGCATGCACTTATGGATGTCAATGCCTTCTAGCTTTAGTTCTTCCTCGACTTCGCCGTCTTGGATGATAGGGTCGACGCCACGGATAACTACAGATAAGAAAGGTGCTTTCCTGGGCGGCGGAGGTTGTTTAGCAGTTGGTGGTTGTAGCTTTTCAAGCTTGGCTTGCTTGCCGAAAATCTCGTAAGAGAACTTATTGCGAATGATGGTTGCAAATCGAGGATCAGTAGATCGAATAATAATGCCATTCCGGGTTTTGATAATTTCCGATACAGCTTCCCTTCGAAGATATTTAGTGATCTGCTGGATCAGAATTCTTGGATTTTCGAATTTAGTATCATAGTTTGTGAGTTTGAATGGATACCACTTCGGTTTCAGAGTAGATTCAAGGGTTGGGAAGTCCTGATCGTTATCGCTATGGACGTCATTGGTGTCTCGATTTGTGTGATGGCGTTTTGATGGAGGTGTACCTGGTTGCACAAAAGTATCGCACACAAGTGGTGATCGAGAACGCGAGCGTACCGAACACGATTCGGTGTTGCAGGAAGAATTTGATGCAGTAGAATTTCTTCTGCGAGCTTTGCGTTTCTCACTAGCGGGTGGATCGAGAACCTGAGCAGGTAAACCTGGGTGGAGTCCCGTGACCATCATAGAAAGGACCTATTTCTTTGCAATGAAAGAGTAAGTAGAAAATATATTCTTTAGCCGGTAGAGATGCCAAGGTCGTCAACTGATTTTCGGTACCTCTACCTCCGAAGAGGAGAGAATAAAATAAATCGAAAAGCCAAAGAAATAGCAAGGTCGTCAACTTATGAACAATTACGCCTGTTTACCTCCGTGGAGGCTTATAACCAATTCGACGGTTGTTTCCTAAACCCCAAAGAGGCAAGTAATCCAACCGTATATACGAAGATCGCGAATAAAATCAACAAATGGGGATGGGAAACCTATATAGGACTTACTTATTTTTCTCCGCCAGCTACGGATACCCTATTTTTTTTTACCTGGTTAGAGATTCCAGGTGGCCAGTTCGTAACACCAAAGACATCGCCTTCAAAATATATCACAAGTAACCAGTAATTGTGAGTGAGAATTTCACTTTTGGAGTTCATTATTTACAACGAGTAAAGCTTTAGGTAGTATATTTGACATGTTTGCCAAGTAAGAAAATAACACAACATGTGCTGTAATCAGTCACGAAAATAATTTTGTAAACCTATGAACTGTCAGACAGTAGTTACATCAGTACAGTGCTGCCACCTGTTCATCTTGTATCCTAGCTCAGCGGACGTTACGCAGTTTTTTACAATTATTCAGCTGTTATTCGTCGAAAAGTCTATAACACTGCCTGAAGGAGAAACTACACCTACCAAAAATGGAGGTTACTTTATATTGTTGATGAGAATGAGAGTAAAAGAATGAAAGTAAAAGTATACACTTGCACGGTATTATGGATGTGTCATACACATGTGCAGTAGCCGTGCAAGTGCACATGTGCACACAACGGCTTAAGCACGGGTAATTTAAATTTGCTTCATCCATGCAAATGCACATGTGCACACGCAACTTTCAAGCATGGGTTATGCACGTGCGCTGCATCCACGCAAATGCACATGTGTACATAACGGTTACAGCACGGGTTATATAAATGTGTGCTTCATCCATACAAATGCACATGTGCACATAACGGCTTAAGCACGGACTCTGTACGTGCGCTGCATCCACGTAAATGCACATGTGTACATAACGGCTTAAGTACTGGTTAGGTATGTGCGCTGCATCCACGCAAATGCACGTGTGTACATAACGGCTTAAGCATGGGTTATATAAATGTGTGCTTCATCCATGCAAATGCACATGTGCACATAACGGCTTAAGCACGGGTTCTGTGCGTGTGCTTCATTCCCGCAAATGCACATGTGCACGTAACGGCTTGGGCACGGGTTATATAAATGTTTGCTTTATCCATGCAAATGCACATGTGCATGTGCACGACTTAGTCACGGGTTATGTACGTGTGCACAACCCACGCAAATGCATATGTGCACACACACGGGTTATGTATGTATGCTTCATCCACGCAAATTCACGTGTACGGCTTATGCACAGGTTATGTATGTGTGCATCATCTACATAAATGCACATGTGCACATGTACGGCTTACGCATGGATAGTGCACATGTGTCGTACACGTACGTGTTGTCTGAGGTAAAGATCAGGTTTTAGTTTTCATTGAAAAAGTTCGCCAACTCACAGATTCGAAATTGTAATAGACGGTTTAGAGAATAAAAACATCAAACCACCTATTTTAATTACACATCTTACGTACCTGTAAACAGATGCAAAGTTTCGTATCTCTAAGTACAATTTACCAGTGTCTGAAAAGGATTTTTCCCATTCCCCTTCCAGGCTGAAGATTTTCAAACGCTGCTAATAGTTACACGTTTAAAAAATTAAACTATCAGTGAAAGTAAAAGAGGATAATTTCGAAAGGTGGAAATTACTGAGAAAATACAATGTAACTAGTTATGTGAAATGCGAGAAAACGGCAGGTAATTTTCGTATGTACCTTGTACACACAAACAAACCTAGACACACAATAAACAAAATGTGAAGTGTCTCATAATTTGCCAAAATATTATCTCTAATTTAGGTAAACTAATTTTGTAAAAGTGGTTAACAAAAGTTACTTGTTTTTTTTCCTCTCCCAATTAAAAGACTGAAAACATATTGCGTGTGGAGTGTACTTAATGAAAACGACCGACTTCACTATAATTTGCACTGTATACGTATATATACATATAAAAAAAGTTTCTGGTTTCCGTTACACACACCCATGCTGTTTACACAAGATAATTGTTTAACTTTCAAACATACAATACATATGAACACTACACATATGCACCTCCTCCTCTTCTTTCTCTTTGTCTTTTACAAACACATATAACCCACACATACATACAGTCTGCACACAAATATTATACATAACACAAAACATGCAAATAATCATTCACTTTTCTCGACACAAGGAAAACGTTTACAATATCAATATCAACACTACCTGTTAAGCAATTTGTTTGTATGTTTGCATTCGTGATTATTTTGAAGCCATTCATTTTCAAAGCGAAGTGTGTTGTTTCAGTACCATACACATACCCTACTTTCATAGACCACAAGAATAACAACTACAACACAGAAATTGAGTTGTTTGTAACATAATTATATACATTGGTTTTGTAACATAATGATAAACATTTTGTTGACTAATTCGTAATCTGATTATAAATGCATAGTATTAGATTCTTGTCGATTTTATAAATGTATAGTATTTTCGTGGTATGTTGGTGGACAGAAATGTCAATCAAAACACCAAATTAGTTAGAATTATATGAAAATATTACAATATTGTTTTCTTTTTAAATGTAATTCAATGTTTCATAATGCAGAGTGATCTATTGAAACAGACGATTTTGAGAACGGCATAAATACAAGGTCAATTACACATAAGGGTATTTTCTGCTTGTAAAACTGCGTGCTTTTCCTATTAGCTCTCACCTATGTTTATGTAATCATCACAGAGCAGGAACAATTCAGGCGAAAATTCTAACTAAATCGTCAAGCATGCACAACATGAATGATTAAAACACAATGTTCCTCCTCGTAGGGCTGATGAGCGGCTAAAGGTGAGGGCACCTTCTTGTCCTCAGTGGGGGAAACTGTCCTAAAAGGCAGATTTACCACAAGGTGATAAGCGGCATGGAGATGTGGGAACATGGGAATATTTCCACATTATTTTTTTGATCCTTACATCTTCAGTTGCATACCTATTGAGTGATCGCATTATCCAGAAAGAATATTTTGAATAAAACAAATGTGGAAATTGTACTTTGTGTATAGTTGATGTTGCATCTGTTGTTAAAGAGGATTTAACAAGTACTTGTGTTTGTTTAGAAAGCAAACCATTTTTATTTATACATTGTGGAATTCAGGCAAAATTTCCAAACAACACGAAACTATAGATTTATCAGTTTTGGTTTTAATATACGGGTAATGGGAAGCAATAGAAGGATAAAACAGATATAAGAAAGGGATAAACCCACTCTTAAAATGTTGCATCTATATCAAGGAAATAATCTCATATACATTTTTTTTTTTACTTAAATCTAATGTTTAACAAGAACCGAAAGCTTTCTGCAACTTCCAGAATAATCAAAGGAGAGATTGAACATTTTCTTGCAACGCTGAATTTACATTATGCAAGAAATCGTTTCTCGCGGTTTTGTTCTTGAGAAAGTGATACCATATTAGAAAAGTTTTTCTTGTGAGCTCGTAGTGTTTTTGCTCTAACTTATACCTGTCCGATAGACCTGTCGAACAGACAAATGGACGGACATAGAAGTTCTATAAGACTTTTTTTTTTACTTATGATTATCATAGTTAGCAAGTCTAAACGTTAGAAACAGACATGCCACTAACTATCACTTTTCATAACTTTCCAATTGTTAAACATAGATTTGACAACTTTAGCCCAAAACTGCTCTTCAATTGCACGATTAACGATGATTTTTGCACTATGCTCAAACAAAAGATGTCCCTTCTTAACTTCAGAAATAATTTTTCCTATGACAGGCTTGTTAAAATCGTTAGGCATAAGTTTGTCACACATGAGCTTCGTGGCTATGTGCTTACGATACGCGTTTTCGGCCCGAAAAACCTGACTTCGATTTCCCGCGGAAGCCGCTTTAACTCCTACGCTCTGGGGCATAACAAACGCAAAGAGCTGCAACTTAAATGTTTGTAAACTGTGTGGATAAAACACTCGTATCACTATAGTTTATTAAATGTTTTAACATTAAATTTTAACCAAGTTTTATATTCATTGTTTTTTAGAATCAAAATCCTTTTAAAGTAATAACATTTTACTTAACGTATTTTATTTCAGAGGAACGAAAAAATACTCATCTTTGTGCAGCATAAAGGTTAATAATAATAATAATAATAATAATAATAATAATAATAATAATAATAATAATAATATCCTACAAGTGTTTTATATTTGTAAATATCAACATGTGCTTTTTATTTATAAACAAATCCATATGTTCTTGTGTTACAAATTACTACATAAAGGAAATGACAGGAACCTACGCCACCGTGGTCATGTGATACAAGAGGAACATCAACGCCATTGCCTATCAAAAGAAGATATAAAACTTCATGCATCGCCTCATTCGACATCAGTTTCGCTTGGTCAACTCCCCTTTCTTAGCTTGCATGGAGCTCTGAGAGATCCTAACGTAACTCAAGTTTCCTAGCTTGCCCAGAGCTTTGAGGCTTCTTGCCCGTTCAACTTGCCTGGAACTTTCTGGGAACTTAAGCACCACCTTGACTTGCATGGAGCTCTCAGAGATTCCGAACCTCAACCACCTAGCTTGCCTAGAGCTTTGAGGCCTCCTGCCCATTCAGCTTGCCTGGAACTTTGTGGGAACTTACCACTATCTTGATTTGCATGGAACTCTCCGAGATTCCGAACCTCAACCATCTAGCTTGCCTAGAGCTTTGAGGCATCCTGTCCATTCAACTAGCCTGGAACTTTGTGGGTACTTAACCACTATCTTGACTTGCGTGGAGCTCTCAAAGATTCCGAACCTCAACCATCTAGCTTGCGTGGAGCTTTGCGGTTTTCCTTCCCATCTAGCTTGCCTGGAACTTTAGTGGACTCCAATCTCTCTTTGCTTCCCTGGAGCACTGATAATCCTAACCCACCTCCACTCAACTTGTCGGAAGTTTTAGTGGAATTCTTCCCTTGCCTGCCTTGCCTTGGGATACCTATTTACCTTAACTATTTAGTGGATTTTGAATTGATCTTAGGACCACACTTATAGCGAGTCTGTATTATATTGTTTTATAGCAGAAACGTTTATAATAAAAGGTTACGTGAGAAAACTAAATCCTCTATGTAAATTGGTCTACTTGTACCTTAAGAAGATAATTTTATAATACCTGCCACAGGATTTGTACTAAGCGCACTGAAGACAGAATTGAGTAACATGAACACACACTCATTCCTGATTCCCATATTGCAGAAGCCACTACTACTATCAATAAGTAAGACAGTAAATTTGCTCCTCAATGATCAGTACACATAGTAAAGAAAGAATGGTCTCTTTCTAAGCTTAACTACAGCAACACCAGAGAAGTCTGATTATGATCAGGAATTCCTATTTGAAACCAGTAAGAGCTCTTAAATAGAGTTGCAATCATTTAGTCGTTAAGGCACCTACCTAACAACCAGCCATCCTAGATTCAATTACAGAAATGTTGTCTTTCCTTCTATCCTTATTTCAATTCGACCTAGATGTTTACTGAGTCTCTGTAAAATGTGTAAATGGTGAACAGAAGAAATCGTCAGATTGTACATACACACAGGGATAAAAGTGGATTTGAAAAGGTAGAGGGGCCGTAGATAGCGATGATATCACGCCGTCCCCCTGCCTATCTTTGCCCATTGTATTTTTTAGAAACTGGGGGGATGCCTTAGATATTTTTTGGAGGTGAGGGGACTGCATCCTTCCGCGTTCCCGCGCACTTTTACCCCTGCATGCGCATCCGTGAGCATTGGACAGGTGTTCGCTATAATGAAAAAACATTGAACAGCTCTAGTGTGTACAATACCTTTAGATATGTTCTACACTATGTTGATTGGTGAAAATAATAATAAGAAAATGCCTACATTTCTTTAATTACAAGTAATACGCATTAACAACAGAAATATTCTGTTATAAAAGTAGTTATTTAGAAACAAAAAATGGAAACATATTATATCACCTTTTTCTTTTGTTTCTGTATTTAAAAAAGAGGATCGAAGTAATATTACTTTAGATCAGTAGTTCTCAGCCTTTTCGAGCCTAGTGCACCCGTTACCCCAACCCAATGCACAAGACTGAATGTAAGGCGTGAATGAAGCAGCTTAGGGACGCCCATTACTGAAAAGTGCTAAGTGATCTTTTCTTATTCCTCAATATCATTAAAACTTTAGATGCTGTTTGGAAATTAATAGTAATAATATTTTTTTAAAAAAAAGTCTAAAGTTTTGATCATTTGTGAAATGCGTAATCCTTTTGTTTAGTAATAAGCATTGAATCTAGCAGGTCATGAAAACTCAAATGCTAAATAAGCTGTCGCCTCCCCAAAAACCCCTTTTTGTTCCAGCGCCCCCTGGGAGCGTCAAAGCTCACGTTGAGAACCATTGCTTTAAATAAAGGTTGTATATATAACGTTCTAAACAAGGGCCTCAAATAAATCCGTAGAAGAAATCAAGTGCTTATTATAATACAAGGAAAAAATAGAAATCTGCGTGGGTTTACGGATAGAGTTAAGCACCAGAAAAGACAAAAGAAAAAAGAACAGATAAAAAAGTACCGTAGAGCTTTCTTTGGTATTACCAGAAGATTTGCAAAGCATTTTTCGTCATGCATTCGTTGTTGAGGATTTTTCCTGGTTTTTCCTTACTCCCTCTCCCCTTTCCTCTTTCTCTCGCTCTTTGCATCGCTGAATACCATCCTCGCGTGTATCGTCGTCGTCTAAAGATGATCTTCTTCCAGAGTTTTTATCTCGAATGTCGGCGAATGAGAACTCCCGCGAGGTAAGAAAAATATTTCTGTGTGTGCATGTACTCCTGACTTTGTATATGTGTGTAAAGGAATAGATGTTGTTCTGAGAGGAGGCTATTAACCCTCTGCAATGCAAAAATCCCTTTTCCCCTTTCTCGGTATTTGGGGGAAGATTTGAGGAAATTCTTTTCTCTTGTATATAAAGAAGGTGGTTTTGTGGATTTACAAAAATTTCGTCTTCATACACATTTTTTTATTATAAAGGAAAATAATGCGAAACAAAGATAAAAAATTTGTATAAGTTCTGTTTTCCCTGTATATAGCAACATCTGAGTAGCTTCTGTTTTTTACTTGGAAACTTGCAAAAAAAAATCTATGCGGTTTGTACGTTTATTCGGTAAAAGAACTAAGAATATTTTCAATGCTTCTAGACAGACGACCTTGAAACTGAATGCTATACAATATTTTCTATGCAGCAAAGATACTAAGAATACTGCAACTCTGCAGCTAGTATGTATTGTATTCCTTATTTCATATTACACATAATTTAGTTACAAAGAAGGACATTTCGGGATATTAAAGCAGAAATAGTCATAGTAACGAAATAGCAGTGATAAACTAGAAGCAGTATTTCAACTTTGGGTGTGGAGAACGTTAACCAATCAAACAGAGAAGTAATGAGGAAATGTAAAGTCATGTGCAAATTAATAACGATATAACATACAATCAAAAGCAAACATTCAGTATGCATGATGTTTCAAACGGGGTTTAGACAAATTTCCTTTACTACCAAAACAAAGTGTATTCCATTGATGGATTAACATTTAATATTACTTTTCAGTATTAAGGAGTAAGATGGACAACAGGTTAAAGTGAGACCCAATTAGTACTTAGTTATATAGCCAATAATTTTGTCTCCGTCAGAAATGGAACCCAATACATCAAAATAATGACGTTCGTTAGCTTATTGGCTAACGCGTTGCAGTTATAGAGATAGGTTTGTGCAGGACCAAAACAAAACTTTATATCTTCCTGATCATCATTATTAACAACGAATGTGAGAGAGAATAAGGTCCAACATTAAAACTCAAGAAACTATCATTCTTTTATTTTATCTGCAGCACTGCATATACATATTTTTCTTCGAAAAATTGAGTAAGTTTAAATCTCAACTTTCAAGGTCAATAACTATGAAACACCAAAGACCTGTTCATCACAATATTTCATACCTACTGAAGTCGTCAAAGTCTACTGCCTTGTCGAAGATTGGTTAAGATCGGATGAATTTCTTCGATCACTTATGGTGAGACAGATCGAATAAGTTTCTTCGATCACTTATGATGAAGTCAAGATCGAATGAGTTTCTTCGATCAATTATGATGAGGTAAAGATCAGACGAGTTTCCGATCCGGTAAAAATTCTTTGTTAAACTCAGAATTGTCCCGTAATTTATGAATTTGTGTTTAATACTTTCATTCTTATACTTAAACATATAGTTGACGAAATCAATAGCTCTCGACAAAAAAATATCATACCAACTGGCTTTGCAGTACTGTTATGTTGAGAGAATAGTGCCACTAGCAGATGCAATAATAAACAATCACGGATTACTTGATGTGATACTGATCTGGCATGATAAAAATTATTATTATTATTTCATATGCTTTCAAATGTCGAAGAGAAATATGTTCCTACTTAAAAGCTAAGGACTGAATGCCTTTTTAGTAGAGCATACTTACGGTGGGAAAGAGCCCTGTAATTCTTTTTAAGTATATAAACCCTAGTTAACATCACCATCGTAATATTTATTCCTTTGTCGTAATTCACTGCAAAACTTGGCTAACTTGTACTTCTTGATCAGCTCAGAAGACTTGGGTTCGATTTCTGCTGGGAACTTATGAGGCTCAGGTCTCATATTAAGCTGTAGGTCTGCATCTCATATAGCTTCGCTGCTGAAATAAATAGGAAACTACAAACCATTTTTCTTCTTAATATAGAAATTATCTATGTTAGTACCATAAATTCGATTAAAGACTTTTCAAATGCTGATGCAAAGGAGAATGGAGAACATTGGTCATACCCAAAGGAAATATCATTAGTAGAGCACCGTATAATGGAAGAATTTTGTACAATATTGGTTGCAATTAAACGATGAAAGAAGAAGTATTTGGAGATTACCATTAATGAACAGTATTTTAATAAGTGAAGAATAATAAAGGATTGAAAATTAGCTTCGAGGGAAGCAAAAGTAATGAAGAATCATTCGTTTTCTCCTGAAGAAAAGAAGGCATAAGATAAGAATAATGTTAAAAATAAATAATCTAAAAGAGAAGATACTGTTTGAGAGTAACGTTTGTTCTTAATCTATGACAGAAGATATCACAAAAGGAAAATTAGGAAAAGAAAGAACAGGAATATAATTGATAGGTAACAAATAATTAGAACAGACATAAGAGATGATGCAACCAAATGGCAAAATCACATTGTAGCCGCATGAGAATACGTCATGACAGGTAACTTCAATTCATTTAAGATAAGGTATAGACATTAATATGTGAGGATATTTACTTTCCATCTCTGTATTAGGACATTTCATATTAAGGTAATGTACAATATTTAGAAAATGTTTTAAAATCGATTCTCCAGACCGATTTAAGACCTCCCTAGCCAACAGTATAAACTAAGTTGTACAGGCTGCTTCGTCGTATCAGAAGAACAATTTCTTAACCTGTAAAGCATACAGGAAAAAAGCTTTTATTTTAAAAAAAATGATTAAATCGATACAGAAACTAACGACAAGAACATTAATTTCTTGCGAGGAATAAGCGGAGGGGAGAAAAATTTGTGGAGACAACAAATTTTTTGATATTCAAAAGGATAGTTTTATATTTCTTGACCTACATTACAATACAGCGTGTCTGGGAAGCAGACACCGTCACCGGTTTGGGAGCCCTCTTCTTGCTCCCTCTGGCGAACTCACGAATTCTTAACTTTTACAAACTTCACTGCATCGTAAACTTTAAAAGTAGAAGGGCATCGCGAAAGAAACACGACTATGAAACTCCGGCTAGAAGAACTTCAAGAGTAAAAGCTGAAAAGATTATCAAGTAACATGTAAATACGGAAGATAAAAATGTCCTATAGTAGGCAGTTTGATTGCATATTAGATCAGGAATATAAATACACCTAGGACATATTCTACAATTAAAAAGAAGAGATAGAAGAGAGCAATTCAAGTAGTGAATTGTTCGTAAACTACATGACATTATTAATATTTACATTTACAAAAGCTGCTAACCCCAACAACATACATATTCGTATTTTATTCAGCGGCGTAGCGTAAGGGAACGCCGGTATGCCCGGCATCCCCTGTTAATAAGAAAAAGTACGTATTTCATTATATATAAATTGTTTGCTTGTAATTATCACAATTATTTCCACTGCAATCTTCTGGCGCGCTCTCTCGACTTACTTTGACAAGAGGAACCTACGCATGCGCGTCGCTCAGATGCACATTTTCTGTTTTTCTATCTTTCCTCCTGTCGTATGCTATTTTTCTCGGGCTTCCAGGCTTACTGAAAGCATCGGGGTTTTCGTCTGCTTTCTGTTGAATGCGCATGCGCAATACTTCCCTTCTTACTCCTCCTCATCACTTGCAACCCAGCATTTGCTTTAGATATACGCTGGCATATTCAAGTATTTCCAACTGTATATATTTTGAACTAAGCTATAGTTTCTGAACAGAACGTACGAGCCCTAATATAAAGGAAATAGAACAAAACGGAAATGGTTAGTTCAACGCATTTTTGAAGCATGCCGTTTATGTAAATAATAGTATTAAAATAGTTATGCCTTAATCGTAACTAAATGCATCGTAATTGTAATCTTCATCGTAAAGGAGCTCACAGACACAGGCATAAATTTAAAGCATTCTGTAGAATTACGGTCACCGATCTGGTAGGACAAGAAAGCCACAACTCCAAGTCACTCGCAAAGATTGTGCAAGGGCCCTTCAGTCACTAGCACAAATCTCGGGGACATAAGGGGAACATGCTCCCTACAATCTTGTCCCCCCCAATAATCCGATTTGAGATTGTGATGATGATGATTTCTATCCGACTGCCACAAAGGAAACTGATGTCCTTTGACTTGTTTCATTTTTAAAAAAGAATCGTATTCTTTAATATTTCATTGTCATTAATTATTAGTAGTCTATTTTCAACTATTTGTTTAATTCCTGTAACAATTCCTATAATGCTATTGTGGTAATCATAATTTTGCTCAGATAAGAGTATAGTTGCGCCAAATATAAGCCTGATTGATTTTCTTTCATAGTTTTGGGGAAGTCATTATTTGTATTGTTATAAAACAAATGTTAAAATTTTAATGTGGATCATTGTGGATGCGTAAGTAGAAACATGTCAATTATTATTATGCATATATTCAAATTTCAGAATGTGCTGACGGCACTGAGTTGTAATAATGATATGTACCACTATTTCATCTACATCATTTGGTATATAATATAAGAGTACAACAGGTTTACCTCAGAAATCTGATTCATCTACTGTAATATGAGTCTCTTTTCCCCTTCCCCCACGATAAACCTTAAAATGTGCCCTCCTGCCGATGTTATAGACAACTCTACTCCCCTAATCCTCCACAGCATTTTTTCAACTTCATAAATATTTTGAACATCGTTTGAAAAGGGAAAGGATTATGGGAACAGTCTTACCCATCCCACGAACGTTGAAGACAGATTTGCGCCCTTGACTTCAGTATCTGGGAGTTGGGTTAAGTGCTTTGTATTTACATCTTCAAATAATATATATACACTCAGGCCCATATTCACGAACGGGCGTCTGAGTTCCGGACCCAAGATGACAAATTTCTAGGGGCGATATATATATATATATATATATATATATATATATATATATATATATATATATATATATATATATATATATATATATATATATATATATATATATATATATTTTGAAAGAACGAGATTGACGTGTGGTATGTGGAGAAAAGAGCCGCCCACGAGAAAGAAATTAAGGGAACGATACTGGAAACAATGTTCATACAAAAGTGGGGCCTAGTTTTCTCGTCACAACAGTAGTGGCAAAAAGGATCTGAGACAATTGGTTATTAAATTCTAACATAATCCACGCATTCGCTTCTCTATGCCCCACTAGACCTCCAATTAGGGGGGGCTTCCTCCTAAATTTTGCATAACCCTATATATCCATTCGGAATAGCTATGTATTGCTGCTTGCAGTAGTACTATATCGCACAAATGACTAACTTTGGCATCCCCTTTTCGGAATATCACGCTACGCTACTGATTTTATTATATTTTAAACGATGTAATACACTCAAAGGATCTGTCTATCGGGAGGACAGATCTTCCTCCAAGAGTTTGTTCTGTACTGACACAAAGTAGAGCAATCAAACACTTGTATATTTTCTTCTTTCAAATTTAACGGTCTTCTTCTTACTTGTTTTCACTCTCGTTATACAATGATTTTTATTCGTTGAAATGTACTTGATTGTTGTTTATTTTCGTCATTCAACTTTTGATAAAATACTTCTAAAAATTCCCCGGTTTCATTGGTAGCGACACTTGCACCCTCTTTACACCATTCCTGATTGTGTATTAATGGAATCTACGACTAAAATTAATTGACATCCCCTTTTAGGCAACGTCGATCCAAAGTTTTGTTCTCAATTTCGCTATTTGAGAATTTTTTCCGACAAATATTCAGTTGATCATAGCACAGGAAGGGTTGAGCTATAGTTTTTGTCCTATCCAGTTGTCAGGAACCACTTCTCAAACGTTGTTGGTATAGTTTTGAAACATCCTGTATATTTACTCTGTCTGTTCATGAGTCCACTTGTCTCTGACTCTCCGAGAAACAAAAGAAGTCTCAAGAACTACTCGATGGATTCTCATGAACTGGGTCCAAAATGAAGAGATACAAAAGTTAAAAATAGATTTCGTCTATCGAGGCGATCCATCAACCAGATAGTGGTAAATTACACTGTGAAACAAATTTAAACTTTTTTTCCGTCCTTCAAATAAAATCATGTGATTTTCACTAAATGACAAGTGCATTGGTGGAAACCAAAAAGTTTCATCACGTCACTTTTTTTTTTTTTTTTTTTTTTTGACAGACCACAATACATTATACGAAATGCACTTATTTACATATATTTACTATCCAATCTAAGCTCGGATAGCGCATTATACTAATATTAAATTTTGTTGACTTACCCTCTAAAATACTTTCTTTGGTCGTTTACGCTTGTGTAGACATCTTCTGGAGTATCTCTGATGATGGACCAGCATTATTCAGCAAGCATACTTTCAGTCCATTTTCCATTACAATGCTTTTCAAATGTGACAATGTTCTTATTATACGGTTCCCCGTGTTCATATCTTACTGCACGGAGGGTTTGAGGGGGAAGTCAAAATGTGAGTGCAAAAGGTATAATTTTAATGACATGTTGCATTCCATGAGCTGAAAACTACACACCATGTCACTAACAATAGCTTTATAATTTTCCGCCTTTACATGTTCAAGAAAACCTAAACATACTGATTTAAATGACATCTAAGCTAATTTCTCAGTTTCAGAGAGTTTAGTTTCAAAGTCTTCATCCTACTTGACTATTTTAATCTGTGGACCAACAAACTCCTCCTTTAATTTCTGCCACACTTGAGTTTGGGAATTTCTCCTGAAGCTGCGTGAAAGCAGTACCTTCTCTATCTAGTACTTTAACAAATATTTTCATCAACCGAAACTTCATGTGTAATAGTGACTAAAATACATCTTGAGGGTTCACAATTGGCGTTCGAGATATTTTCTTGGTTCCAGGAATTAAATCCTGTCTTTGAGGCCAGCATTTACGGACGTAATGGTTTGCTTTGTCACATTTATCCCACTCACATAAAATACAATACTTGGTGTATCCTTGTTCCATTACTGTGATAATACCAATAACTTTCAAGTTCCCGCACAATTTGATTTTTTAAATATTCAATGAAATCCAATGGTGTACTCATAACGTCATACATCTCCTTTCTATGAGCCGCATATGCTACAAGAACAGATGGGTGACCTAGCAATTCCGCTTTTCTTTTTGGAAGATTTAAGTCTCGTAGAAGATCGTTTATCTTTTCTTGTGTGATCAAATGAGGTGAAGTTGACTGGGATGTAGATGGCTGAAAGTCAGTCTACATCTACCGTATTTCTTAGAACATCTGAGATATTTTCTTCTAAATCAATAGTGTAATGTTCCGGAGCTTTAGGTACTAGAAGATCTTCACTATGGTGAAATGGTCGAATAGCTGACTTTATATAAGGGTAATGAATCTGATGTTTAGATTTAGGGAAGATCTTCACATCTGTCAAACAAAAGTAACAGTTAGTCACATGATCTATTTGTTCGCGCCAAATTATAGGAAGAACAAATTTTATTCAACTACCATTTCCTTGTAACCAGTTTCTCAAATTCGTGAAACACGTAGGGCAACATATTTGTGGGATCCAAAACTTATCCTGGTCTCCAACCCTATAGCCAAAGTATAATTCATAAACTTTTTTAACTAAAGGTGTAAAGGTGTAAGTTTTTTGAGTTTTAAATATAAGTTCATCACACACACAACAACAAAATAAGTTAGGTTTATTTGTATACGCCCGGGACATTGTACTCCACTGCACGTAACTAAACGTTTATTTAGCAATTTCTTGAAACCCAGATGCATAGCATACACTACCACAAACAGACATAACGCGGCAAATCCGACCACTCCTAACGAAACACCACTCAGCAAATAGCAATACAATCGAACCAAAAATTACTCAAATGCTAGAACATAATAGCCCTTTGCGGAACTTTTGGTACACTTTGTACCATATGCGTTTTTCATGGTACATTGCGTTATTTCTCTTCTATTTGAGTTTTTTCGTCCGTTTTTTTTCAAGTCCAGAGGCATTGTAGAAGACATTACGTATGGTTTCACACCTTCCTGCGTCGAGACATAGGAGGTGATGACGTCATAAGTCTAAAATTTGTATTTTCGTGTAATACTTTTTTGGGGGGGTTATGTAAAGTATCTTTGGCGGGCTTATTTTTGCACGTAGAAGATTGAAATTTTGCACAAACATGCAGTCCACCGAGTAGTATTTACCAGATTTTTTTCAGATTTCTGCGTTAAAACAGGGGGGATCCAGAGGGTCAAAAAGTTGAAAAAAGGATATTTAGACCCAAAGAATCCCGTTTTTCATCATTTTCCCGCCTTAGATAGATGATGGAGACACGCGAGTCATACCGCCTGAAAGGCAGTTCTATTCTGAAGAGAACGATGGGTGAAACATGACCCTAGGGTAATTAGGGATGTCTCAGGAAATTTTTTACCTGAGATCATGATGTTTTACGGTAATTTGGGGCATGGTGGGAATTCCTGATAAAATTTCTCCCGCCCTTGGTATTCAAGATAGAAACTTGAAATTTGGCACACACATTCAGTACACCAAGTACTATTTATCAGATTTTTTAGATAGCTACGTTCACACAGGGCCGCTCCAGAGGGGCCCAAAGTGCGAGAAAAAATTTTCCCTCCGAAATTTTCCCTTTGACATAATTTTTCCCGCTCCTGGTATATGGTATGAGCATGCAAGTGGTATCATTTGAAAGCCAGCTCCATTCTAAAGAGAATAAGGTATGAACCATGATCCTAGGATAAACAGTGACGATGCAGTAGCTGCTTGACTGAAAGTCTAAAAAATAGCCCAAAAACCCAAGATCTCTTAAGGGATAGCAGCAAAGTTAGGCAATACAAATCTGAACTCGCTTATCACTAGATGTTAATCTCATGTGGTTCGGATTTCACATTAATCAGTAAGTCCACGTCTCATATAGCCTCTCTGCTGAAAGGGACGTTAAACTCACAGTCAACTCAACTCAACTCAACTAGATGTTAATGGGTTACTATCTGAAATGAAGATAAAAGTGGGGAGAAATATGAGAAACTAGTATTACGTAATTTAACGTAGAAACAGACTACGCAATAGAAGAAAATTGGAGGATCAGGAGAACCCCTTTTAAACAGCGTATTCCGTCTATAAAGAAGAAAAATTGTCATTTGGATGATGTTTAAATGAGCGTATAATGTAAAGTATATTAGTTATGAAACAATTTTTATCTTAAGCACATTTCTGTCCAGCCCGCCGGTCTACTGGGTAACGCGCGAGCCTTCGGTTCACGGGATCTCGGGTTCGATTCTCGGTAGAACATTGAACGACACGGTGGCTCAGATTCCACCTTAAACTGTATTCCCACGTATTATGTAGCCTCGCTGCTGAAAAGGAATGCTAAGTTTCAATATCCAAACCAAACTAATTATATTTCATCATTGTCCTTAAAAAAAAAAGTACGGTATTTCACAGTACAAAATTTCAAAGTTTTCAAGTTTTCACATAATTGGTACCTGATACATTAAAAGTAATGACAGATTTGGTTTTCTCATGCAAAAATACATAAGAAAAAACATTTTCCATGTAAAGGACAGATTTCGTGTTCCACAGTGTTTATTTATTTCCAGTTTTAATATTGGTCACTATAAAGAAAAACTATAATAGATATCCAGACAGTGTTTCCTGCTATCAATTATGCTTCACAAGAATTCATTCAACGTCTATCTTTAATTCTCTACTAAGGAGGCGCGGTGGCTCAATGGTAGAGCGTTCACCTCCGGTGCTTGGGGTCCCTGGTTCGATCCCAGCTCGCGCCGTGTTGACTTTGTGGTAAACAAACACCGTGCTCGTGGGTTTTCTCGGGGTTCTCTCGTTTCCTCCCACTTTCTTCATTCCACGATTTCACTCATCTCTTATCATCACCGTCTCCTTTAACCTAACCGCCATAATCGTGGGACGTAAAACTTAAAGATTTCGTTTCATTTCATTTAATTCTCTACTAGGAAATAATACAATTTCTGTGGGGTGAGGTGATTCCAGCGATTGCACACATGCAACATACATACCAATGAACTCACCTTGACGGAAGAGAGCGATTGGTACCAGAATTACTCACTTCCGGAATAAAAGAAAGTGATTGGTACTGGAATTGCTCACTTCCAGTCCCGTTCATTATAATCGAAAGTAATAGAAATCCAACACAACTTGCAATTTCAATATTGGTCTACATATCGAATAAACGGATAAGAGACAACGATAGCGAGAAGTGTTTTTCTTTGAAATCGATTTAGCGTTCTAAGAATAGGTACTGTCTTCTCTCTTAATCCTTTCCTCAAATCGGAAGTGACAGAAATAACCTACTTTCAATTTTAACACTGATTACTATACAGTAAAAACAGTAATGGATAGCGAGAAGTTGTTTTCTGTAATCAATAGAGTGTCTCAAGACATTTAATCTTCACTCTAACCTCTCTTCCGATTTCAGCAATACTTGACAAAATGTCACGCCGCAGAAACAGAACTCCTTTAGGTGATGTAAATATGACACTTCTATTTGTTTAAAGCTGTAGAATGAATGTTTATGTAAATATACTAGATAACAACGGCTTATCCACTGACTAGATTAATAGTTCTTAACTACAGAATAATAAAGATTAGTCTTTCAGAAAGACTTTTGTCCCTGGCAAGAGAAAATGTATGATCAGCAACATTGGACTACATGTAGAAATTAGTGGCCGAATTTGTGAACTCTTATATTCATCAATACTAAAATAGGGGAAAGGTAAACTACATACCGTTTTGAAGAGCAAAGTTTGTAATTTACGTTTGAAACGTTTTAATTAACTCAAAAGCATTTAATATGGTCCTCAAGTGTTACCCTACAGATGTCCAGTTGATACCTCTAATTTTGCTCCACTTTCTTCGGTACGTCTTGAGTGGCATGGTGGATAATGGGTTTGATCTGTCTTCACAATTCCAGCATGTCTGTGGAAGTAGAAAACATAAACAGTATTCTTTCCGAAGAAGGAAAACCCATCTCTCATTAAGAAAACAGTTACAACGAAAATGATCAACTCCGATAAACCTTCATCTTCTCCAAGCGTAATAAAGAAGTTCTTGCAGAACACCAAGTTCTTGGTGAGATCAACAGACTTTCTTTTCTACTAGTTTCATGCGATTTGTACTAGTACAATAGCTTCAATTAGAATCTTCTGAATGTGTACTCTAGTATATTTAACTCTCGACTGCCACTACGTGCAGATTTCTTGTGGCTCTGAGTAAACATTTTACCCATTTTTTTCGACCGACTCTTCGGTAACACATGGCCTTCTCGCGTGACCTTTTCATCGATCACAAATACATCTTCCTTCGCTAAATAAAATATTTACGTTTATCCACTTTTAGGGACACTGTCGAAATTAAGAAGGCGGGTAGAAACCAACATTTATAAAACGTCACTTGTCAGACATGCTGCAGAAGATTTGGCAGAAATGAAATATCCGACTGAGCATCTGTAGAGCAACACATGGAGATCACAATAAACGCCTGTGAGGAAATTCAAACTTCAAGAACATAAATTATGAACTTTGTTCATTCATACTGTTCATACTTAGTTTTTCTCTCTTCAATACTAATTAATATTATAAGTGCACAAAATTGGACAACAATTTCAGCGCACCCTGTATAATAACCCTATACGCTGTATTTACTTAATTGTAAAATTTGCAATTAGATATTGCTCTAAGACATCTGCTTACTCCGGTTGCAGGTCATAGAAATCTAAGAAGATAATAATAGCAAGAAGAAAGTAATTGAAGGTCATTGATCAAACAAAACAATGCCAAAAGGTCCAATGATAAAGATTTTGTATTTAGAGATATGATCTGTGTTGAAGCATTTTATCAAACAAAAGTCTGAACATGTTGTTAGGGACAAATTTAAATTTTTACACACAACAGTAGAGAACAACAAAATAGTTAAAATGTTGTATATACAGATATTACGAATCCTGAAATTAATCGCCGTATTGTTCTCTAATTGTCAGTAAGCGCTGCCATTGAAAAAAGGCTTATGATCAATAGCTTTAACCAAAAAATGACCAATTTCCTTATTGCCAGCGAAATATGGTATTGAAGGAAGACTACTGGCAGTCAGTACTGACAAAAGACGAACAGTTTTCTAGATGTCAGTGAACTCTGCTACTGATTAGTAGCTCTGACGAAAGATGATCATTTTCCTAATTGTCAGTGAGCTCTGGAAAACAATTGATCACTGATCTTGAGGAAACAGTATCAAAGGGAGAAAGTTCTTGTTTCTGGAATAGAAGGATAAATTTTGGAGAAAATAGAAACCGAGTTCATTTGCAAAATTCTATGTTGTAGTGGGAAATGTTGATTCTATTTACTGATTGAACACCTTAACTAACTAACTCTATGGCCTATGTAACCTGGAGGTTCAATGCCGCGTTCACAAAAGCTTTCCACTGACTTCTAGCCAAATGGATCCAGTTTCTACTTTGTATACCTATCTCTGCCAGATCCATCTTAATATTGTCCTCTCATCTGCGCCTAGGTCTTCCTAATGGTTGTTTTCCGGTTGGTCTTCCAGTCAAAACTTTGAAAGCGTTTCTACTTTCTTCCTTTCTAGCTACATGACCTGCCCACCTAAACCTCCTAGACTTGACGACCCTAACAATCTTGGGTAAACCGTATAAATTATGTAGTTCCTCGTTATGAAGTTTCCGCCATTCCTCATTCCCGTTGCTCTTGGGTTCGAATATTCGTCTCAGGATCTTGTTCTCAAATACTTTCAGTCTATGTTCTTCCCTCAGAGTAAGCGACCATGTTTCGCAACCATACAGAACAACAGTCATGATTATCGTTTTATATATTTTAAGCTTCAAATTCCTTGAAAGAATTCGCGACGACAAGAGATTTTGAACCGAATAGTAACACGAATTCCCTGCTTTTAGTCGATATTTAATTTCTTCGTGAATATGATTTCAGTGTGCTAATATTGATCCTAAATATTTGAAAGTATCTACTTTATCAAAAGTATTATTTAATATTTTAATTCATCCATAATTTGCCGTATTACGGTCCCGACGCACTTCCATGTATTTAGTTTGCTCTGCATTTACTTCTAAACCCATGTCCCTGCAAGCCTTTAATAAGATCTCTGCATTTCTTTCTATTGTTCCCCTATCATCTTCTATGACATTTACATAATTAGCATATGCCATAATCTGGTGAATACCGTTCAACTCTAGGCCCTGGTTGCTATCTTTGATTTTCCTTATAACGTATTCAGGAACAAAGTTAAATAATAATGGCGACAACGCATCTCCTTGTGAAAGCTCGAGGACAAAAATTTTTCTACCCGGACTTTACTTTGGGATTCATTTAAACATATCTTAATTAATATAATTAGCTCTCTCGGTATTCCAAGTTCTGTAAGAACGTTGTATAATGTTTCTCTCCTAACCGAGTCGTATGCGTTTCTAAAATCAATAAATAGTTGATGTACTGGCGTATTGTATTCCCACCTTTTTTCGATTATTTGGCGAATAGTAAATATTTGGTCAATAGTTGATCGATTTCGTTCAAATCCGCACTGATAATCTCCAATAATTTCCGCACTGATTGAACACCCTTCACTATATATTGTCTTGGATAAACAATTATAAGAGACAGAGTCACTTTACTATCCCGAAACATTTGGTCGAAAAAGTGTGAAAGCTTTCTTCTTCGGGCCAGCTATCCTGAATGAGCTTTTCCTGGGTTTTTGTCATTCAAATTAATCAAATGCCGGTATGTTACCTGACATAGAGTTCCCAAGCCACCGCTTGCTTCCTTCTTCAATCTTTCCTTCTTTTCTTTCTGGGATAGCGTAATCGCAAAGAGACCGCATCCCTCATACGTGACGGGCAAATATGGTCAACAATGCCGAAAGCCCTGAAATCTAAATCCTAATCCTAACGTCCATCATTATACATAAATCATACACAAATGGTTGGATCTTGACATGTTCGAAAGAATATTCAAACAAACATGGTAATATATTTTAAGATGGATATTGAGAACTGTGTCAGATAAGTGGAGGAAGGTTTGCATTAAAATAATATGCTGTTAATCAGAAATAGAGCTTATAGCTGTCTCTATTTTGCTAACGCTAAATCGCAAATATCAATTTTGAATTATGTATGGTTAAGTTCTAACTATCATGAACTCAATAACTGGACTAATAGTGAATATACGATCAAATACACATGAGCAAAAGGGAAGCCATTCAAATGCTAATTTCAATTTGAGACCGTTGATGTTTTTCTGTGAAATGTAATAGCGAAGCCCGTAAAGTTGTGGTTGTAGTTAATTAAGCCTGAATATAAATAATAAAGCAAGCAGGCAGTGCTCGCTAGGCAGCACTGCTAATTAAGAAACATCTCTAATTCAATACCTCTAAGTTGCAAAGCTATTTTAACAACAAAGATCAATAGAGTACGTGAGAAAATCACATAAAAAATAATTTCAAACTAAAACAATTGATCTTTTAAAATCCTGTCTACACACTGTCAATTATACAACTTTCAAGTGTTTTTTTTTCTTCAACACTACTCAGACATTATGAAAGGTACTGACTTTGTGAAAAAAACCAAAGATGAAAAAAGAGAGTGCGAGAAAATAAATAAAACAGAAAATAAAATCTCTCATCTTTCATATATACAACACTGCCATTATTTTTAAATTTGCTTAACCTTATATTCCATAAATCGGAAACACGATCATTCAAACGATTCTAGTTTGAGTTTACTTTTGCGTTGTCTACCCTTGTGCAAGTGATCACAAGGAAAGGTGTAGTGAGTGTGCTTTTTCGTCTCGAAAAGTGTTTACATCTAATGGAAAAGATCAATCCTTAAAAAAATTCTATCTCGTCTCTTCTCCTCTCATGGGAAACATTATGTAACATTTAGGTTATGAAGGCCAGTAAGTACTATAAATGTAGGTTCCGATTCACGATCGGTTGGTGGGTACACATACAAAGAAAAACAAACATTTGTGGTGTATAAACTTAGGTTACATGAGTTAATCCTGGGTAGTTTTTTTGACTGAATGTATAATTACAGATAACACCCTTCAGCAAACGAGTAATTGAAAACGTATGTTTTATAATACGTTACCTCTATATGTACTTTCCGTATGAAACAAAGAAATGTATATAGACAACCAGGATTTCACATGCACATGGATATAAACAACATATAGCTGATGTATGTAACATACATATACGTACGTGATATTACGAAAGACTGTTACGTGTCAGACATCCTGCAGCGGTATGATGCAACATCTAACCTGGAAAAAGGCAGTACGTATGTAGCATATTGATAACGTATGCTCCGTACAGATTTCCGTAGTAAACATATGGAACCGTACATTTGTATACTATATCGCTTCCCGGATAACGGATTTTTCTCAGTGCAGAACATCATAGAATCAATCCTCATTGTGTACGTCATTCTCACCCCACTATCTTGCCTCCAAGAAATTGCATTTCTGGACAACGCTACCGGCATTAGCGCAATGTTGAACCAAAGAAATGTTTTCTTATTTTCAATGCGATAGTAACGAAGGAAGTTCTGAAATTAATTGCTGAAAGCAACTGGAACAGAGACTTCAACGAAGATTTATATATTTTCCATGATTGCTGTTTCGGAAATATGTTTCGTAGCCGTTTGTTCATCCGTAGGTCATTTCTGCCATCAGAAGAACGATCTACCGTGTACGAGTATGCAGAGAGTTAAGCGTCCACATGTAAAGAAAAAAAAAGAAAAAGAAAAAAAGAAAAAAGAAAAAGAAAAAAAGAAAAGAAAGAAAGAAAAACATGTAAAAAAATAATTAATTGTTGTTGTGGGTAGTATAGCAGTGATTGCATATTTTGAAATGATATTATAGTAATTTTAAAAGACAAACACCAACCAAATTAATACGATGGATACTGCACTGCCGATTAGGCTGAGGATCACTGTTGTAATCTTAGAAAACGCAGGATTTATACTCGCATCTAGGTAAGACTGTCAAAATGTTTATGTCATCGTACTATGACAACAGAGGATGAATGCAAGGCGTATTTACAATCCATAAGTGTCCATAGCTGCTGTTCCAGCACACTGACTCGTTGCACCAGTTAGGTAAATGCCGGAGTTGAGTTTAACGTCCCTTTCAGCAGCAAGGCTATATGAGACGTGGACCTACTGATTAACGTGTATTCCGAACCACATGAGCTCCCGCCAGGAATCGAACCCGGGTCTCCCACGCCAAAGGCGCGTATGCTAACCACTTAGCCACGAAGGAGCTCGGTAAATGCCGGAGTGGAAGATTGATTGAACATGAATGATACCGAATGATGATTTTGTGAAATTGTCAAAGGTTTTCATAGTCATTTCTTTGAAGATAAAAACACTTTCATTTTCTATTTACAAGTTTAAATTTACGGAAGCTGTATTCCTTTCTTTGAAATCTGTTTATTTTTGTTTAAGCCTTTCGTATTTTCCAAAGCATTGTTTATACTTTGCCTTGTTTGCTCAGGAAATGTTTTCTTGTTTTTATCTTGAAATAAAAAGTCACTGTTTGTCACGTGTGTAACGTATTTATTATTTATTGTTGATTTTGCACTTTTGAGAAAGATTCTATTTTTTTTTTTTTTTAGTTCTTTGGAGAAACAGGTAAGTACTTTATTATTTCTTATATTTTTTTCGAATCCGAATTATGAGGAATGTGTTAATATCATTCAAACTTACCGCAACAAATTTTCAAACTTGATATGTTTATAGACACACCAAAAGTGTTTTTCAAACTTGCTTCTACACCTAAAATTTCGATTTTATCTTTGTTTTAAAAAAACAACAACTCTTCATTTTCTTGGAAAGCTCCTACAGGTGATTTTTTGCTGGAGTGAATTATGCTCAACCGAATGTTTCGAAATCATTTGAAATGGTTTTGTGTTTGTAGTTCACAAATATGTGATTAATAACCCAATTCTTAGACACAATTAATTTGTTTTCAAAATTCCAGAGAGAGAAACATGTTGATGAGTGTGCCCTTTGTTTGGGCAATTCTCACGGAAAGTACTCTAACTTCATTACCACAAATAAAAGATAATTAATTTGTTTCGTGGAAAGGAAAGAAAGAAAAATGTGAATAAGAGTACTTTACTGATGAGGTTTGTTCAAGCAATTAAGCTGTACCCTACGCCATGAGAAATGTGCAAACAACAAAGTTTAAATGAAAGTGATTTCTGGGTACCGTAGGTAAAAAATAAAGGTTGGTAAATAGAGTACAAAAATCGAAAATTTTCACATCCTCAAAAAAAAAAAAAAAAAAGAAACTCTAATGACTATTCATTATACTCTAAAATAAATGTAAATAAATATAATGATTTAATGAAACGAAATAACTCTTTTTCTCTTAGAAGAGTAAAAAGCCTATTGGTAGAGGAAAACCCTCTCGAGGTTTATGTTTTAAAAAAATACTATACAGTCTTAATCAGTTCATAAATATTTCAAATTTACTCTACACTCTACACACTATGTCGGTAAAATAACGGAACTTTTTGAATTAAACAAAACGAATTAAGTATTTTACCAACTGCAATTCTTTTTATTCGAAATACACCCCTTCTGCATTAATACACCGCTGGGAACGTTCAACCAATGCCAGCATAGAGTTTTTAATAACCTTTTTCGGAATCGTCTCAATGGCATTCGTCATGGCACACTGGACATATGTAACATTGTCATAAAATGCTCCTTTCATGGCCAATTTAAATTCTGGGAATAATAAATATTCACACGGCAATAAATCAGGCAAATACGAAGGATGTGGAAATACAAAGATATGTGTTTTAGCCAAAAAGTTCTGTGACATGGTGCATTATCGTGCAATAAAGACCAACTGCCTGGCGCTCGATACTCGGGACTTACGAGAACGATTCGGTTCCATAAACGCTTCATAATACTCAGATAATACTCTCCATTAACAGTTTGACCCTATGGAACGAACCTCCGAATTATAATAGGTTTGGAATCGTAAAAACAAATCAATGTTGTCTTCTCACGTGACTTTTGAAAACGCAATATTTTTTAAGTTTAGTTTTCGTAGAAACTGGGAACTTCCATGTAGCACTTTGGCGTTTTGTTTGCGGGTCGTACTTAAAGCACCAAATCTCACCACCAGGTACTATCGATTTAAGGGATGTTCTGATCCGTCTGGCTGTTTAAATCAAGTCCTTGCAATGTTCAACGCGAGCAAGTTTTAGGCCTTCAGTTAAGGTGTACGGAAGGAATCGAGCACAGACTTTCCGTTTCTTTAAATCCTTTGTCAAAATTTCGTCATGTATCATGTCTTTCGTCGCATTTAATTTCTCTGCCATGCATATCACAGTCGAATTCGCATCGTGGGCGATCATTTCACGCACTTGTTCCTCTAACTCATCGCGGTTTTTGTTTCTCGTTCTGCCTGGCTTTGGGCCGTCTTTCAAGGTCTCACGACCATACCGGAATCGCGTATATCACTCGAACACGCGTGTACGATATAAGCACTCATCACCATACACTTGTTTCATCATTTCCAATGTTTGTATAAACGTTTTACCTAGCTTGAAACAAAGTTTAATATTGGCTCTTGGCTCCATTGTGTTTTTGAAATGAGGTGACACCAGATACACTCACTTTTCTTGCTGTAACTTGACACTCCGTTAATTGGTTCTCAACATTGTGGTCTCGTTTCGTTGAGCAGATATCCAGCTTTCAGATGATATGTTGCTTCAGCAGATGGAGCTAGTGGTTATCTGAAAAGAAAATAAGTTCCGTTACTTTTGCGACATACTGTGTAGAATGTTTAATTTGTAAAAATTGGACTAACTTTTCTTTTACACGTATAATTATAGAATTAAAGGTTTATATTGATTGCTCTTAACGTTCGAGGATTTGTTGCAAATCTTGTGCTCCTTCTTTTCCTTTTCATGTTCTTATTATTATTTATAAGGTTGATATAGGGAGCATAGTTACTACTTCGATCCCAGCCCCAGCTCTGGCGGATAATATCCTGCCTATGGGTTTTCTTCCTATTTGGTTCAGTATTTCCATTTTACCAATTTTATCATAATAATTCACTTTCATTAATGATCAGTTCTCTTTAGCCTACAGGACTAGCCATAGAACCAACGTTTCTCTTATATTTTCCCCAAGCTTTTAATAGCCTTTACTTTTTTTTAATATGTATATTTGTCCGTTCAACTTTTATTTTTAATTTTTCAGTTTATATTTCAATGTTTGAGTATGAAATATAGCGAATTAACCTCTATTAGGGAGGTTAAACACATAGCTTCGATACTCATGTTTCTATTAAATAAATGATCAACCAATTCGTTTTTAGGCTTTGGAAAAAAATTCGTGATAAGGCAAGTACAAAATCCGATACCCCATTACAGTCACACGAGAAAATTACTGTAAATGATTCGTAAAGCTTATATCCTCTCACAAATTGTTGCTAAATGGAAATAATTTCTACTTTACGTCATTGTGAAACACCGAGGTTATTATGGGTTCTAACTTGCGACCAACCGCATGGAAAGCGAGCGCAACAACCACGAGGACAAGAGGACTTCTACTGACGTAATTGTTCTTAGTTTTACATTTTATACAGTTATGCTCTCAAAGCTAGGTTTGGTTGGAATATGAAAATGATATTTAAAAAACAAAAGGGAATGTAAATGAAAGTACACGTAAGTCCTCTTGAACAAGACAAGTGGCAATGACATGTGTAGACCACGTGAAGGAGTTTGATTTTGTATTGCGTCACAATTTCTCAATATTGAAACAGGAAATGAGAGTATGCAGAGTCCGCCAGAAAAATATATACACTGTTTAAGAAACACCTATAACTATATATCATATTTCTTAATTACATTTAATTATTGTTCAAACATGTGTTACAAATCTTAAAATAAGGACCTGTTCAAATTTGATGTTCTAAATGTTGGCCGTTGGAGCCAAACCCTAACAGAACGACGAATGGTAACTGCAGTTACAGCAGTCAATGTACCAATAGAGACCGATGCACATGCCTCTGTAATATTGCAAATCGTTCCATGTGTTTGATTGTTAGGAGGGTTAGTAGTTCAGTACCAAACTCCTATATCCACTGACGCTGCACTTCGATGGCATTCCCAAACTTAATAAAACACTTCGAAACGTACTTACGCTGTTCGAACGTGAAGCGTGCTCCTGCCATTTTCTTATCTCACTTACCATTAGTGATGGGTCGTTCATGAACGAACTGACTCTTTTGAACGACACCATCATGTGAACTAGTATGGAACTAGTTCATACATTTGGAACTGTCCGTTCAAAGTAACGACAGCTCCGCAGACGACACCAGCAGTTGAGTCATGAGAGCACCGTACACAATTCCAGCAGTTCAAAGTAACGACGACTCCGCTCCGAAACAGTCAATAAGAATGCACGAAACTACTGCACACGCCTATCGACACCGATATAGCCAGAAGCCAGTAAGAATGCATACAGGGAACTCAGTGAACGTAGTCGTTGCTTTTTGAATGACACAATACCAGTTAACAAAGAACTGGCACCTTTGAACGACGACTCCCAACCATTCAAAAAAAGAACAGGCTCCTTTTTGAACGACAACTCCCAACCGTTCAAAAAGGAACTGGCACCTTTGAACGACTCCCGTATCGGTGCCGGAGCGATTGAGCTAGCTCCACCAAATGAACTGCTTCGACCCATCACTACTAACCATGGTGACAGTGCTGACATCTGTTGGACTTAAAACATATTATAATATAATTTAAACTTAAAACAATTTACAATGCAGACATCTGTTGGGCAATCTTCATATGCTTCATATGCTATCTACTATCATTTTATTCTATAGTGATAACGTTAAAACCGGAGTGTGTTTTTCTTTTACCGGTTGCAGTCACTTGGATCGTTTATTGTGCCACCACATGTAGTTTTAATAAGACAATATGTAATTGAATCTAAAGCCTACTTATTTTTCTTTCATTTAAATCTAATTTGAACTCTGTACGCCTAACCGTTTGCATGTAACAGAAACTCCAGTGATAATTTGCATTTCTCCTTCAGCCCAGCCATTGAATCGTCTGAAAATCCATGACGCGGACAGGGGAAAATTTGGGACATTTTGTATGTTGTTCCGGTCATCAAATAGAACAAATTAGCCAATTTTCATCTTCACATTACTTGTGAAAGTTAGGCTCAAATTTTAATTTGACTGGGATAGAGGGAAAGATATCCCTTCAACTTAATTAGTAGTTCCTAACTCCATATTTATAGCTTTAATGTTTTAATACAATAGTTTAAAAAGGTTTCGGAGAAGGTTTCGTCTATACGTTTATCGAGTTTTGGAGAAGTATTCCTCAATTAGTCATATTAAAGTGAGTTATACAAAAAAAAAAAAAAAAAAATTACGACTTCTAAAATACAAATTCTGAGAAAATAAAGGTCGTGCCATTTGTAAGTTAATTAATGAAATAGTTTATTTATGAAGTATATAGAACATTGCTCGAATTGTTTTTGAGAAAACCATTCAAAACAAACCTAAGTAATTTACCCTAAATATTCCTTTCAAAAATGGACAATACTGTAACGTATTATTTTTTAATGAAATGTTTATGACACATGAATAAAATTGTTGTTGTTGTTTATGAGAACTACCACCCAAAGAGAATTCATCTCAATTTCACTTTCATTCTCGCTCAAAATGAAAAAAAAAAAAAAAAAGTTGCTAGTATTCTTATAAACACAATTATGTAACTACCCCATACCGAGTGCAAAGGAACTAATATACAGTTGCATTGTATTCTTTTCTAATAGAATCTCAACCAATTACTGGAAACAAATTGCAAAGTTATCGTTGTTAAGTTAGAATAAATGCGTATCATGAAAAATACTATTAACATTGAAACAATGATTAACCATTCTTTCAGTACTTTAAAATCAGTCAATGAAATGAGAAAAGTAGGTTGTCTATGTACGCATATAACTGTCTGTTGAACAAAAAGCTTTGAGAAAGGAAATCGACTTTGTTGAAATACATTTCTTTGAACCTATTATCACTGCTGGTTGGGTTTGAAATTGCTCACGGACAAGGTCGTGAAGTTAATCATGTATTTACAAGTAGTACATTCGTAAACAGTATGTATGTTACTGTTACTAGAGGATTAACAATAATCTCCTAGTTAACGTTATTATGCTATATAGGCTATACAGTACATACATAAATAAGAATTTTTCAGAAAAATAAAAACTGACTGTCAAGTGTTATAAACACCGAATGATATGCTTCTAGCGCCAGAAAGCTACACAGAAGAATTTGTCTTCAAGAACTAGTGGACAAGACTCATCGAAAAGGGAAGGTCAGAGTGCGCCCCATAATAGTGAAATTAACATCTTGTAAACAAAGGGGGGAGCAAGAAATTCTAAAAAAAAAAAAAGAAAAAAAAGAACTAAAGAGAGCTGGGATTTGTGTTACAGAACATTATTCAGGCGGAGTTAAGGAAACCCATAAACAATGAAAACGCATTTAATCAGTGTAAGAAACGATAGGCGCCCAGCAAGTTTGCTCTATTACCCAATGAAAAGCTATAGATTTTGTTGAGTTTATTTTATTTTATTTTTAGTAAAGGTTGATATATTCTCTGTAATGCAGGGAATCTTTGTTGGGAAAATATTGTTGTTAGTCTGCAGTCTTGTTCTTCTCTTGGGTCTATGATTACTTTTGTTCAGCATGTATGTTTTTTTTACATGTATTATTAATTTATATTTTTGTTATGCTGTTTTGAATTTGGCGAGTTCATTCTAGGAGCGTATTCCTCTTGATACTTTATGTTTATGGGTTCAGTTGTTGAATTTTTGTTGGTTTTCTTTCGTTTTGTGAGTTGTGCGTGGACTGGGAGATGCGAACATTCACTTTGGTTGATGTCACTATGTTGATATTTTGGAGTAGATGTCTGGAGGCTTTTTGAATGGCTTTCTGGAGAATGGGTGTTTCGATGGTTAAACGGATATGATAAGCACAAAAATAACCTAGTATATGACAATTTCGGTAGCTTCCTTGATACCTTCCTGTATCATAGGTTCGATGTCAGTTTTTATCACTGTTGTGGATTCGCTAGTGCATTGGCCAGGTGGCTTCTGGTCCTGGAAATAACTGAATGTTTCTGTTTCCTTCGGGACGTTGAGGATCACATGTAGTCCTTGTGTATTTGTGGTATTTTGGAGGTACATTTTGGAGCACGTGCTGCTGCCGACTCAACGGCCATTCGATACACAATTAGCAAAAATTTGTTTGTTAAAAGGAGAATTGTAAACGCCTTCATAGCTGGTACCTCACCTGAAGCATTTGCGTTTCTGCTTGCATTGTTGGAAGGAATGTCTATATTCTAGGCATACCCAGAAGAGAAAGGACGGTTGCTTACTTCAGATATGATAAACTTGTTGCAAACGGTGTCAGTTATACATTGCAACAGTCCATCGACTGCAACGTATATTTATTTAATTGTGAGGGCAAACAACGATCTGGAAACATCCTCCTGACAGCAAGGCTGAATTCTTGTCACTTCAGGTTTGCACGGAGGGTTAAGTAAGAAGGTAATACCTATTCTTAGAACGCTAAATCGAATTCAAACGTATCATTTATCGCTATCCTTTATCGTTTTTCCTCTACATAGATCAAACATGAAAACCGGAAGTTGTAGTCGATTTGTCTAACACATGAAAATGAAATGTGTTCTTAGAATGCCCAGTTGATTGCAGGAAAACGCTTGTCGCTATCTAGTACCGTTTTGTTCTATAGTTATAACGTTAAAACCAAAACTGATCATTTTGTACCACTTCCAAAGGATAGATCACCTCCATCAATGAAGTCTATTCCCAATTTTAGACTGTCTACAACATGGCGAAAATTGATTGTAATCCATCCAAAAATTCATGATATTTATGTCTTGCCGACGGACGAACACACACATACATATGAAAGTATATACAATATAAAAATTTTTCAAAAAACTCATTCTTTAAAATCATGTCATTTGTGAGTAACAATAGCACACTCATTAGCACGCACTGCATATTTGGATAAAACTGGTACTAAAACATACCGCCAAAGCAAAAATTCATTATGACACCCATAAGTAGAAGTTACACACTATGGTAAAGAAGACATAATAATCTAAAATGGTTATTAACTCTGTAACAATTATTTTAATTATGTACGTGTCTCTTGTAAAATATTACATAAAGAAGAAGCAGTGTTCTGTGTACACTATGTGAAGGAGTTTGGTTTGTATGGCGTATTATTTGCTCAACTAATATCGAAACTAGAAGTAACACTTCATTTATACGCTCTCCGGTTTTAGTAGGGAGATTAGAGTAACGATTAAATATATTCTTAGGACGCTTAATTGATTGCAAAAAAAAAACCGCTTTTCGTTATCTATTATCGTTTACATCGTTTTTACTCTATAGCAATAAACATTTGAAACCGAAAAGGATTAATTTTGCCATTTCCAGTCAGAATAGAGGATTAACAGAAAAAAATGACACCGATTCTTAGAACGTTAAATTGGTTTCAAAAAGCCGCATTTCGCTATCGCTATCTGTTATCGGTTGTGTTCTATGTAGATCAATATTGAAACCGGAAGTGGTAATGGATTTCACTTCCGGAGTTTCAGTATAGAGTTACGGATGGAGACGAAATGTATTATTGGGATGGTTAATCGATTGAAGGAAACAATATTCAGGTATGTACTTCCGTTTTTGTCTTATAAGGATCAACGTGAGAAAAGAAAATGAATCTGGTTTGAATATTATCTCCATCACTAATCTCGATCCCTAACTTCAGACCATCTACATCCTAACGAATATCGATTATGATTTAATAGGTAATTTTTTAGATTTTTTTTGTCTCCCGGACAGACGGGACACACGAATTACCAGGGTAAATGTATAAAGAACTTTTGATACACCAAACGCCTTAAAATATGTCATTTATGCATACCAATATCAGGTTGAAAAATAGATTTCCTATTAACGTAAAACTGGTAGTGAAACATACCTTATAAAGCATTACATTATAACATTAGCAAGAAGCCAGTACACACTTGGTTAATTAGATATATTAACCTAAAATTGTAATTAACTCTGGAAGATTAATTTATATATCTATCTAGTATTTCTTTTAAAATGTCCCATATCTTGTAAAATTACATAAGAAAGTAAAACATGGAGTTCAGAAGGAAAACAAGAAATGTAAAAATCCAAGAGAAAATCATCCTTTTTCGCTTCTATTCTGTGTGTTGTTACTACCTATTATTAAACTATCAGTCATATTCTTCATGGCCCCTACTATGCAGCTTCAAAGTGCTCACTTCTTTAGCGACAGATTCCTAGTTCGATTCTATACATGTGAATATATAATGCACACCAGCATCTACTCGTGGGTTTTCTGTCAGCTCTCCTGTCTCTTACCATACTTAAATTCTATTAACCTTTCCATAATCGCACATTTTTATCAATCATTTGCATTACCTAGCATTACCTACCTGGTAAAATTGTCAAAAAAAAAGTTACATTCATCTACAAAACTTTCCACGAAAACTAGTTGAATACCCTGTCAAAATAACGAAGTGCAAACGGAAAGGAAATAAGCCAGTAAGCTTCGCTCAATAGGAAATAAGATTTTACAAACGTTATCACAGAGATATTCTCTTTCATCTAGTTTTGCTACTGATCCCAAAAGTTCTCATTTTCTTCATATCTCTCTCTCTTTCTCTCTGTTTCTCCAAACGTGAAACTTTTAATTACGTGTATTGATTTTCCAGATTTCCTCTGCTGGAGGCAGATGAAAAATCTCCGATTTGGAAACAGAGTCCTTATACCGCACAAACACAACAACAACAACACATGCATAGAAAAAGTAGAGAATCAAACGTCAAAGCGAAAGGAAAAAGTAAATTAGATATTTTCGGTGATGCGGAAATTAATGAAACCAGTAACATAATATAGAACCAGTGCCGGTGAAAAAAAGGAGTTGAGGAAAAAGTGAGGTTTTATTCAACTATTATTATTATTGTTAATATATTGCCAAGTAAATTGATTCTATACGCACTTACAGAGTACTAGAAGGGTTTAATCATGTAGTGCTTATATATCACAGGAAATAGATATTATTCTTTGTGACGGACACGAAATGGCATATTTACGCGAATGTGTTGCTCTATTGATTCTAATGCAGCCACTAATTAAAAAAAAACTTTTTGTCAAAAATGATAACCATTGTATTTGAATAAATATAATATTTTTTCTTGTGGTAATTTACTTTTCTATTACTTCGTCACAAGTTAATTAATTGTTATTCATTTGGTATATTGGTATAGATTTGAGATATCCTGGTGTGAAATAACCTGTTTTATATAAAATAATCCTGCATGATACAGTCTAAGTACCTTCAAACTCGCAATATTTAAGTTTTATCAAACCAAGCGTACATTCTTCATTGCCATTATCGCAATACCTACCACGTCAGACCACTGTTGTGCGGAAGGCAAGAGGTGAAATTATAGGTATGTAGTTATACTTCACTGATTGCAGCAATGAAAAATAAAGATGCACATAATGTGGCATTTAAACCAGAGGTAGACGTGCTATATCTCGAGAAACAGGTCGCACCGTTACATGGCGTCCTGCAGCTGTTCAATTGAGTTGAAATCCTCGAGTTTGGAGATCTTGGGATGTTATTGTATACAGTAACGATCCTGTCGTGATTATTGTCTGTTGCAACGTAGAACAAATTTGCGCATAATGTGTCCTTTAAACCAGAGATAGACATGCTATATCTCGAGAAACAGGTCGTGTTGTTACATGGCATCCTGCTGCTGTTCAATTGAGTTGAAATCCTAGAGCTTGGAGATCTTGGGATGTTGGTGTATACAGTAACGATCCTGTCGTAATTATTGTCTGTTGCAACGTAGAACAAATATGCGCATAATGTGTCTTTTAAACCAGAGATAGACATGCTATATCTCGAGAAACAGGTCGTGTCGTTACATGGCATCCTGCTGCTGTTCAATTGAGTTGAAATCCTAGAGCTTGGAGATCTTGGGATGTTGGTGTATACAGTAACGATCCTGTCGTAATTATTGTCTGTTGCAACGTAGAACAAATATGCGCATAATGTGTCCTTTAAACCAGAGATAGACATGCTATAGCTCGAGTAACAGGTCGTGCCGTTACATGGCATCCTGTTGCTGTTCAATTGAGTTGAAATCGTAGAGCCTGGAGATATTTGAAAATGCTGGAAGTTTAAATTGTGATCTTCGAACCGATCTTGCACAGCACGTGCGTTATGACTATATAAATTATCGTCTTGGAAGATACCATCGCCATGGGGAAAAGAGATACAAGGTGGAATGCTTTGAGTCCAGCAGATATTTTAATACTAACGTGAGTTATGCATTTCTCAACAGCCATCATTGTTTTCAAGTTGGTTACTATGGTATTAGCTCAGTCATTTCCAATTGAATATTCTTTGACGTCACTCTTCCACGCTTATGCTCTCAGTAAACCATACACAAACAGCAAGGGTAAGAAAGCAGCTTACTGCTGATAGAAGGTAGTAATGACAAGTAAACAAGCCACAGTCGATGGACATCTCGCAGATACATTACTTGTGGATTCATAAAGAGTGCACTTTAACACTTGTTTTCTCTTCATTGTACCTACTTCGTTCTTTCCCATACTTTCCCAGGCCGCGTGGTTCAGTGGTAGGGCGTTCAACTCTGATGCATGGGATCCTTGGTTCGATCCCAGCTCGCGCCAAGTGAACTTTGTTGTGGAGAAAACACAATGTTTATGGGGTTTCTCGGGGCTCTCCCGTTTCCTTTCAGTTTCTTCATCCCATCACTTTGTTCATTTCTCATCATCACCGTCTCCTTAAGTCTAGCCTGCATAACCGCGGGACGTAAAACTTAAAGATTTCATTTTCTATTTTTTCTCTCTCTTCTGTCTCCGATCATAAAAGCTCACATACATAAGTTACTTAGAAATCGCTATTACGTAATCAGCTGCTCCACTGCACAGTGTTTGTAAGCCTATACATACTCGAAAAAAAAAAAATTCGCTCGAATCACAAGAAAGAGGACAAAAATCCAACCATGACCGGAATGAGTTTTAAGCACATGTCCAACCGCTCTTGTCTACTATGGCATTTTGTCTCCTTGCAAACCACAGGTATCAAAACATAGAGTTCCAATGGTTTTTGGTTACCTCCACCGTGAAGAAAGAAATAAATAGGTGTAACAAAGTTATTTCGTGAAGTGAACAAAATAAAATGTTTATCTGCCTTTTGGCGTTGACTGTTTGAAAACCCAAACAATTATTTCCAAGCATTAGCTGGGTCGAGAGAAAAGCGAATGAAGGAGTCCTAGAAATAGTGGGGGGGAGGGGAACAATAATTTCAAATATTGCTAAGACGAGGAGAAACTGCTTGGGACATTCGCTAAGAAGAAAATGTATCATGTGGGACATGGTAGAAGAAATGGTGGCAGGAAAGAGAGGAATGGGGCGAAGGAGACTACAATTAATATATGATATCAAAACAGAAAAATCGTACGTGATGATGAAGAGGTTAACGGAAGATCGTGAAGCATGGAAGCTTCTCAATTGCGGCAAATGACCTGCCAATAACGGCAGAATACTTGTGATGATGATGTTGTTGATCATGGTAGATGTGGTGATGGTTTATTTTATAATATTGATTTTTTAAAAAAAGAATGTTTAGCTCACAACGAGAATAAATATTTCACTTCATTTTCGTAGTTATAATTATTGAGAATGTAAATGATTCTTACATTCTACATATGAGTAATTGTAATTCAAAGTAATATAAGTCGTGAAGAAAACACGTTTCCAAAAATAAAAAAGGAAAATGAAAAAAAGAAAGAAAAAAGAAGTTACATTTTTAAACCCAATAACGTGGCCACAGCGTGATTATAGATCAACAGTTCCTTTTATATTTGTATATTATTGTGTACGTAAATACAAGACAAGACAAAACTCGTGCAATAGAAACAGATATACCTTTTCGAGACGAGATAGCGACAAATCTCATTTCGTAGGCTACACTAGCAAAAATCACGAAATTTAAGTCCTGGCTGGGGATCAGAAGATAGAATTTGTGGTTAACTCTAAATTCTAAATTAATTCTAAACCAACGATCGTTTTGGTTACCTTATTGCTAGCTTCTGTAAAGTTAGTAGTCATCATATTGAACCTGATAAGGATGGTAATAGGATCAACGAAATAATCGTTGGATTAGAATTACACACATGGCGTATTTCCTGATAATAGAGAGAAATAGTGACCTCTCGTCCTGAAAATTTGCATCTCTCAAACGAAAACAACGCATAAATTGTTTATTGTAACACTCTCAATTTACTTTTAATGTTGAAACTATAAATGTTACTTTTAACTATCCAACAGCAATCCTAACTAATTCACATTAGAATCAAATGAATTTCGTTTCTCACTGTGTTTCAGAAGCATGCAAAATTAATACTGAAACTGAAAATAATCGGTTATGAAAAGCAATATTTAAGAAAGGAGTTCAAATATGTTTCATAAACCTTGCTCTTTTTCTTCCTATGCAAAGAACGGACATTTCAGCTTGTAGATTTATATCTCCCTTTGCAATAGCAGAATATAGTCACGAACGGAATCTTTTCTAGGTGCTTAATGTATTATCAAATATCCCCATATCAAAAACAGTTTCTTACTGTCTGTTTCAGCTGTCGCTCTACGAAGATAAATTTATACCATTTTCGGTTTTAGTAGAAAGATGAAGGTGGAGATGAATATTTTCCGTAGAAACAGAGTCAGTTCCAAGAAGCCACTTCACTCTATCTCTTACATTTTATGTTGTGATATTTATCCACAAATAGATGGATATATCCATTCTTATGTGACACAGATGGGCATAGCCGACAGACTTCTCACATTGCTGCACACTTAAAAGCTTAATTTACACTCACCAGCCAAAACATTATCATCATTCCTTACTTTTCCAATGAAGTCGTTGAGCTTACGTAAGAGGCACAGTGCACAACAGAACCACTCGCCAGACGGTGATTCGTATCTCACTCGATCAGTGAGTGTTTTGTTTGTGCGTAAAATGGGTCAGACCGAAGATTTATCTAAGTTTTTTGGGCTATATTCTGACGGCTAAACGACTGGGAAACGAGCATTTCAGAAACAATGCGACTTGCCGGATTTTGTCAGCTGCAGTTGTGTTGCAAAAGAACGTGTTATTATATATATTATTCCTGATACTAATATATTCTTCTTCTTTTCTAGTACAATATTCCGGGGATCTTCCACGCAACCATGGCGTTGAGTTTAGGTAAGTACATTACTTTTAAGGTAGTTTTATGCTAGGATCTATATAAATGTAAATAAATTGATATTCTAAAGGTACATAGTGTTAGTTATTAGTAATTAGGTTTAAGTTAACTTTCGGAGGTAACAACTATATATATATGGGTCAATCCATACGAAATGGTTCAGAAGTGGTTGCTCGACCATTTCAGAAAATTATAAAAATCTGAGTGTGATACACCTTGTGTATGAGAAGGCCAATAACAACATTTACGTGTCTAAGTGTTCCTGAATGGCGGCCGTCTTTGTTGTCCGAGGAGTGTCAATTTTCGCATTGGCAAGCGTTTACGAAAATTACAGTTGCTCAGGACGTACGAATCAGACGAACACCAAACAAGAACGAATGTTTACAGGAGAAACTGAGGTACACGGAGAATATAAACTTTTGCGTCTAAATAAATATCCATGGTTGCAAACTAATACATGAAACCATCAGAAAAACTAGAGAAGATTACAATTTTAAGGGCGCTGTATTTGGGAAGGGCATAAAGTGGGAAGTTAATAACTTTTGCGCTGAATACTACTGCATATAAAGAGTCTGCAGAAATATCCACAGCTAGGATACTAGTGGCACCGCAGATATATGGGGTCCGAAAATTGAAATTTGTGATTTTGATGCCATTTTTGGGGTGTAATATCTCAGGAGGGCAAAGTGCTAAAAACTGCTGCTTATGCCACAAAGTAATTCTGTATGTGAATAAACTATTGCAAAAAATCATGACTATTTTACATGGAGATCAAAGTGAGAACATGGTAAAAAAAAGCGAAGAAAGCACGTGCGTGACGATGGTTGTAGTCCGGAAAAAAGTAAACATTTGGACATGTTTTATGCTAGACCTCAAAAACTATGCATGGTGCGGCAATTAGGCCACCTTTTGTTTCTATTTAGTTGTGTAAAAGCTTGCGAGTAGCGTTTGTTTCATCCTTCTAGCTCCATGATCATTGCCATATCTATATAATACGGAGTTAGCTCCCCCTTGATACCACAGCACACATCGTCGAACTGGACCGCGGTATTAAGGTATCAGCAAAGTATCATTGAAATCCAATCATATGTTCACAAAGATGCGTTATATAGGATAGACTAATCTTTGGCTAGCTGGGGACTTCGCCCATGTTTGCTCGGCCTACAGCCTCAAATCTCTAAAACCTACAATTATACCAAATTTCAAGTTTCTTTTCGTATTTCAACTATCTAAAAGATAAGATTTTGTATCACAAGAAAATACCCATTTAAATAACATGTGAATTTCTTCATGCCCCCAATAGATACCTTAAAAACTAAAAATATTCACTTTTGGTAATTTTCCTGCCAGTTAGTCCCGGAAGTCTACAATCATGCCAAATTTCATCATTCTAATCCTGCCGGAAGTATCTAAACATTTTGGGGTGTAGAAGATGTCTCATATAAATAACATTGGGAAGACTTTTCAGTTCCCCAAAAACCTCTCTACGTTTGAACTTTTTTTTATCTTTGGTGATTTACTTAAGTAACGCTAATGAAAATGTACAAGCATATCGAATTTCAATTTTTTATTCCAATTCCAAGTACCTAAAATATGAGATTATAAGTCCAAAAGGGGCTCATTTAAATAACAGAGAATTTTTTCGTTCTCCCCTAGGCCTTCTAAAAATTAAAAATATTAACTTTTGGCAATTTTCGTGTGGGTTAGTACTTCAAAGCTACAAACATGCTAAATTTCAACTTTGCATGTCAACCGGAAGTACCCTTTTATTTTATGTCAGTTCGTATAGTTTTATATATAGTTAGGATAGACATAACGCAACCTTTTGAACATATTAACTTCCGTAGCTGGGATTGGATTTCAATGTCACTTTGCTGATGCATTAAGTGCCTTAATATCGCAGTCCAGTTCGATGATTGGTGTCGTGGTTGCAAGGGGGAGCTAACCTAATTACCATATAGACTTGGCAATGATCATGGAGCTAGAAAGATGGAACAAACACCACACGCAAGCTTTTCAACAACTGAACACAAACAAAAGCGGGCCTAATTGCTGCACCATGCATAGTTTTTGAGATCGAGCATGGAACATAATTCACACATTAAAATTTTTCAGGGCTACAACCAATGTCACTCAAGTGCTTTCTTATCATTTTTACCATGCCCTCACTTTTTTATCCATGTAATATGTCATGATTTTTTTTTTTTGCAATAGTTTATTCACATACAGAATTACTTTGTTGCATAAGCAGCAATTTTTAGCACTTTGCTCTCCTGAGATATTACACCCCAAAAATGGCATCAAAATCACAAACTTCAATTTTCGGATCCCCATAAATCTAAGATGCCAGTAGTATCATGGCCGTGAATATTTCTGCAGACTCTTTTCATCCAATAGTATTCAACACAAAACTTATGAACTTATGCAATAGTATTCACACTTTATGCCATTCCAAAATACAGTCCCTTTAAAATTGTAATTTTCTGTAGTTTTTTCTGGTGATTTCATGTATTAGTTTGCAATCCTGGATATTTATTTAGACACAAAAGTTTATATTCACCGTGTATATTCAGTCTCTCCCCTAAACATTCGTTTTTGTTTGGTGTTAGTCTGATTTGTACGTCCTGAGCAACTGTAATTTTCGTAAACACTTGCAAATGGAAAAATTGGCAGTCCATCGACGACAAAAGATTTCCGCCATTTAGGAACACTTGATCACGGTCGAGCAACATGTCGAGCAACGTACATGGTCGAGCAACCATTTTCATCATTCTTGGATCACTTCAGATGGATTGACCCATATATATGTTAAATTCAGTTTAAGTAATTCGAAGATTAGTATTCGAAGGTACATAACCAATAGATATGTTTAGGCTAATTTACACTGCTTAGTAATTTAAAATGAAATTAAGTTATATGAAACTTCACGTTTTTGATAAACAAAAATACAACATCAAAATTAAGGAATGATTAGTAATGTTTGCATTAATTATAATTCAAGTCCCTACTGTAGTTCTTTAATGTAGCGAAGCATATACCAACACGTTGCAAAAAAGAAACTGCAACTTTCCTAAAGCATATAACCTTATATATACCAATTTGTGTTTAAGCTTACGTAAGTATTGATTCAAAAGGTATTTATTTATATATGTCATAAATTACTAATATAATTATTATGCATGCTATGCATTTAAATGTATACTCACACATGCAGTATTTATATTACTATCGGTGATTATGACATGGATTGCAGTTTCTTATTCTGAATCAACAGTCAATATTTCAATACTTTAGTCAATATTTCATTAATTAAACCCAAACTTTTACAGCAGCACCTTCTTTGCAATGCTACCAAGCTAAGTTTGTACGTTTCGTATCACAAGCGGAATTGTCCTTAAGTATCATATACAATCAACAATTCGCTACATAAAACCTGTATTTAAGGAAAATTGTAAAAGATTCGTTGTTTTGCATAATTCAGAAGTAAAAAGATTTTTCTGTTAATCTTCAGATAAACGAAATTAGATAATTTGTTGCCAAAATTTAGAGATTTTTGTTTACTTCATACAATGAGCAAAACATCGTGGCAGCTATTGCATGTCCGCAGGAAGGCGATTTCTTCCCAATCCTAGATTAATTAAAGCTCCATCCTGATTTTCGTGTTTATAATGCTAAAATACCAATTCCAAAGGAAATGAAGTAGTTTTGAAATATTGAATAGTAAATCTGGTCGCCAGAATCGCTAATTCGCTAAATCTTACCAGTTGTTTCCACAGAGGTTTTACTCTAATCAGACCTTAATACTGATATATATATATATATATATATATATATATATATATATATATATATATATATATATATATATATATATACGGGAAAGACGAGAAATCTAAAAACACTTCATACAGAACACGTAAGTTTGGTCCTCCACTGTACAACATGTGTTGTGGTTGCCGATCATTTTTTGTTTTCAGTATGTCGTGTGGACCTTTCTCTTCCGTCAGCAGTAACCAGTTCACCTGTGAGTGTCGTGGTGTGAATGTTGTGCGGTAAAATGGACGACCTGACAGACTTCCAAAGAGGCATGATCGTTGGAGCCCGTCTGGTTGGAGCTTCAGTGACAAGATTGGCGAACATTGTGGGAGTATCGAAAGGCACTGTGTCCAATGTCACGAGGGCATACACAATTCATGGGCAAACGACGTCGGCAAAGCACAACAGCGGTCGGAAGACAATCCTCTTAGATAGGGACCGGAGGGCATTAAAACGGATTGTAGCAGCTAAAAGGAAGACTACTGCAATGAAAATTACGTCTGAACTTAATTTCGGCCTACAGAATCCGGTTCCATCGAAAACAGTGCGACGGAAACTTCATAAAATGAAAATTCATGGCAGGGCTGCTATCGCCAAACCCCTGGTCACAGCAGTAAATGCGTATCCAGTGGTGCAAGGAGCACAAGATGTGGATTCATGAACAGTGGAAATGTGGTCCGATGAATCGACGTTCACCTTGTTTCCAATAACCGGTCGTGTTTACGTATGGAGAACACGATCGCAGGCCTATGATACAGACTGTCTGCTCCCAACTGTAAAGCATGGGGGTGGTTCTGTTACAATATGGGCAGTGATATCGTGGCTTTCCGCTGGTCGCATCGTAGCCCTGCATGGAATGATGAATGCTAAGGCGTACGAGGCCATTTTGTGGAGCCAGGTTCTACCCACGGCCCAAATATTGTTCCCTGATGGTTATGGCATCTACCAAGATAATTTGGCACACTGTCACGCTGCAAAAACGGTGAAGTCATGCTTGAAGAGCATGACCAGGAGCTATCACACCTCCCCTGGGTCTCACAATCACCAGATCTGAACATCACTGAGCCATTGTGGTCTGAGTTAGAAAGGCGTGTTCGGTCTCATTACCCTCCACCAGCATCCCTTAAGGAACTGGAGCATATTTGGGAGGAACAATGTTACAAAATTCCACACACACGATTCAGGAGCTGTATACGTCCATTCCACATCGGATCCAAGCTCTTTTGGAAGCAAAAGTAGACTCCACACCATACTAGGTATGATTTTCACACTTTTGCAAAAGTTCTAGATTTTATTGTCCAACCCCTGTATATATCTATCTATCTATCTATCTATCTATCTATCTATATATATATATATATATATATATATATATATATATATATATATATATATATATATATATATATATATATATAGATAGATAGATAGATAGATAGATAGATAGATAGATAGATAGATAGAGATAGATATAGATATAGATATAGATGGGTCAATCCATGCAAAGTGATCGAGAAAAAAGAAAAATTGCCACTAGACCTTTTCAAAAAAAATCTAATTTTTACATAAATGTTTATCCTATATCAGAGTACTTCAAAACCACAATTATTTTTACAACATCCCGTGGCGACGCAATGGCTGCCGCTATTTTGCGGTTTTTTTTTTTTTTCGATTTTAGGTGTTTACGTTGTTTTGAATATCTCAGCATGTATTTGTCCTAACAAATTGAAAATTACTGGACGTTTCCAATTCGTACAGGGCAAAACTTTGATCTCTTAACATTTTTGCCTAAAACCATTTGAAGGGGTGAAATCAAGGCCTACAATAGCAACATTTTTGAACATTGAAAACATGTTTGGGAAGAGGAAACAAATGACGTAGAGGTCTGTAATTTGTGTGTGCATGTAGTCCGGGGTCATAAGTTAATATACAAAAATTTACAGACCTGTAGCTGCTCCCAAAGGCCTGAAAAAATCGTAAAATTGGGGAATTATGCCAATTTAGCATATTTCACTGTCTAATATCTCCAACAGATGTGGATAAAAAAAGATCTGGTATTTTGGGAGTAGTTAATCCTTTAGTATACCATAACACACAACAAAGCGCGTTTTGTGTTTCTGAGTAGAAGGGAATCAAAGTATTAAGTAATGACGTCATACTCTAGGAGGTGTTTTGTTCATAAAATCTACTGGAAATTTGTTGTTATGAAGTAATATAAAGTAGGATGAATGGTTAGTCCAGTCAAGGCGCTCAAGCTGGTTTCTTTCCTCAAGTTGTAACACTGTCTTATCAGACTCACAGCAGCACTGGTGATGAATGCCGCTATCAGCAAAAGGCGAGGAAAGTGAAAATGCGCCCTTGACAAAAAGTTCCTAAGTATTCCTTGCTCTTCCTGCTTGCTATATCAATGATATTTAATCAAGTTTATTTTTGTTTTAACTTTCAAGTCATGCAGAAGACTGTTGTCCTTTCTTTTGATCTATATTCTCGAGTCAGTGAACACTTACTCGCTGTAAACTCTGACAAATTTCCAGTAGATTTTATGAACAAAACACCTCCTAGAGTATGACGTCATTACTTAGTACTTTGACCCAGTTCTGTTCAAAACCATAAAAAGCGCTTTGTTGTGTGTTATGGAATATTAAAGAACTAATTATTTCCAAAATTTCAGATTTTTCAATCCAGGCCCATTGGAGATGTTGGACAGTGAAATATGCTAAATTGGCATAATTCCCCAATTTTACGATTTTTTTCAGGCCTTTGGGAGCAGCTACAGGTCTATAATTTTTTGTGTATTAACTTATGACGCCGGACTACATGCACTCACAAATTCAGACCTCTACGTAAATTGTTTCCTCTTCCCAAACATGTTTTCAATATCCAAAAATGTTGCTATTGCAGACCCTGATTTCACCCCCTTCAAGTGGTTTTAGGTAAAAATGTTAAAGAGATCAAAGTTTTAGCTCTGCCCGACTTGGAGACGTCCAGCAACTTTCAATTTGTTAGGACAAATACATGCTGAGATATTCAAAACAACATAAAAGCCTAAAATCAAAAAAATGCAAAATGACGCCAGCCCTTGTGTCACCATGGGATGTTGTAAAAAAAATAATTAAGTATGGTTTTGGAGTACCCTGATATAGGGTAAACATTCATGAAAAAAAAATAGAGTTTTTGGAGATGGTCGAGCGGCACATGCTTGATCACTTAGAATGGATTGACTCATATATGTATATGTAAATGCTAATTATACAAATTTTGCAAACCTGCTATGAATATGTAAATTCAGCCATTTTACTCAGTTATTTGTTTCTTGTTATAGATTCTTGAATTATATTTGTCCTTTGTCATATTTCTTATGATGTTTCCAAATCGGAAATAATTATTTTATCTTTTGTCGATTAGAGTGCCTGAAGTTGAAAACATCTTTAGCCAATATCTCTGATCATAGTTATGGTAGAGAACATAAAAAAGAACAAATGCATAGCAAAATGCATAAAATAAATTCAATGTCCAATCACTAAGAATAAAATAAGAAAGAAAAACATTCTTATAATGTCCAGAATATCTGTAGTGCGTACCGAGTACGCGGTGGAGCACTACAAGTTCAGCACATACTGTTGGATATGGGCCTTTGCAGACGACATTCCACACGTGTACTACACGCTCGTACTTAGTACCGCAGAGCAAAAGAGCAACGTTGCACTGTGCGATGAGTCACGATGCTCCCTTCGCTACATTGATGCAACAGACTAATAGTGGCTTCATTATGATTTTCGAATTTTTTATATGATAGTTCATGAGCCCGGATTGCCTAAGACGGCCACCATGATGGCTTCTAGCTATCGGCAGTTCATAGCTGATCACGTACACCTATTCATATTGGTCATATTTGCAGCTGGGAATCGTATCTTTAAGTAGAATAATGCATCTTGTCACAAGGGCAACGTTGTGCTGCATGATTCGAGTAGCACAGTGGTGAATTTTAATTGCTGCAATGGCTCCCAAACTCACCCGATCTTAACCCGTTTGAACACCTTTGGGATATCATTTCACGTCAGATTCGAGCTCATCGACTCCTGAAGTGTACCATACGTCCAATCATCTACCAAGGTTTTACTACTTCCATGCTAAATCGCATTGTTACTGTAATGCGAGCCAAATGTGGACATACCAGTATTTGAATTAAGTAGGTGGTCATAATGTTGATTAATTGTTGTTGTTAATAATATGATTAATCGTACTATTAAAGGTGAGAATTTATTTTTAGAGCCTACAAACAGTAAAAAGGATCAATAAGTATTCTTCTCCGCAGCCCCTCCCCTAAAATAAAATCATTCTTTTTCCCTTCCAACACATCACGTACGTTTCATTATATTTCCTTCTTCATCCTATTCCCTTCAACAATAGTCTCGCATCAGGGAAAAGCAAAAGAGAATGAGAGAAACTAAAGTAAAAGGAAAGAGAAGCGAAAAAAGGCAGAATCGCAATAAACTTGAGCATTTCTTGGATAGATCATATTGTGTAGACTTCCGTGCACAGTACTAGCTCACGCGACCAACTGGCTACCGGAAATTACTTTTTTTCTTATAAAAAGTTTTTTTTCATTCTTTTGTATGTATATGTTCCTTTGTTTCTTTCTTACTCTTTTTTTATTTCTATTCTTCTCTTTTGGTAAAGATTTTTATTATTACTATTACTTGCTTCCTGGTTGTATTTTAAGAAATAACATGAGCACATCAATACCCCCTAAACAGTCTGTATCTAACAGGAATACTATTTTTGTACCCACCTACCTTATTTTCTGTGATTCCAGTATATTATAGAGTGAAAAAGATATTGCATACTGCTTTATTCCATAGAAATATACTTTTGTTATATACCCGGTAGTCGATCATAATACAGAATAACATTTTACAAAGAATTAAACTCTAAATATAGCAAACAGTGTCCCATTCAAAAATGTCAACTGGAACCTTAAGGGGAAACCCTTATGAAGCAGAGACCAATGTAAGAAAATCAAACGGGAACTTTAAGAAAAAATCCTTTTGAGCCAGTGCCCGATTCGAGAAACTCAAGTTGGAACTTAAGACGAAATTCCTATGAAGCAGAGTTCAATTCAGGGAAATCAAATGGGAACTTAAGAGGTAATACCTAAGTATCAGAGTCCGTTTCAGTAAAATCAAATGGGAGCTAAGGAAGAAATTTCTATAAAGTAGAATCAGATTCAGAAAAATCCAACGGGAGCTAAAGATGAAATCTTTATGAAGCAGAGTCCGATTCAGGAGCATCATATGGAAACTAAAAAATAAATTCCTATGAAACAGTGCCCGATTCAGGAATATTAAGTGGAGACTTAAAAAGAAAATCCTATGAAATAGTGTCCAATTCAGGAAAATCAAATAGGAACTTAAAAAGAAATCCGTATAAAGTAGAGTTCGATTCAAGAAAATCAAATGAAGACTTCAAAGGAAGTTCTTATGTCGCACAGTCCGATTCAGAAAAATTAAGTAAGAACTTAAGAAAATGAAATCAAATCTTTGAGTTTTAGGTCCCACGATTATGCCGGCTAGGCTAAAGGAGACGGTGATGATGAGAAATGAATGAAATGGTGGAATGAAGAAAGTGGGAGGAAACGGGAGAACCCGAAGAAACCCACGCACACGGTGTTTGTCCACCACAAAGTTCACTTAGCGGGAGCAGAGTTTGAACCCGGGACCCCTCGCACCATAGGTGTAAGAACTTAAGAGGAAGTTTCTATGAAGCAGCGTCGAACTTAAAAAAAAAAAAAGTCAAATGAAAAGTCAAGAGGAAACCCCTATGAAGTAGAATCTGATTTAAATGTATCAAACAGAAACTCAAGAGGAAATACCTGTGAAGCAAAGTTCGATTTAAGAAAATCAAATAGGAACTTAAGAGGAAATGCTTAAGAAGCAGAGACTGGTTCAGGAAAATCAAGTGTGATCTCAAAGAAAATTCATACAAAGCAAAGTCCAATTGAGGATAATGAATGGGAACTCAGGAACTTATGAGGAAGATCCTGTGAAGGGGAGTTCAATTCAAGAAAATCAAATGAGAACTCAAGAGTAATTTCGTATGAAGCAGTTTGATTGATTGATTTTGAGTTTTACGTCCCGTTCAGCAGCGAGGCTATATGAAACGTGGACCTACTGATTAACGTGGAATCCGAACCACATGAGCTCCCACCGGGAATTGAACCCGGGTTTCCCGTGCCAAAGGCGCTCACGATAACCGCTTAACCACGAAGGAGCTCTCGTTTGAAGCAGAGTCCAATTCAAGAATGTCAAATGAAAACTTGTGAGAAAATCCCTTTGAAACAGGGTTCAATAAAGGGAAAACACGTCTAAAATTCAGAAGGAAAATCAAATGGGAACTTAAAAAGAAATTGCTATGAGGACGAGTCAGGAAAATCAAATTAAAAAATCTGACGTCCTTATTAATCCCCCTAATCACTCACTCAAATTGAAAAAATAGAGGAAATCCTTATGGGGCAGTATCAGTTTCAAAAAGGTGAAATGGAAACTTGATAGAAAATCCCTATGTACGGCAGATAAACACCGATTAGAAATATTTATATATAAAAAAAATTCCATAGTGCGAAGTTCATGCATGAGAACGGTCAGCTATCAAAGTACTTCAGATTTACCAAATGTGTTTTGTTTTTTCACGGACTGTTTTCTTTCATATATAAAAACGTATAGAACTACAATTATTTTATTTAAAGAGCAGTTGATTGGAAACTATTTCTTCGAAGCGTGAAAATACACTTTTCCAATTATAATAAGGAAATGAACTCAACTTGGTGTTGCTAGGACTGTGTAAATTAAACTAGTGCAACTACCCTATATTAATACACAGGAATACTTGCCCAATTTCTTCATAAATCTATGGCAATCAATAGATCAATCCAGGGTATTACCCAAACGAACTAAACCGATCATGAACATATTTTCAGTTCTTACACAGTACAGTGCTTATGTGCTCTCAAAAGTAGTAACTTGACGTTATTTGCACTCTTATTTGTAGAGTTTTCTATAACATAGTAGCGCATACCAATGGAGCAGCATAATTTGAATCAAATATTTGATATATAGTACGAAAAGCGCTACAGGAATGGATCTTCAACATTAATTTCAGCAAACAGTTTACTTAGTGTGACATAATTAGTAAAATTACGTATTGTGTAAATACCACACAAGAATTCTTACGTCGTGATTGTTGCATGAAGCCACCGACGTCTAAAATAGGAGCTGCGATCAATATCGTATGTGAGGGGTGTAGATGCAAAAGTGGCAATCTCCACTCGGCCGAGTTTTTCAGGACGAGCGATTATTTGATATCTCGTAAACCCCATAAGGTTTTAACGTACAGATTTTTTGGCATAGTAGATCGTAGCAATATTAGAGGGTTGAACATAAATTTTCCCCAGAGAAAGTCCCTCATTTTTTGTAATTACTGTTTCAAAATTGGAGATTGCAAGTTTTGAAAATGAATGTGGACTAGTGAACAAGTACAGACTTGTTGACTCATTACAAACTAGTGAGGAAGTTTGGAACGATTCCAGGCAAGCTTCACAGTCGCCATGGCAACGTCTGACGCCAACGGGCCTCTGATTGGCTGAAGTAGAGATTGTCATTTTTGAACCGCACCGCGTAGTGGAGATTGCAAGTTTTGAGAAAAAATCGTGATATTCGCCTTCAGTCCTTACTGGGAGGATGTAGGTTTTGATCCAAACAGTCTTCAACACTCGGTCAGGGACACTTAAAACAATACAGTCAGACACTTAACAAACATCGTAGTATATATACACGTAGTATATATATATGTACAACAGACACTTAAAACAAAAAATTGGAGATTGCCACTTTTGCATCTACAACACCCATCATATATGGAATCAACCTCGAGCAATTTACTATATAAAGATATTTTCTCCACTTTTTCACAAGTAATCACTAATGTTGTGTTTCTATATAAGTGTGAAGTGAGAAAGCTGAATGTCAAGAAATCATACGGTAATAACCAAGTATATTATTTCCGTGTTTCGTAGAATCACTTTATCAATTTATAGCATTTATACTGTTAGTCAGGTAACACTAAAACGGTGCTTGAGGTCTAAGACTTGGGTTGTTGTTCGACACCAGACTGACAACATGTCTCGTCTCGACTCGAAAGCTAACGATTATTGAAGTGTTTCTCTTCTTTTCTTGAATTTAAACTTCTCGTCTCAATTCTAGTCTTGATCTCGTCTCGTGATCATCACCAGTCTCGAAACTACGGAACTTTATATCTACTCAAGTCTGGATATCGTATGACCTGTTACGAATTGTAAATGTTTTTTTCTTTAAATCTCTTACTTTAACTAGCTTCACGATGTGTGAAACTAGTAAAAATTCTATTACCTTTACAGGCAATCACACCTGAGAACATACTCAATAAAACCATTCGGCTATATGTAGTACATCAGCAGAATGATTCTATTACACAATCAATAGAATGAACAATCAGAGTCAAACCAATCTCTTTGAAACTAACGCAAAAACAATTTACCTAAACAATCACATAGCTTGGAAAGTCTCTACATATGTAGTATGTAAAGAGAAATTTAAAAAAGAAGAATTGTTGTATAGAGGTCTGTGTATGATATATATGTATAGTGGCTTGCTTGTGGTAGGAAAGTTACCATCATAGGGTTTTGAACTGCAGTCATAAATTTTGTTCCATTCGCTGACAACTCCCGTCATGCATTATTAATGAAGCAAATTACAAAAGGAGTAATGTCTAAACATTTAGCAACCAAATAGTCTGGTTTCAACCAGTGACATATTTGCATTTCGTTTACCTTCGTTTACCACAGAACTGCGAAAGAAAATTAGGAAAAATAAAACGTAAATAAATAAAAACTTCACATGCAGTTGTTGGTTTAATTTTTAACTTTAGGTAAAAACAACATAACTTACTTTTCGAATTATTTTTTTACAATGTTCTCTTCCCATTTCTTTTTCCAACCCTATTCCGTTTTCATTATTTTATTTCTTTTGTAAAACACAAGTATAGAAATATTCATCTACTCTTAAACATATATTAATCTAAAACAGAATAATTTCTTTAGAGAGAAAGGTAAAAATATCATAACCTTCAAACTTGTTGTATGTCCTTCTTGTTGGTCTAGTGATTAGCATGCGAACGTTTGGTGCACAGGGTCCTGGAGTCGATTCTCGGTGAAGAGCCTTGAAATTTGAACGCATTCCAGTAGTTCGGATTCATCATTAAATTGTAGGTCCTCCTCTCATATAGTCTTGGCGCTGAAAGATACGCTAAAACTTAAACAAATAAATAAATTTGTCATCGGTACTAATATCAAATTTTATATATTTAGTAAGAGACCAGCGTTTGATTCCCGTTGGGAGCTCATATGGTTTGGGTACCGCGTTTAACTGTTGATACACGTTTTGTACGGGTATTCGGAAGCAAAGTCCTTAGAAAAATTTTGGAGCTCCAAAAGGGGCAACAAATAATGAATTGAAAAAGTTACCTGCTCCGAAAGTCAACAACACAAATATGTCACCATATAGCTATTATACATCAGTTATATACAGTGTTATCATCAGTTATTACATATCAGTTTGGCTGGACACTATCTTCTTGGATAAACTGGAATGATATTGATAGTTTCCTACTTGGAAAGCCCTTGAGTAAGACATTGTACTTCCGAGTAGGTCTAGATCAGTGGTTCTCAACCAACGTGTCTCGATACACTTAGTGTCACGCAGTCCTGTAAGATGTGTCGGAGAATTTTAGAATTTAAAAATTATGAAGAATTTAATAATAATTATTTAAAATCGAGACAAACTGTACCAGTCAACACCTCCAGCGTTAGAAATAATGTTCTGTGTTATAAATAATCATTATAAAAATTAATTGGTTTTACTATTATTTTACTATTATTACCTGGTATTTATAACAAAAATATCAAACAAATATGTTGCGATGTCCTGGATGTTCAGTGTAGTGTGTCGTCAGTCAAGAAAGGTTGAGAACCACTGGTTTAGATAGTTATTTTGAACTGAATGCTCTGAAACTTCACAGTGTGATGCTATTCACAGTAACTCACACGAAGAGAAGATGGAGCAAGTAGGAAACCTTGTGTTGAGGAACCGTGGTGGTGAGAGACAATAAAGAACGTCGATAGCTAATGCAATTTGCAGGCATATCACTCATAGATCTATGACTACAAAATCACAGTCAGCTCTTACTTATTCCACTCCTTTACCTCATTTCCTCTCTTATTTTCCTTATTGCGCTTCTCTCAGCCATTTATCTAATTAATAGGATGATCTTCGACATCATACATTGGCTAACTGGAAATAATTAACGGAAAAAGTAATGTAAATGAAATCTTAAGAGAAAAGAACATGTTTGGAATCGAGGTTCAACAAGATCATTCTGTCACAGACCATAAAAGGATACTTAGAATCTACGGAGTGGGCCAAAAGTCACGAAGCTGTTATAAGTGTGAATAGCGTTTTTATTTATGATTAATTTCTATTGATATGTCACAAACTTAAAGACAAGGATGGGAAATTGTTTACACTTATGTGTGAAATATAATCGCAGGCAGGTGTCCGCCATTATGGTTCTCATATATACGGGCAATATGTAGCACATGATTCATGACAGAGGTCAACACTTCTGGTCCGAGTACCCGTATTTCTGCACCAATGTTGGCTTGAGCTGTGGTATTGTTTGTAGTTTGTGCACACCCATTTTGTTCTTCAGATGCTCCCAAAGAACATAACGATCATTGGGCCATAATTCTTTGAAGGTAGTGAAGCCAATGCAGTAACGATGATTGGTGATAGATATCAAAACATGATTGAGACTATTGTGCGTCCTGCAGTAGAGAACATGACTGAGATGTGGTTTCAGCAAGATGGAGCTTCATCACACACGGCAAGGACCTCAATTGAACTTCTGAGGACCATTTTTGGCCCTCGCATCATCTTGAAAAACACTGACATAAACTGGCCCTCTCATTCACCTGAACTCATTGGAGCAAATTGGAGTAAACTTCTGGAAATACTTAAAGAAATCGGAATCAACTGGAAAAATCGTCGACTCACACGCATCCTGTAAACAGGACAAAGATTGAAGTTACGCCTCGACCAAGAAAAAAACTAATAATATGAAGATTAGAAGAGAAGTCATACAAGAATGGTGTATGTCACTCTAATTATTCAACAATTGCAATGAATGCTTAATGAAGTATTAATGGGAGTTCGAGATTTAAAAATTGTAGTACAGACTATTACAAGTTGACGCACGTGATCGACAAGATTATTATAGGTAAAATCGACGAAGGACTACAGGAGATGATGAATAGAATAGTTGACACTGGGATATAGCATGGAACGGAAATCAATATTGAAAAATCAAAAGTCATGTCCTTACGAAAACATGTCCTTACGAATTAGAGTAGAGGAAGACTCCATAAAATGTTCGATCATCAAATATCTGGGGAGTATTTTAACAAAAAACTCTTACTACACCAAAGAGATCAAGTCAATAATAGCAGTAGCCAAAGAAATATTCAACTAGAAAAATTCACTCCTAACTACCAGGCTTAATATTGGGCTAAGGAGGAAGCTGTTCAAGTGTGATATATAGATTATGAGACTGCATAATTCGGAGACTTAGACATTACGAAAGTTAGAGAAAAAATATTTAGAGAATTTCAAAATTTGATGATAAAGATGGAGAAGATAAAATGGACGAAGAGGAAGTAAAACGAAGATGATTTAAAACGAATACGAGAGAGAAGTGCACTTTTAGCCAATATCCTTCGTAGGAAGGCTAACTAGAGAAGATATATTTTGCAAAGAGATTATCTTCTTCATAGCACAATACAGGAAAAGACGGATGGTAGGCGAGGAGTAGGAAGTTCAACATGACTGATCGATGATTTGAAAAATAGAAGAAAATAAAGGTAATTAAAGATCGAGAAACATGCCAGAAACAATTCCAGATCTCAACCTAAGGAGTTCAAAAACTCCTACTATATCCAGGACCTGCTGACAGGTTGAATACTTAATGATAATAATAATAATAATAATCTTAAGAAAGTCAGGTGTAGTAATCTGAACTCAATTCATTAGACACAAAATAGCATAATAGCATACAATTGCATTCTTTTCTTTCTATGGTAAAGAAAAATCTGGGTTGTTTAGTCCACAGAGTTAGCTATATGGTTAATAATGACATAATAACGATCACAATGGTGGTGGTGATTTTGGAAGTAAATTATCCAGATTACTCTCCATAAACTTCTACAAACTTTGATTTCCATTAAAATCTCTAATGAAAATATCATATGGTTTGGTGAATACTGCAACAGATGCGGATAGATAGTTAATTTTTCTTCCTTATCATTTTACTACCACCTTCCTCATATATATATATATATATATATATATATATATATATATATATATATATATATATATATATATATATATATATATATAATTATTAACTGCATTGTGATGATGTCCTCCCGTTTTCCCTGCCATGTAAACTCTCTCTTAAATAACCACAATTTTGTGGTCGAAATGATCACTAAACGGACGAAGAGAGAGATCAAGTGATGGGCCATAGCGACCGATGTCAGACGCAACGCAGACACATTTAATGGCCTTCCGCGGAGACGTTATCGTAAATGTCAGCCGGTTAAGATGAATCTTGGTTATCTTAGGTCCGTTGGACGCGTTATTGAAAAGCAATCGCCTCAGCAAAAGAACCACTTTCACACAGACACACACATACAAACACATGAGAAATCTCTTTCTTTCTGCCGCCTTCAGCATCAAATTTACTGTAGAATTCCACCACCACCACCACCAGTACCAGCAGCAAAACGACTTTAAGTAGCCCTACTGATTTTCAGTAGCTGAAGGTTCTTTTTCTTTGGTGGAGAGGGACGTTGAGGTATAGGAGGTCCTTTCCTTCCTTATTCTGGTTCGTGATTCGAGACTTAATCTGAGCCAAAGGAACCTGTAAGAAGAGTAGCGGAAAAGAAATAGTACAGTGGAGTGAGGTTCGAACGGGGGAGGTTACTAGGAAAAGATACGACCATTCTTCTTTTGAGAAATGTGTGTCTCTTAGATAGGAACTAGGAAAAGAATGGTCAAGCTCTTCGACTGCCTTCTTATCGGTTACCTAACACTAACACACGAGACCCCTTTCTCTCATCGTCACTGTTTGGGGACGGCCGCAGCGTTACAAAACATTTTGTCTTTACTTAAAGGTTTAAGTGACCTTTCTACCCCTCGTTACATGTTTCAGACGGTGAACAATCACTTAGTAAGTACGAAGGTTCAACAAGAACTGTTATTTATTACTAGAATAGCTTTCTAGTATACCTCACGTTCTAGTCTGAAGTTTGAACGTAATACCTCACTGTTTTTACTCCTTCTTTGAACATAGAAATTTGAAACAGAAAGTAGAAGATATGTAAAATAAGTATGAGACTAATAAGTTTTCTTAATGCGAGAAAAAAGTCATCTTTCATTGATTTCTAATAGCTCTAATAACAGTTAGTCATTTTTTGCCAAAATTTGACTAAGTTCAAACTCCGAATTTGATGGGTCATAACTAAATAAACATGTGTCAGTTCAGAAAGATGTTTCACTTGCTTACTAAGTAAATTAAGATTTACCTCCGTGCCAAAAGTCATCAGGATCCAATGAGTCCTGTAGATCCCGTCCGTTATATACAATTCAGTTTTTTTATACGATATGAACAAGGTTAGTTAGAGTGTTACTTACGTAGTTCACACCAGAAGCTCATTTAGCTTTAATCTCAGTTGATCTTGTATCTCCGTTTCTTAATGGAATTCGCGCTCATTCGATTTCATTCATAATCCAAATTCTCTAAGTCTGATCGGAGGAGTTTAGGCACATCTTGTCTAGATTTCTTTTACTACAGATGAACACTTTAATGCAGGTCTTTTGTAACTTACTTCTGTGCAAATGAAAATATTACGAAGGAGTATACTTTAATTATTTGTCTTCGGTTTATGTGTCGACCTTTCTACGAGCTTTCTCAAAAATTAATGTTGCTATTTTTCCTTCCTAATTGTATACATATAGATATTCGAACCAAAAGACTGGCATACTTGATAGTCCACTATTATATGCCAAAGACTAAGAAATATAATAGTTTCTGGCCGTTCCCAAATCAGTACACAATCACCCACAAGCTCTTTAAAAATTTACATAACTACAGGGTAAAATATAGTTAATATTTCATGAAAAATATATTTAGTACGTTACAACAATATTCTAGAGCTGTCCATAAACCTTAAAACCCTTTATAATGTCTTTGGCAACCTTACAATTTTTATACTGTTATTGGGAAATTGCTGCTTGTACTCTCATTAACTTAGATTGATGGCTCGTATATAATTTTCTTCAAAAATACTACTTCCTTTGGGCTATATATTTGTCAACTTTTAACCGAAATATAGCTATAAGCATAAACACAAAATATTTTCAAATCATATAATTTAAATGTGGTATTTAGAAAAGCCAGGATAGAAACACTTAGAAATCTCCTTGTATTCTAATTACCTCAGATGTCATGGTTTTTACGTCATTGTTTCTGAAAGGAATCAATTTTTAAAATAATAACAAACGTTTGTGTCAAGAATAAGTAAGTTGGAAGAAACTGGGGGAAATATTATCGATTTTTCTTTCGAAAAAGGCATCCTTTCTCTACATTTGGGGACCCCTGTCAGGGCCCTAGATCCAAATAACTACACGTAACATATACCGAGAAATATTATATACTGTAGCTAGGGTACACATTTATTTAGTTTCGTTAAAATACGATTAGAAAATATGGGGATTAAAATACTTTTGAACTAAATATGCAAAATGCAACATTTCGAATAATTTAGAGAGCTCTTTCTCCTACCGTCACCTACCTAGATACATAGTTTGTAGAATACTTAGGTATATCCTTTAGAATTAAGCAGTCTTTCTAATAATATCGTATGTTTTATGACGCTGTTTCTGAAAGTAAGTTTCTAGAAAACTGGTTGTAAGAAGATGCTTTAAGTATTTCCTGCCGAGACACTTTTCAGTACAAAACACTCTTCAGTCGTAGAAAAACACTTTCTAGCATTTCTTTTTATTTGTTTGTTTGTTTGTTTGTTTAATGTGTACGTTTGTCAACGGAGAATAATGTCCTATAAATATGGCATAATTGCTTTCAAGGTTGCATTTTACTTCTTTAATGTCACTCAGATTCAGAAGACAAGTATTGAAACTTTGTTCGAAAGAGGAAATAAGTTTAAAAAATAGCCAGAAAACAAATGAATTTCGCTTATTAGTTGTGAAAATGCGGTAGGCATGCATACTACACGAATCCAATGCTGAAACAGATTTACAATTTGCGGATGCAATCGAAGGATAGTGAGAGTGATATCCGTTAAGTAATAAATTTCTATCATTTCTGGTCTTGGTAGAGAGAGATACAGAAGAATATGATTAAAGAATTTGAGGATTAAAGGAGATAGAATATGCAATTAGGAAGCTAAATCAATTGCAGAAAGCATCGTTCCGCTATCTCTCACCGGTTCTGCTCTACGAAAATCAATGTAGAAACTGGAAGTACTAAATTTCAACCACTTCCGGTTTTAGTAAAGTTTTCCAGGTTGTGACGATAATCGCTAGCAGAAAACTTCTTGCTCCTCTCTAGGCCTATTACTATTTTTGTTCTATGGCGATAAGAGTTGAAACAAGAAATGGCTAATTTGAGCAACTTTCGGTTTGAATTAAGGGTTAATGAAGATGGGACATATTCTTCGGACAATGAATCGAATGCAGAAAACCACATCTCGATATCTCTTACCCTGTAGAAATCAGTATTGAAACCGGAAGTAATATTAAATTTGGACCACTTCTAATTTTGGTAAAGTGTTTAGAATAGTCATGGTACGTTGCCCTAAGATGGTGAATCATTTGCAAGAAAACCACTTCTCGCAAACTGTTATTGCTTTTGTTCTATAGCGATAAACGTTGAAACCGGAAAGATTAATTTGAACCGCTTCCGGTTTGAAGAGAGAGTTAATGGAAGAGATGGAACCTATTCATAAGACGCGAATTGATTGCAAAACAAAATCGCACCTCGATATCTCTAACCGTTTTTGCTCTAATACTGGTCGACCGACGGACAGATAAGGCCATTTAATGAGACTTCCGACACTTATACAAAGTATGATTTAAGAGTCTGAAACTTCCTCTCTTGACATGAAAACGAACTGTGTTTGTATTCTCAACATAGCTTTAACCATCACAGTTTCGGAGTGGGATTTAAACATAATGTTAGAATATTTCTGCTCGCTACACGATTAAAAACTCTTTGTATCCCCCTCCCACCAAAAATGACGAAACTATTTAATGAGCAATGTGAAATTTGATGAGTTTGTTTATTATAAAGCGCCTAGACTGACCAAAGACTGAGTTTATTTAAAGACTGACCAAAAGCAGATAGTTTATATCCCTTTCCACCCTGACGACTTTTCTTTTAATTTACAAAAAATAAAAGAAATAAGATTTCCTAAGCTAGTATGATCTACTAATCCTCATAAATATGATTTAGTTTTTTGTTTTAAACTAATAGCTTTCGGAAAAAGTAACATGCATAATTGTGTATGTTCAGCCTGGGTCAATTCTTATGAAGTGGTTCAGAGGTGGTTGCTAGACCATCTCCAAATATTATAAAAATTCACTGAAAAAAAGGACTTGGTCAGGAATACCAAATTTGTTTGGTCAGGGCATTTGGTCACTTTATTTGGTTAGTTTAACCAAAATTTGGTCATTTATATCAAGCTGGTTTAGTCATGAGCACTATAGTTTTTGGTTAGAACATTTGGTTGATTAATTTTGTTATGCGAACCAAATCTTAAGTGATTTGGTAAAGATTTGGTTTCCCTGACCAAAATGTTTAGTTACAAAGTCACGTGTATCCATTTGATTTCTGGGTAAACATGACGAGTATGAAAGCTATCACAAGTTTACACCGCTTGGAATTCACCGACGTGTGTGAAACAGACTTTTGTCTACACTATCCAACTTTCAACACCAAAGTCTCAATGATGTGAAGTGATAAGTAATTGTCACCTGACAGCAACACAATGGATCTCGTGAGTTGGAGCTTACCGCTGCTAGTCAACGTATTTCGAGGTAAGCTTACGTTTTCGTTCGTATTACTTTACTGTTAGTTAACGCATATTAGCTACTTTTTCTTCTAAACAAATATTCAGGGTTGCAAACCGATACATGAAATCACTAGTAAAAGTACAGGGAATTATAGTTTTAAAGGTTCTGTATTTTGTAATGCCATAAAGTGGGGGCTTCATAAGTTTTGTGCTGATGCAGAAATATCCACGCCTATGATACTACTGACACCATAGATTAATGTGGGTCCGAAAGTTGAAGTTTTTGATTTTGATGCCATTTTTGGGGGGCGTTAATATCTCAGGAGGGCAAAGTGCTTAAAAATTACTGCTTAGACCACAAAGTAATTCTGTATGTGAATAAACTACTGCAAAAGATTAATGACTGTTATTACATGGAGAAAAAAGTAAGGACATGGTAAAAACGCAAAGAAAGCACGCGCGTTACGATGGTCATAGCCGGTGTTCAGTTGTGTTCAGTTGTGAAAAGCTTGCGAGTAGCGTTTGTTCCATGTTTCTAGCACACTGATCATTGCTACGTCTACAGGGTGGACAATTTATCTTGACCATCCGCTATAACGAACAAACCAAAAGTGAGAGAGCAAGTTTAAGGAGGGTTACATCTATGTATGTATTAAACAGAAAGCCCCAACAAACAGGATTGCCAACCCAGTACAAAGTTATACTTTTTCAAATAGCACTACGTCAGATTATTACATATTTCAAATTAACGTGTCAAACGTAAACTTTAAATAACACTTTTATTATTAAGTACTGCAAACAAAGGATGTTATAGTATCACAAACATCCAAAGTTCGGAAGCCTCCAACACAAATACAGCATAACGGAGATGCACAGGATAATGCACATCTAAAGTACCTTAGCATTGATACCATGATCATGGTATGCTTGTTTCGAACGAATAGGAACGAAGTTACCAGGGCTTCAAATTTTTAATTTTCTTGAAAGCCTTTATTTCGAAAAAATGCTAAGATAAGTATCATATCTAGTTATTTGTATGGTTTGTAATGGATGTGTAAATTATTTTGCCGTTTACAGCACTTCGATATCTTACACCGTTCCGGAGATATGATAAACATTGCTGAAGCATGCAACGCTGCTTAAGTCGTGTAATTGCGAGAACTTGTAATTACAGCTACTAAAAGCTATTGCTGTAATGCTATAGGAGAAAAGGGAAACAACAATCATTTTAAATAATTTCCACAAATACGCCATTTTCAGCAAGATAGGATAGATAAATGTAACGCAAACTTATGAACACATTAACTTCCGTAACTGTGATTGGATTTCAATGATACTTTGCTGATACATTAAGTGCCTTAATACCGCGTTCCAATTCGACGATGGGTGTCGTGGGTGCAAGGGGAAGCTAATTCCCTTACCATGTAGACGTGGCAATGATCAAGGAGCTAGAAACAAGGAACAAAGACCACTCGCAATCTTTTGCACAACTGATCACAAACTAAAGCGGACCTAATTTCTGAACCATTCGTAGTTTTTGAGATCTAGCATCAAACATACCAAAACATTTAAAATTTTCTGGGCTATGACCGTCGCCACGCACCTGCTTTCTTCGCGTTTTTACCATGTCCTTACTTTTCTCTCCATGTAATATCAGTCATTAATTTTTTGTAGTAGTTTATTCACATACAGAATTATTTTGTGGCCTAAGCAGCAATTTTTCAGCACTTTGCCCTACTGAGATATAACGCCCTAAACATGCATCAAAATCACAAACTGCAACTTTCGGACCCCCATTAATCTATGGTGCCAGCATTATTATAGCTATGGATATTTCTGCAGACTCTTTACATGCAATAGTATTCAGCACAAAACTTACGAACCCCCCACTTTATGCCATTACAAATTACAGCCCCTTTAAAACTGTAAATTTCTGTACTTTTTAGTGATTTCATATATCGGTTTGCAACTCTGAATATTTATTTAGAAGCAAGAATATATATTCTTCGTGTACCCCAGTCTCTCCTCTAAACATTCGTTTTTGTTTGGTGTTCGTCTGATGCGTATGTCCACAGCAACAGCAGATTTCGTAAACGTTTGGAAATGAAAAAAATTGGCACTCCACAGAGAACAAAGATGGCCGTCATTTAGGAACACTTGTACTGTACATACGACAACGTGAATAATGTTATTGGCCTTCTCATGCACAAGGTTCATCACACTCCAATTTCTATAATTTTTGGAGATGGCCATGCAACCATTTTCTCCATCTTTGGACCACTTCAGATGGATTGTGAATATTGGTGCTTCCATTTACCTGCACAATTGTGTAGGTCAGGGCTGAAAGGAATATTTAAAAAAAAAAAAAAAAGGCAATAGAATCCCATATTCCGAGTGATGCTTAGATTATGCTTTATTATTATTATTATTATTATTATTATTATTATTATTATTATTATTATTATTATTATTATTATTATTATTATTATTATTATTATTATACACAAGAAAAATGCAAAGAGCAATGGCACTTTTATACAAGCCGTAGAAAATGTTGGAACATATTGGGTTATGGTTACACAGTCTTATTTAGTATTATTATATCTTTAGCTTATCTTAGCTCTCTGTCCTGTCTGGTGTCCTCATAATGAGGAAAATAATCAAAACACACACGTTCTTCAGAGAAGTGTGTTTCTGTACTAATATGTTATACCTATTGGAATAGGGATAAAATCTCCCTTTTAATCAGAACCGTCTAAACGTAAATTTTTCGGGTTTCCCTTTTCCTACTCCAGTTTTAAGTTACAAGTTAGGGTTATGTATACTAGGATAATAAGGTTATGCTATGATAAATTATTATTATGTATAATATTACGCTGTAAGCAAGAGAGAGACCTCGTGGTCACATGGTTACTATCTAGAATTTGCCTTGGATGGACTGGATTCGATTCCTAGCGGAAATTCTTTTCGTTCGGATCCTGTACGTACCATAGATGGCCATTTTCCACTGGGCTCGCTCGGGCTCGCACTCACTCGGGCTCGCGCTCATCTCTCTGGACTGGGCTCGCACTCACTCGGGCTCGCGATCACTTCTCTCGATTGGGTTCGCGCTCACTGATCTCAAGTGGGCTCGCGCTCACTCGGTTGAGCGTGAGTGCCGAGCTCACGAGCGTCGGGCTCGCGAGTTTAGACACCTATGGTACGTACACAGAAAAAAATGTAGGTGGCGTACTTAAAATCGTATGTTTCACTTGCAAATCCTGTAGTGTTTGGACTTAACGTTCAGCAAATGTATAACTGAAAACGCATGTTTTATAATACTTTCTGTAGAAGTGTCCCATCTGTACGTACTTTCCACATGAAACAATATAGGCGGTCAGGATCTCACATACAAATGGACGTATATAACATATAGCTCACGAAGTTAACATACATATATGGATGTAATATAAGGAAGACTGTTAGATATGACTCCTGCAACGGCATGATGTAACACCTAAGGGCAGTTATGCTCCGTACTGATTTCTGTAGTAAGCAAGATGATTCCGTATATTTGTACAATATACCGCTGTCCGGAGAACGGATTTTCCTCAGTGTACAAGTCTCGTTTAGCTGCGAAACTTAAAAAGAAATATTAAACTCCAAAATCAAGAAGTACTCTCAATGAATGTTTTAACTGAGTACTTTGTTTAGGTAGAGTCAATATTACTACTTGAAATGAACTATTTTTAATATTTTTTTCAGCAGAATATCGTCGACTCTATTTTATTTAGCTTTGTCTTTTCCGCTTGTGATGACGAGAGAAAGAGAGAGTCCTTGTTTTATCTCAATATGTTGAGACAATTTTTGGTTTCGTTATTTCGTTATCTGAATTAAATACATATGCAAGCACTCCGCTCACTGACCCTCCACGTTTTTGAATTTTATGCAAACTCTTCGCTCATTCATCCCCACGTTTTTTAATTCTTCGGAAGCTCTTCGCTCACTCATCCCCACGTTTTTAAATTCTATGCAGGCTCTTCGCTCATTATTCCCGATGTTTTTGAATTTTATGCAAGCTTATCGCTTACTTACCCCCACGCTTTATTTTTTAATTCTATGCAAGCTCTCTGCTCACTCATCCTCAGGTTTCTGAATTCTATGCAAGCTCTTCGCTCTCTCACCCCCATGTTTTTTTTTAATTTTTAGTGAATAACTTAAAAACATAAGAAAACATTAACAAAATTTAGAAACTGAGCTAGACAGCATCTGTCAAATACTAATACATGAATTGCACACTCAAATTTCCGGTCTGTAAAGAAAAGGTTGGAAAATACGTATTAGTTTATTTAATAGTATTTTGTAGATATTGCCTGCCTCACTTTCCACATTAAAGATAGTCTTCATTGTCTTTAAGTTGTTCACTAAAATTCAAAAACGTAGAGGTAAGTGAGCGAAGAATTGTATTACATTCAAACACGTAGGAGTGAGTGAACGAAGAACTTGCATAAAATTCAAAAATGTGGGGTAAGTGAGCAAAAAACTTGCATACATGTAATTTCAAAAACGTAGGGGTGAGGGAACGAAGAGCTTACATAAAATTCAAAAACGTAGGGATGAGTGAGGAAAGAGTTTACATACAATTACATACAATTAGGAGTAAGTGAGCTAAGTACTTGCATAAAATTCAAAAATGTTGGGGTGAGTGAGCGAAGAGTTTGCATAAAATACAAAAACGTAGAGGTCATGTGGTTGGGATTTCATGTTAATCAGTAAGTCCAAGTCTCATATAGGTTCGCTGCTGAACGGGACGTTAACCTGAAAATCAACTCAACTCAGAAACGTAGGAGTGAGTCAACGAAGAGCAAGCATAAAATTTAAAAGAAAAACATGAGGATGAGTGTGCGAAGAGCTTTCATAAAATTCAGAAATGTGGAGAATGAGTGAGCGAAAATTTTGCATAAAATTAAAAAACGTGAGGATGACTGAGAGAAGAGTTTGCATACAATTTAAGAACATGTGAGTGAGTGAACGAAGAGCTTATATATATATATATATATATATATATATATATATATATATATATATATATATATATATATATATATATATATATATATATATATATATATACTGTATATATATTTAGTTCAGATAACGAAATAAGGAAACGAAAAATTATCTCAACATATTGAGATAAAACAAAGACCTCTCTCTCTCTCTCTCTCTCGTTATCACAAGTGGAAAAGACAAAGCTAAAAAGTGGTGAGGGGACACAAAAAGAAAAGAGTACGTGAAGTAAAAGAAAATAATTTTAAAAAACAAAGAAAAAGGCACGAAGGTAACAAATGTCCTTTCAAGCTGTTTTTTCTCTGTGTGTGTTAGTCTTCGTTTCTTGATGGAAGTTGAAGAAAATGTAATGGGAACAATAAATCCATGTCACTTAATTTACTTTGTATCAGTACTACTAAAAAGAAAGAAAAGTACTATGAAAAAAATATATAAGAACTTTCTAAGGGTGAAGGAAGGACTGCCAAAAAAAAGAGAGAGAGGAAGGAAAGTAACGTTGGAACGAAGAAGAAAAATTAACGAACAGGAAACTTAAGAAAAAAATGGCAACTCGACACAGAAGATAGAAAGAGAAGGGGAGATTGTTGGAGTATGGGTACTATCGAAAGAAAATTTTCCAACTTCCAATCACTTTGGCTGAAAATACCTCTTCTTCTTTCAACTTTTCTTCTCTCTTAACTGTCACTGTGCTCGAGGACATTATGGCGAAATGGTCGTACTCTGAATAATTTAGATTAGGCATTTTCCCCTTCCTGTCCTCTCTTTTGGTGTTTTCTTTTACAGCTTTTTTCACCAGATTGAAGAGAAAGGAAGGACAAGATTTGCTTTAGTTTGTATTCATTCTCTCTTTAAAAGGTTCCTACTATACTCATATAACTATAAGTATATCAGCTTACTGTAATACAATTAAACATATTCATGTAATATTGTAGTATCTATCATATGAATAGACCAGATAAATAGAAAAACTTTTGAAGACTATTTACGATAGAGGAGAGATTAATTTACAAGAAGTATATGTGTGTGTCACTGTTAAAGTTATTTGTGTCATTGTTAGAAGCATGTGGACACCCTTAGAAGACAAACAAACACTAAACAGTCTATATTTTTACATAGATGTAAATGAATAATGTTTCAGCAAAATAATAACTGTCAATTATTATTGTAAAGGGAAGACATACTTTTTAGCGCCACGAAAATCCATTTTTCACGATATTTCTAGAAAATTACACACAAGAATTTATCCTTAAGAGATCACATTCTGTTTATCTTGGTAATAAGCTTGCACGTGGGTAGATAAACAAGGATCCAAATGTTATTCCAGATCTTGGCCCTTGATATTATAGTCTATGAAACCTGATATATGTCTAATCTTTGTTGAATATTACAGTTGAACAAAACTTATAAAAATTTTAGATTTGTTTTTCTTTAGTTTAACATCCCTCGTTTATGTACCGAAGCTAGGTGAGACAGTGACGATGAGAGATAGATGATAAAGGTGGAATCAACAAAGTGGGAGAAAACGGAAGAGACCCTTGAAAACCAACGATACACAGTGTTTTTTCCATCACAAAGCCCAGTTGACGGGATCTGGGACCGAACCAGAGACCCTACACACAAGAAGTGAACGCTCTAACATTTTGAATTAGCTTTTATTGCAAAAATAACCAAATGCAACAAAAAAATTACAAAAAATGCACAACGGAGAATTATCAAAATTGAATCTGACGGAGAGATAACGCCAAGTCACGCACGGAATATTAAATTACTGACTCATTAGAAAAATGTGTGAGAATATGTTATTGGTGATGAAACATTCAAAGAATTATTAAAAACGAACGATGTTCACTGGTTAATGTATATAATGTAGTTTTACGTTGTAAAAGGTCGAAGTAGGTACAAGCATCAAGAATAGGAGAATAATGATAAAGATATCAGGGTTTTTATGAGACTGTATTGAGTATGGAGGATACAGATGGAAATCGGGGGAAAACATGTTGCAGTAACAAGGAAAAGGAAGTATATTTACAACAAACCCACCCTAATTACTAACGTAGAAGATCAAGATCCAGTATACCACTACGAATTGGTAGTACAACGATGCTCGATGGTATCAACCTGATAACATAAGGTAGGGTGAGGATTAGGTATAAGTAGAATATCATAAAGACGATCATAGGTAGGAATTAAGTGATGTACACCAATCAGATTGCATGTGCGGAGACAAAGAAGGAGCCACATGTTATTCTAGATCTGTGACCACTGATGTTGTGCATATAATTAGGGAATACACAGTAATGTTTAGAAGCAAAGGCAAGTTGAGTCTTAATATAACGTATGTACAGAAGGAAAAACACTAGAAAAAGTTTATCCAGAGTAGAGTCAATAATGAATCAGAGTTTTAATTTGTAATGGACAAACTTCATAAAAGGTTAGTGAGGGAGGGTTGAAGGGTAACAGATAGACGGCTAAAACACCGAAGCCAAAGGTGTGAGTAATATGGAAAATATATGTAAGGTTAAAATTCTAACATATAAAGAACCTCACATTTGAGGGGGATATTAATTAGACCTAACTCGCCTTGAGAATAAGAAGGATATAAATCTGTTCGTTTTACACAGAAAAATGTACGTTGCCTTATTGTCAATAAATATAACGACTCAAGTTTTTTTTTTTTTTTTTTTAGCATAAACTTCAAGGAGAGGATAAAGTAGGGCATAATATACAAATTAATGAATTGAACTTCATGCAGTAATTTTGTAGGTGTCAAAAACGATTCTGAAAATGTATCGCCGCACCTGTTGGACAAAAGGTGAGCAAATGTTGTTGTTTAATGAAGTGAAAACAGAATGAAAAGCTATGCCAAGAATACTTGTAGAGGTTGTAAGAGAGTCGAATACAGATGATGGAAGAGTAGCATAAAACCATTAAAAGAAAGAACGGAAGTTTTCCGTGGATTATAAACCAGACTGGAACACTTTCCAAAGTGATGAATAATATCTAACACTTGTAACAAATGAGTCAGAGTGACGGATATAATGGTCAGGTCGTCATCATACTCAAACATTTTAAGAAAATGGGACAGATAGGAAAGTAATGGAGGAAGAGTGGTCAAAACGTTGATACGGTATAACAACGGGTCTAAAGCAAGAGCAAATAAGTAGATAGAAAGCGCACGACCGACACAACACTCTATGTAGATTAATAACAGACATAAAATGATCAATAGCCTGCAACCGCAACATAGCTGACAAATAAAGACGCTGAATTACAAATGGATGTAGAAAAATGATAGGCTTTCAAAGTGTGAAATACAAAAAATGTGATCAAATGTGTCATAGGCTTGCTCGAAATGAATCGTGAGGGGCCAGACCCGAAGTTGTCGCATCTGCAAATAAGTAAGTAAATTCCTAAGTGAACCAAGGGTAAAATAAATCGCTGTCTGATAAGGGCTGATATAACGGATTAAGAGAGGCTTAAGTCGGCAAGCTGAAACTTTAGTAAATCACATAATTTCAACTGGTAGAAGAGAAATCGGCCTAAATTCTCATACTATCGGATCCGATTTCACGGTTTTATGGAGAAAGATGAGAAACATTAAAAAGAACTGCAATAGTGACCCCCAAATACTGCCAAAAAGGTTAAATGGCTTATACAGAATACCGTCCAGGCTAGGAAAACCAGATTGTTTAGCAATAGAAAGACCACTATGAATTTCATCAATAGTAACAGGTTAGATAAGCAGAAAGCATCCTCAGAGGTTAAGGTATGTGGAAGTTCGGTAAAAGAAGAGTAGGAAAACATGAAAACTAGGTAGTGGGATTGAGTAAACTATGTATAGAGTTATTCAAAAAAAGCCTGCAAAATAGATGCCGTAGAATTAAACAGAGCCCCATTATCAAGACATGGAATAAAGATAAACTGTGACTGATATTGTCGCAATGAGCATGTCACACGATAAATCGAAATATCCTCGGCTGGAGAGCAATTACACAAATCGTCATCGATGTAAGGTTTCAAAGTGTGAGAAAGTAGAAGACATTTAAGATTATATGTAATAACATAAATCTGGACCTGGTTAAAGGCAGAAGGAGGGACTTGCCAAAAGTCAACTAATGCAACAAAATAACTCATATAACGTGTAATGATAGTTCGCTTTTATGCTAGACTGAATTCTTTATTTAGGAGTTATTATCGACCACTGTTCCCCTTCGCCGAAGTGGTTTAACCATAAGTGTTGTAGGCCACTATCACCTTGGACACTGTGCTTCGTGACACACTCAATACACTTTTCCCTTTCGTCATGCTGGCACCACATAAACAAGAGCTACCAATCTTCCCCGTTTAGAAATCAGAGGTCACCAATTTTATGCTATCATAGTCTGCTCAGTTCACTGCATACTGCAGTTCTCTTCTTCACGTAGAACATAATTCGTCCTAACACATTATCACCGATATCCTGGCGCTACGGTTGCCAACTGATCGTTCCTATCCTAGACATCTGATGTGTTTCCACCAAATTATTAAAGATTTGTATTTGAATATAAATCATTATTATATATTTGTAGCGTAATATCTATAATTTTATTTTTAAGCAATGAATGGTGAAGAAATAAATCTTTAAGTTTTACGTCCCATGGATATGCCGGCTAGACTAAAGGAGACGGCGATGATGAGAAATGAATGAAATGGTGGAATGAAGGAAGTGGGAGGGAACAGAAGAACCCGAGAAAACCTACGCACATTGTATTTGTCCAGCACAAAGCTCACTTAGCAATAAATATTATATACAAATTTAGTTATAATAGGCAATTGATTGTGTGTAAATATAGTTATAAATTCATATCAAATACTTTATAAATATATGAAAAGACATCATTAGAACTCTCCTAAAATTTAAAAGTCAAACTAAGTCTACAAGTACGTTCTGTGAATATGATAAATTTGACAGATCAGTAAACATTACTTCTTAACGTTAAAACTCGCATAACTGTGTGTGACTCCACATCTACACGTGGTTAAGCTTGTGAGACGTGACAATAATATGAATTTGTAACCAAAAAAAGTTTATATTGAAATTTTAGACAATTCGCATAAGCCTTTCGTAACATGTAGCTTCAGATCTTTCTTCGTTTTGTATCTTTTCATGTTGTCAAGATGTTTTCAAATAGATTCCCTTTCTGTATGAGCTAGAGCAGAAGATTTAAAAATGAAATGAAATCAAATCTTTAGTTTTACGTCCCACGTTTATGCCGGTTAGGATAAAGGAGACAGTGATGATGAGAAATGAATGAAAATGGTGGAATGAATAAAGTGGGAGGAAACGTAAGAACCCCGAAAAACCCACGAGCACGGTGTTTGTCCACCACAAAGTCCACACGGCGCGAACTGGGATCGAACCAGGGTCCCCAAGCACCGGAGGTGAACGCGCCACTGAGCCACCGCGGCCCCACGAAGATTTAAAGTCGGGGCATGGAACGTACATATCATGTTAGAGGAAGAAAAATTAGAAAATCACAAAGAAGAAATTAAACGAAACAGTTTAAACTTGGTGAATGTTAGTGAAGTTAGATGGGAATGTAATGGGAAATGAGAAGCTAAGGATCTAGAAAGCTTTGCTCAGATAATGAACAGATCGGTCGAAATGGTGATAGAATAATTCTGAATAAGCAGCTAAAGTGAGGGTAGTGATAATAGAATTTGTTGATAATCAAGTTTATTATGTTAGGATTTCAAGGGAAAAGAAATATCTTATACAAATGTAAGTATTGATCATTCCTTAGAAAACAGATGGAAATTATGAGAAAATGGAATAAATTATAGATAGGAAGAAGAGACGAACTAAGTTACTAATTAAAAATTTCAAAAGGAAGATGAATGTCATTGAAATCAGTTTGAGCGGAAATCTTTACTGCAAAAGGAGAAAGAGTGAATGAATAGAAAAATTAGATAAAAGTGGCATTTCATTGTGCATACTCGTCATCGAATATTCCACGAAAAAAAATAGTGTAAGCCGTCTAAGATATACAGCACAGTTGCTCGCGTCGGAAATATGCACAAGAAGCTGAAGGAAAAAGAATTCAATACATGAAGGAGAAAGTTGGATAACAGAAAGACAGATCTTCAGAAAGTGTGATAGCAACAATTGCGAATGGATTGAACTAACATGGGATACAATCCTATTTCAAGATTTTATCAATAGTGATGAATTTCTAGATTTTTAGAGAACAGAATTAGTTAATAGAAAAAGGGTCTACACCTGCATACCGAAAACATGAGTAAAACTATTAAACAAAATTGTATATTATATCATTGTATAAGGCCGTGGTGGCTCAGTAATAGAGCGTTCACATGTGGTAGAGCGTTCGATCCCAGCTCGCACCAAGTGAACTTTATGGTGGACAAACACCGTGTGGGGGGATTCCTCGGGTTTCTCCCACTTCCTCCTACTTTCTTCATTTCACCATTTCCTTTATTTCTCATTATCATCGTCTTCTATAGCCTAGCCGGTATAATCGTGGTACGTAAAACTTAAAGATTTCATTTCATTTTTACATCAATGTATAATATAATAATGCTTTCTATCCGTCTTTCTACTCAGTTTATTACAAGAATAAAGAAAAGGACCCTACTCCTTTCACTGTGGCAGATATTAATACCAACCTTATCATGAACAGTATGAACTTATCCTAATTTAAATATTCGTATCTATTTGTCAACGTGATGATTAACCTGACATTATCCATTAAAGATCTCGAGAAAGTCTGTCGAAAGATTGCACCTTGGCTTCGAAATCGACTTGCAGTTCTATCTTTACTGGCAAACTTCCAAGCTGCCTCTTTGTATGACAGACTACCACTTGAGATTTCAGTGAGAAATTATGAGGCATCGGAGATAATCTTCAATATAGTTTCCTTTATATCTCACTCGTTTCAGTATTCAGAAGAGAAAAGAAGATTTTAGCAAACATTTTCCAAAAGTTGAGGAGAGGTCAATAATGTTATTATCACAATAATAAACATTTCATTGAATTTACTGTATTAGTTATTTATGTCGAACTTCTGTAAAAGTTGATGTCTCGTTACTGACAATGATTTGTGTTTTCGCAATCTTTTTTCTTACTTGTTAGTCTAACATTCGATGAAAATGCTCCGCGTCGAAGGAAGACGGTAATGATGTCGGTGAACGAAATAATAGAATCAAGAAAATTTGGGAAAACGAAAGAACCCCGACGAAACCCACGCACATGGTATTTGTCCACCCCAAAACCTACTTGGCGAAACTGGAGTGATGAGTTGAATTGTGGACCTTCTATCTTTGAAGGCGGTCAGAAATAATATATTATGCTATCGTATGATCGTATCTACAACAATCACTTTTAGGAATACGATTGGTTGCTAGGTAAGAATTTCGAAAGCTATGGTGCATGTGAATTTTGTGATCTCAATGTTATTCCGATTGACTGTCGCGTACTCCGAATACAATTATGAATGTTGTTACAAATGGTAATAAACTTGGATTTGTGATTAATTTTGATTGTCATAAATAAATATATTTTAGCCGTACTTCTTCGTCCTTCTGAGGGCTCTAGTCATTTGGGTTCCGAACTTCAATCTCAAGAAAGGAGTTAAATCTATCATAATTACAGATTCCTTCTGAAAAAGCAAGAATATGACATTTACCACGATAGTTGATGCTTGCGTAAGAACCACGTCTTGTATGTTACAAAAAAAAAAATGAAACCAATAACAAAAGAACATAGGATGAAATATGTTTTTGTTTAAGACCATACAATCGTACAATATTCAGTATTGAAACGTTTTGTATCCCTTGAAACTATTTACCTTTAATCCGAAACATTCCCTTTTTTTTACCCTCTTGTCAAATACAATTCCATCATTTGATGTACAGTTTTTGTTTTAATAATTGATTTTATAGACAAAAGGTATGAATACAACAATTGAAATAAACATTCCAAGCAACATACTTGTATGTACATAGATGACAGGATTTTTTAATTAACATTCAAAAACAAAATATGTTTTTAAAAAAATCCAACCATTACTCGTGAAAGTAGCAGGTGTGCATGAATGCAACACACCTATTTCTATTGTTCTCTTATCTCACCGTCACACCACACGGTACAACTCGTTGAAGCCTTCATTCATTCATTATTTTTTTTTAATTCGAAGAAGCCCCTTTTTATGTATATCCTGAAATATGCACTTCACCGAATCATCGCTATCGTCAGAGCTGATGTTGATTGAGATTTTGATTGGATACCCATTTCTCTTGGTTACTCATCAAGTTGCAGTTGTTGCTGAGAGAGAGAGAGAGAGGAGAGGGAGTATGGGTTCTTTTTTCGGAAGGTGAAACCAGAATCTAGCACAAGAGGAGAGACGAATCGGTGAGTTGGGAAACGGTGTGTAGATGAGGTGAGAGAGAAACAGCCGATGTTTAAGAGAGGTAGTAACCTAGCAACTGAGCGAAATGTTATATGATGTGGTTCATGGTACTGTGGTTGCAGAACACGGCCTGCTTCCATGAGAGTGGAATTGTTTGCCTACGATAACGAAGACCCCCTCCTTCTCTCGCTCTTTTCTCTTTCAATCCTTTTCAACTCGCTCGCTCAGCGGGGGCTCAAGCTTTGATTAAACAGCAAACAAAACGCTTCACCAGAATCACTCAACAACGGCAGTCAATTTCTATAACTCCCTGTTTCCTCCTATAGACTACCTTTCCTACCCCCTTACATCCGTCGATGCCTCTCTGTGTGGAATAGTTTGCAGGAAAACGATATGGACATTCTTGATATTACTGAGACGTGGTGGTTTAACAACGTCAAAACAACGTCCTGTATTCCTTCATCCAAGCTGCTGAGATTAACAAATTTGTGTAACGCTTACTCCTACCTTGTTACCATCTATAAGCTCTCAGTTTGATGGTTTCTCAACACTACTATGTATTATTGTTATATGGAAGGGAATATATAACTAATATTCGTTGGCTCGTAGGATTTATATATTTAAAGAAATTACATTATGAAAAAAGTTATATAAAGACGAGTGATCCATTGACGCTTAATAGTTTTAGACAGCAACACAACAAAATAATGCAGACGCCAATGTATCAAGATAATACAGAAACTATAATGGTCACTGTAGAAAAATAATACAACTTGATTATAAGAGTAAATGCATGTACTCTGGTATTATTCCGAGGAATTTCAAGCGGTTAGTTTTCTCAACTTACACGCTACATTACATTTAAGAAATGTTTTTTTTTTTTTTTTTTTTCCTGAAAACAGTTTTAGCTGTCGCCGTCGAACCCGGTAGAAGAAAATTCTATGCGCGAATACACAAGGAGAGACACAAATGTTGCAATGATATCCTCTTCTGGCAAAATGTACGAACTAATAGGCAGGTACACTCATGTCCAAAATTATTGTCGCATATCTGTAAACATGTTTTAGGAATATAATTTGATAACGAATTCGCCCGGTATTTCTTATAATGTTAGTATGTGTATAATCATCAAAGACATGAATGTAGCAAATTTCATGTCAAAATAGCAGTAAATAAGAACAATAAAACGAAAATAAAACTTTCTTGTCCATTTAGCAGCATTTTGTTTTACTCATTCTAATTTTCGTATTTATAATTCTTTCCCTATGAAATTTACCACAAATTGACATTTTCCGATTATTATATACACATAGTATCAGTATTAAAAGTACCCTGCAAAATTATTATCAAATTATGTTCTTACAAGAAGATAGTTAAAGATATGCGACAATCATTTTGAACATGAGTGTACGTACGCAATGAACGATCGGAAATTATAGTTGAGATGTTCGAGTAATAATATCAAACTACTCTCTTGCCTATATGTATAATTTGTGGAAGTTGTTTTTCATTTCCATAGAAAATAACAGTTTCTAAATAAATGGACGATCATTTTGACTGTTCTGAATGCACTTTTAGCAATCAAGCCTTTATTGAATTCGCTCTTGCTACTCACCTCAAATTGTCCTTCCACCTTCTTGTTCTGCCTAAAGGTCTCTTTCTCTTTTTTCCCCTAAAAGTTTTCAACTAAGATCATGTACACCACATCCGTGTAAAGTTTACTCCACGAATTTCAATCGGCTAAATGACTACATATTACACTAGCGCTCAAAAGTTTTCGAACAGCCTGGATTTTGTGAGTATCTACTGGGAGAATATTATGTACTTTGCCACGAAAAAAAAATTGCTGCCGTTCATCAGAAGTACTCCTGTCTAAAGCATTAAATTTGATGATAGTTGAATTGTAATCTAAGAGGTACTATAAAAATTAAATGAATCCATTCAATTTTACGTCCTACAGTTATTCTGTGTTAGCTAAAAAAAAATATGATGATGAAAAATGAAATAGTGGAATGAAGAAAGTAGGATAAAACATAAGAAAACATGCGCATGGTGTTTGTCCACCATGAAGTCCACTTGGAACGGGATGGAATCTGACCAGGGACTCCTAGCAACAAAGAGAAGTCTGTGGAGCGTGCGTAGTCCTGCCCCCCACCCACCACCACCATCACGCAGTTCTTCGAAAACAATTTCAATCGTTTGTACTTCGTTTGCTCCCATTTGTTCCGCAGTAACTCCATTTGCTCCCTTACCGTTCCCGAGAAAATGGAATCTTAAAGTGGGGGGGCCAGAACAACGTCGGTTCAGCCCCCCCACTCAACTAAAAATAATAGTTGAGGGGAACGGATGGTGGCATTCGTTTGTACTTCATTTGCTCCCATTTGCTCCACAGTTTCTGCGTTTGATCCCCTACCGTTCCCGAAAAAATAGAAATATAAAGTGGGGGGGGGGCAGAACAACATGGTCCCAGCCCCCCCACCCAATAGCAGAGAAAAACGGGTGGTGGCATTCGTTTGTACTTCGTTCGCTCCCATTTGCTCCACAGTAGCTCCGTTTGCTCCCTTATCGTTCCCGAGAAAATAGAAATTTAAACTGAGAGGCCAGAAAAAGGTGGTCCCAGACCCTCGAATTAAAAACAGTCACAGAGAGGAACGGATTGTGGCATTCGCTTCTACTTCATTTGCTTCAATTTTCTCCGCAGTTTCTCAATTTGCTGCCCTGCCGTTCCCAAGAAAATGAAACATTAAACTGGTGGTCCAGGAAAGCGTATCCCAGCACCTCGAATTGAAATAATTTCAATGCCACGATCCGCTCCCCTATGTTATTATGTTTATTTGAGTGGGATGCTGGGAGAATTTTGTTCTAGTCTCCACTTTAAAGTTCCATTCCCTCGGGAATGGTGAGTAAACATAGCTACCGCGAATCAAACCAAGTACAAACGAATGCCGCCATCCGTTCCTTATTGAAATTATTTCAATTCGAGGTGCTGGGATACGCTTTCCTGGACCACCAGTTTAATGTCCATTTTCTCGGGAACGGCAGGGGAGCAAATTGAGAAACTGCGGAGCAAATGGGAGCAAATGAAGTAGAAGCGAATGCCACCATCCGTTCCTCTCTACCATTGAGTGGGGGGCAAAAACCATGTTGTTCTGTGCCCCCCAATTTAATGTTCCATTTTCTCGGGAACGTAAGCGGAGCAAACGGAGATACTGCGGAGCAAATGGGAGCAAACGAAGTACAAACGAACCGTTTTCTGGCCCCTCAGTTTAAATTTCTATTTTCTCGGGAACGGTAAGGGAGCAAACGGAGCTACTGCGGAGCAAATGGGAGCAAACGAAGTACAAACGAATGCCACCATCCGTTCCGCTCAGCGATTATTTTTAGTTGGGTGGGGGGGCTGGGACGACGTTGTTCTGGCCCCCCACTTTAAGGTTCTATTTTCTCGTTAACGGTAATGGAGCAAACGGAGCTACTGCGGAGCAAATGGGAGCAAACGAATTACAAACGAATGCGACCATCTGTTCCTCTCTGTGACTGTTTTTAATTCGAGGGTCTGGGACCACCTTTTTCTGGCCTCTCAGTTTAAATTTCTATTTTCTCGGGAACGGTAGGGGATCAAACGCAGAAACTGTGGAGCAAATGGGAGCAAACGAAGTACAAACGAATGCCACCATCCGTTCCCCTCAACTATTATTTTCAGTTGGGTTGGGGGCTGGAACGACGTTGTTCTTCCCCCCCCCCCACTTTAAGATTCCATTTTCTCGGGAACGGTAAGGGAGCAAACGGAGCTACTGCGGAGCAAATGGGAGCAAACGAAGTACAAGCGAATGCCACCATCCGTTTCTCTCTGCTATTGGGTGGGGGGCTGGGACCATGTTGTTCTGCCCCCCCCCACTTTATATTTCTATTTTTTCGGGAACGGTAGGGGATCAAACGCAGAAACTGTGGAGCAAATGGGAGCAAACGAAGTACAAACGAATGCCACCATCCGTTCCCCTCAACTATTATTTTCAGTTGGGTTGGGGGCTGGAACGACGTTGTTCTTCCCCCCCCCCCCACTTTAAGATTCCATTTTCTCGGGAACGGTAAGGGAGCAAACGGAGCTACTGCGGAGCAAATGGGGGCAAACGAAGTACAAACGATTGAAATTGTTTTCGAAGAACTGCGTGATGGTGGGGGGGGGGGCAGGACTACGCACGCGTCTGTGGATGGTATGTGTAATTGTATTTTTAAAATTGAACAGAAAAAATAAAATTTAATTGCACAGTATAAACAAGTGTCAGGTGAAGTGCTGTTAGTTTGTTTGAAAGATGTAGATACAGGGGTCAATGCAGACACAACATTTTGAAAGGAAAAGCTATTTTACAAGTTTTTTACAATTTTCCTTTATACCTTGTTAATATGCTATCTTTAATAAATGAAAATAGCAAATTTTCTTTTTTTTTTTTCTATTCAATTTTAAAAATACAATTACACCCATCATCTGCAGTACCTTACAGATCATCCACTCAATTGTCAAATGTTATGGTTTAGCAGGAGTGCCTCCGAAACATGGTGACAAAGTTCTCGTTCTAAAATAGTAGGCTCACAGTACATGTTCACAAAACAATCCAGGGCGTTCGAAAACTTTTAAGTGATAATGTAAATATAAAACACTGTTTTGTGAAATCGCTCACGTTGTTGTACCTATCTAAAATAAATAAAATAAAGAGTTTGTTTGTTTGTGAGTGTGTGTGTGTGTTTGCGGCTTGGGGACCAGACGAGTGGACCAAGAGTTTCCAAATTTTGGTCACGGTTACCTTGGTATAAGCCCCAGACCAAGACGAAGCATTGTTTTTTTTTTTTTTCAAAATTCGAACCAGGGGGTCTCAGGAGGGACGTTTACAGGGATGTGTAAAAGTAGTAAAAGATGACCGATATTAGTGTCAAATTCATAGTTTTGGCGGTCGCCGAGATCAATGGTGATACTTCTATTAGCGATGAGTTTCAAATTCAACTACCATTATATGCGGGCTGGGGGTCAATTGCGGGAAAGGGTTACCGAGATATGTAAAACTAATCCAAAATGACCGACATTAGTGTCAAATCCATAGTTTTCGCAGTCACTGAGATGAATGGCGATACTTCCACAGGCGTTAACTTCCAAATACAGCCCCCCATTGGCTGGGGGCCAGAGGCGTTTTTTTTTTAATTCGAACCAATGGGTCTCAGGGAGTGTTTACCGGGATATGTAACAGTAGTAGAAAATGACCGATATTTTTTCCTTTCGTTGTTCAGTCTGTTTATATAGATATTTTATCTGATCCATGCGAAGAATGGGTATTTCAGCTAGTATTTAATAAAATTTACTTTCCCTTAATTTTTTCACTCTCTTCATAATCTTTCAAGTGTAGCTAATAGGACTGTAAATTTAAGATAATTATTAAAGAGTAAATGTGACTCAATTATTCATTTCTTTAATAACAGAGCAAAAAGGAAAAATCATATCTTTTTAAATCAAATGTTTAAAAAAGTTACTATTTCCTAACATCATATATTTGGAAACTAATATAGACTAGGTACTTCGAGAATTGGAATGGGCAAGCAGAACTGTGAAGAAATGGAACATCTTATTTTCTTCCCTAAAGTGAAAAGAAAAATTAAATCGTCATGAAGAAGGAAGATTCAAAAACAGATTAGATAATTAATACAAAGAGAAAGTCTATGAAAAAGGAAGGTATGAAATCAGATTTAGTTTCAAGATCCTTCCTACTTTTGATGCTGACGAATTATTACTTCTTCAGTCAAAAAATTCTGTGTTAATGAAAGCTCTGAGATGTTAAGTGAGAGGATAATCAGATAAATGAATTCAGGTAACAGTAGCTGCTGATGTAAACTGATATACAGCGCTGGAAATTGGTATAAAGGGAGACGGACATTTCAAAATAAAAGAAGACAAGAATGCCGAGGATGGATAAAGATGATATATTTACAAAGTAACATTGTAGACTGTAGAAAATCAAAGGCATATATATCATTTGCTAATACGTCACTGACACGCATAGTTTACACAAAAATATAAATTAGACCATTTTCGGGTGGAAATTAGTATAAAGGCACCCATTGTCTTTGACAAAAAATAAAAGTATAGTGTATGGTACAGAATGGAAAATAGATTATCAGTGCTTGATTGACCCTCCTTTCTTTCGAATGAGTTGGAATATACGCTTCGGCATTGTGTTTATGAGATACGTTAGTTGTTGCAATGGAATCGCTGACCACTCTTCTCATATCGCGTTTTTCAACTCAGCAATCGACCAAAATTGCCGTCCATTGCGATAAACATTGCGCACAAGGATGCCCCATAGGTTTTCTATCGGGTTAAGATCCGGGCTTCTCGCTGGCCACTCCGTAACCTTGATGTCCTTATCTTCAAACCACAGTCAGGTTGCTGCTGCCGTATAGACAGCACCGTTGTCCTGCTGGAAAATCAGGTTCTTATCGTTCAACTCCTCATACATCCACAGCAATTCTATTTCTAACGTCTCTATGTACGTAGATGAATTCGTTTTGGTGTTGAGCCATGCCCAAATCATAACACTTCCTCCACAAAAATGTCTGCTCATTTGCACTTGCTCCTCTTTCCTAAGGTCATGCCAATAGTATTAAAAACCATCCGGACCATCTAAATTGAACCTCTTCTCATCACTAAACACAGCGTGATTCCATTCGGATGTCAACGACATATGTGTTTCCGCAAACTGGAATTGCGCCTGCTTGTGCATTGCACTAAGAGGTGGTTTACATTTCCGTATCTTGAATATAAGATGTGGATCTCGATTCAAAATTTGACGTACTCTGCTGGATGTGACAGGTAACTTGCAAGCTCAACAATTTGGGAAAATAACTTATTGCCGGCTCTTGCCTTGAGCACAATGAATTATTTCGCAGTCTCCGAAAGTCTCTACCATACTTCCCGTTCTTTCTGTATTGTGCACCCAATCGAACGGATTTATCAACTACACAACTTGAACGATTTAGCTGTTTTGTAATTTGCCGATTTGACAGGCCCATGTCCTTGTACACACAGACACGTGTTTGTTCCTGACTCGACAACAATTTTCCACGAGGCATAGGCCACACAACAGCTCACAGACGTTCACTCCCGCGTTTCTCTTATCACACTGTGTCAGCTGATTTTCAAAGGCGCATAAGGAGTAATGCTGAACGTGTAGAGGACGTCAAACAACAAGTAACTGTGGGTGCCTTTATACCAATTTCCACCCGACAATTGTCTCATTTCTCTTTTCGTGTATACTACGCGTGCCAGTGACGTATTAGCAAATGATATACCTTTGATTTTGTACAGTCTACAATGTTGCTTTGTAAATATATCAATGTTATCCATCTTCGGCATTCTTGCCGCTTCCTATTTTCAAATTTCCCTCTGCCTGAATACGAATTACCCAAAAAACTAGGTTAAGGCAGCGACTAGTAAAATAAGATCAATAGTAATTGATGGCTTATCATGTTATCTTGGCGCCTCGTTAACTACTGTTTAAGTAATATTTGTATTTATTTTGTAACAAACAGGAAGATTTTAATAACTTTTTATTGTTGCTTCAAACACAGTACAAAATCAAATGATTGAGCTTCAGAACATAAAATATCACAATAATTTAGTAAACTTAAAAAGTTCAGCGTCATTTGTGCCCATGTCACGCATGGGTAGTGATGGGAAGAAACGAATACAGTGAATTCGATTCTCCCAAGATTTCGGATACCTCGAGTACTACGAAAAAGAATTCGAATTCTATTCGAAGAACTATTGTTTCGCAGAAAATAATAGCGTACCTTCACTATCAAAGCACGCGACATGCTATTTCGGTAACAGCACACGTGGACGAACTAAACGGTTTTCAGCATTTTTCTCGAAAACGGTTTTATAACATGTGCCCTTTCTGCAATGATCGATTCATATATCTTGTTGTTTATTATTGCTTCGCGATTTCTTTTTATCAATTTTTACAGCTAACTTGCTAAATAATTAAAAAGTAGGTGCAGCAATATTTATTGACCTTATTAAAGACGAGTTTGAAACTACACCTTCTCACTCTACAAGTTCTCATCTCACACTGAGCACTCAGACTCAATGTTGCCAACAACCTCTCAAGTAAAAAGGCCAGATGACCTTCAGAAATAAGCATTTTTACGGAAAAAATAGCTAGATTTTGGACTTATAACCTATGACCCAGATTGAAGATTTTAAACCCCTTTTTTGTGGGTAGGATAGTAAAATTTGAAATGCTGAATTTTATTTACTGAAGATTTACAAATAACACATCATTATAAATTACAATAAAATTTATCTACAACTTACCTGATTTGTGAACGTCAACAGCCATAATTATCAGTCAAATTGAAGTAAGTCATCATCGATATAGTCGCAGCTACAGGGATAGATCGTACCTTTTAGCCTTTATGTCACACTTTCAAAACCTACATCGGGCTTGTGTTGGATCTGAAGGAATTCCCAGGGGGAACGCAGAGGGACGTCATCCCCTCACTTCCTAAAAAATTACAATGGGCAAAGGTAGACACGGGGAACGGTGTGACGTTATGCGTCCCCATACCTTTTCAGATCCACTTTTACCCCTGAATGGGATACTATGAATTCTTTGAAGTCATGAACTACCATAATTATATCTCCTATTTGTTTCCTTTAATAAACTAAAACAATCTATGTGGCTTGAAGAACCGAACTTAGAAAATGCTTATTCTTGTAATGAAATGCGAAATTAAGATATTTAAACCCCGCAAGTACTCGCGCGAGGTTCCAATAAACCCCCAAATTAATATTATTTTTACAATATTTTTTTTAAATAATTAAGATAATGTAGCATAACTTCGGATAAAATCTCTCGGCCGAAACCTCGCCGCCCAAAATCTTGCGGGCCAAAACCTCGCCTGGCCAAAACCTTGCCGATCAAAACCTCGCGGGCCCAAATCTCACCGGGCCAAAACCTCGCCTTGCTAAAACCTCAAGTCCCAAAATCTCGTCATGCCCAAAATCTCGCCTGGCCAAAACCTCGCGGTCTTCATCTCGGGACTCAGAATCTCGCCTGGACTAAACTACGCAGGTCATAATCTCGTCTGGGAAGAAATGTCGTCAGTATAAAACGTCGTCACTACGATTTCTTCGATGTAGAATGTTATATGTATATATTTGGTAATAATACATAATTGCATTATATATATTGCTATATGTATATATTTTGTAATAACACATAATTGCATTAAAATAATGAGGAGAAAAATTCTAACGCGTGCTTTGAAATGCTATCCTATATAAAAATGAAAATGACCATTCTTGTGACATCATACTTCTTGAGCTACCCGACCGATCTCGATGAAATTTTCAACATAGATAAGGTTCGAGCCTCGAATGTATTTTATAATTTCATTTTGACGGCACAACGAAGAGGAGGTGGAGACATTTAAAAATAAATGAAACTTAATAACAAACTTAATAACTCTTGAACCACTAGACTAATCCCGATCTAATTTGCCACACAGATCAGGTTATAGCCTGGCACGGGTTTTATCATTTTACTTTGACGGGAAGGGGGGAGACGTATAGAAATACATAACAATGAAAGTGGCTGCGTTTGTGACTTAATAACTCGTGAACCACTCGACTGGTCTTGATCAAATTTTCAACATATATGGGGTTTCAGCCTGGGATGGTTTATTTCATTTTTGGCGGTGACCTTAGGAAATTCTAAAAAAATCTAATAATATTTATGAAAGTATGAAATAATATCTGAGTTTTTACGTCCCTCGAATATGTCTTGTAGGTTAAAGGAGACGTAGATGATCAGGATAAAGGAAATGATGGAATGAAGAAAGTAGGAGGAAACAGGTATATCGCGAGAAAGCCCACGCTCACGATATTTTGTATATTCTCCTTCTTTATTATTATTATTATTATTATTATTATTATTATTATTATTATTATTATTATTATTATTATTATTATTTGTAATATGGAATTGCATATTAAGAAGCTTATTGGGTAAATTTTAAGGAAAGGTTTCATTCCGTAAGGTTTTGGCCAACCTAGATTTTGATCCGCGAGGTTTTTGGACGGCAAGGTTTTAACCAGGCGAGATTTTGAGCGGCGAGGTTTTGGCCACGAGAGATTTTGGGCGGCGAGATTTTGGCCCGCGAGGTTTTGGGCTGCAAAGTTTTGGCCGGACGAAGTTTTGGCCCGACGAAGTTTTGGCCCGGCAAGATTTTGTCTCGCGAGGTTTTGGGCGGCGAGGTTTTGGCCACGCGAGGTTTTGGCCCGCGAGATTTTGGGCGGCGAGACTTCGGCCGCGAGATTTTGTCCGTATCCCATATTATATATACAATAGAGTGTATTCGTATTATTCGAATTCGAACTCCATTCGTTTTTACAGTATTCGAATACTTATACGATTCACTAAAGAATCCGATTCCGCCCATCACTATGCGTGTATAAGGAGAAAATTCTTGTCTAGGTTTTTCCGTGATAGTTGCTATCATTAATGGTTATCTGTAAAAAAAAAATATCTAAGATAGGCGTGTCATTTGCGACCATGTGGAAGTCTTAGGTTCAATTGTATTCCATTCGATTCATTATGAATCCATCTCAGTTGGATGTATCTTTTATGCAATATGAATTAAAACATAAGTTATAAAGAGTATTAAAACATAAACTTGGAGAACTTCTTTTTTCTCGACCTACCATAATATACAACGTGTACTGGTTTACTGTTCAAGTATAAACGTTCATGTAATTAATCTAATAAGTCATACACTATTATGTAGTACATATAATGTGCTTTGAGTGTGAGAAGAAAAGTTTAGATTTTATTTCATTTAAATGCTACTATATGTGTTGAACCTCAACTTATATTCAGTAAGGTTTTCTCATGTGTCTTATTACTGTTAGTTTATTAATTTCATGACCATTAGAAAACGACATAACGAATACTTGCTTTAAGTATGTTATTACCAATACAAAAAATAAATTTTATTTAAAATTCAAAATTAATCAATATGTCATTTATTAAGTTCATGTGAATGGATTATCTGCATCAAGCGTGTCGTTTTCAAAGGCCAAAAAATAGTTAATCGAAATAATCGAAATTTGCAACCACATACTATTCCTATCTCTGAGCCTAGGATTGGAATTCGTGACGAAAGAAATCTGGAATTTGGAATACGAAGCATTACTTAACTGCAATTTAACCGCTCGATCATCAAGGAAATTCTTCCTTCCCAAGAAGTGCTCGATGTCATAAGAGATGTTAGTCGGTAAACGAGATGTTAGGAGAATACAGTAAATGAGGTAGGGTTTCATACTGGAGCTTATACAGATTATGCAATATCCTTTGAGGGATATTTGAGTGGACATTGCATTGCAATGTAACATGAAAATTTCTTATCTTTCGAACGTTTTTCGAATTCTTGCGTGTGAACATGTGGATGGAGTTCAGCAGTGTAGCGAACAGCAGTGTAGGTTTGGGCCGGATATGCGGAGATGACATGATATATCAACCCCACCATAATCCACCATACAATCAATAACACATAGGTGATTTGGGAACCGTCCTGGATGTTAATCAAGATCCAATCGTTGTCCCAATGTTTTATGATTATCATAGCTGGTACACTTTTCATCAATAGAGACAATCCGATTTCTTATACTTTAAGAGCGGCACATCTCCAAACGGCCGTTCTTGATTACTTGATTTAAAGTTTAGCGTCCCGTTATGCATCCCACAACCTAACACGGGATCCGAAATATATGAGTTTCAACTGGAAATTAAACCCGGGACTCCTTTCTCTAGCCATATACGTAGCAACGACAGACTTCTTAAGTGAGCGATTACTGTTGGACGGGTCAAATCATGTGGGACCTTTCAGTCCAACGTTTTCACATTACCGACTGAATAGGACCAGCGGATGATAGAGATATGGGGTCGCAATGTCATGAGCACATTTCCAAGGGTCCGTTTCCATGATACTAATGAGGACTTTATCCGAACATGATGTTGGTCAGTACCCATGGGGCTCATTTTGCAATGTGTCACAAGAACGAAATTTGACGAATCAACGACGAACGGTACAATCATTCGTTATTTCTGACCTGAATGCACTTTTAAGCTTTTTCTGTAGCTTATAGTTACTATAGTTACTTAAAAAACCAGTTACAACTGTGTGTTTTCCATGGTGTGTTTTCATATGACCCTCTTCGGCAACGCATTGCTTCCCCCCTACACATTAAAGTGTACATTCATACGCACCAACCTAATATTAGTACCACCCTTACATAGAAAATCATATCTTATACAACAATTACGATTATATAATCTGGATAAATATTTGGCTAATTCCAAGGAAAAATATTGAAATTATCTAGTTTTGGTAATTCAGAAACAATAATTTGTTAGTAATTTGAACCACCATTTTGCTGCATTTCCTATCCATGATTACACTTTTGTGACCAAACTGAAAGCTTTTACGTTAATTTATGTTTTCAATGTACAAAGTTTTAATAAACTTCTGTATGTTTTAAAGTAAGAAGAAAAGCAATACATCCAAAGAGTTCGGTAAAGAGAAAGGGCTACTATCTTTCCCCAGACACAAATATTCACTGTAGGGGAGACCGGGGCTGGTTGGCAGCAGAGGCTGGTTGACGAACTCCTTCATTAACTAACATAATGAGCTGTTGCTGCTGTCATAAAAGAGCGACTTATGGACACAGCTGCCACCTTCATATGGAATTTGTAACTTGCGGATTATGGCGTCTATTAGATAAAGAGTGTTTTGCCAGTCTGAAGTATTTTTTCAGTTCTCCGTCACAACATCACAGAATCGTCACTACTTGGAGTACAGAGGTAAGAAATATAGCATTAGTTAGATCTGAACTTTGTTTTTATGGATATTCAAACAATAAAACGTCAATGCCAAACAATTGCCGAGTAATTACGACTTTGTTGCATACCATGGGTTTGGGGTTAGTTGGCGTATTACATTTGGGGTTGGTTGGCAAATGCACCAAAAAACCTCGTGTGAAATTTTATTTCATTTTGCTTTTATTGTTACATTGTTTATTTTATTGTTATGTACTTTACAATTCTACCAATCTTTTACTTCAATGTTATAGAATAGCATGCACGTATTGGATTACTGTCAAAATTTAGAAATCGAGATAAGACTGTATGCCGAACTCTGAATTTCCTGAATAGGCCTAATTCTCAGGATCAAGAATATTTTGTATGTGCTCTTTTGTTACAAAATAGAGGCCAAGCTATTGCTTTTTCTTTCTTTGTGGGAAGTAGGAAATAAACTACATTTCTCGATAATTCAGCTAAAACATATCTTAGTTTCTCTTAGCCAATTTGTGAACAGCGGGAAATAAACTACCTTTCTTGATAGTTCAGTTATTTTAATTTCATTTTGAAATATGAAGAATTAACCTACACCAAATCATATTAAAACTGATGTGGTTTGATAATCTTGCAGCTTTCAATGTCATGACAACCAAGCTAGAATGAAAGAAAGAAGTTTTCATATTTCATAATGCTGATTCTTTTAAATGTTGTGAATAAAAGTCATTCCAAACTTGAAATAGCCTACTTCATTGCAATATATTATATAATAGAATTTAAAATAAAGAAAAATGTATTTCTCGAAAACTGTAAGCAACAAAACAAAAACAAAAATTGAATTTATTAAAGGAAACATTGGTCTGTCCGTACACATCCATTACATTGCAATACAGTGCACCATCTGTTCATAAAAAAATAAAGACTGAAAAGTTCGCCAACTAGCCCCGGTCTCCCCTACTGTATATGTATGAATATTAATATTTGTAAATCTAAAGGAGCTAGAATAATTTATCATAAACTTGTAAATTCCGAAAGCAACTTTCCGCAAAGTTATTGAGTTTCCAAAATTTCAAATATGAGAACATACAGAAATAGATTTTTTTCAGGGATTTTATATGAGCAATAAGAATTAAAAGAGTAACATTTCATTCATTTGGCCAAGGGAAAGCTAAACTTGACTATATGTCGTTTTACCCATCATAAAAGACGATGTATCCCATATAAATTTAGATCTCACGGAAAGCTATAGCCATACATATTTTAAAATCGTAGGGAGTCAGAATTGACATAAAACCATATCGTTTGCTCACTGAAGTGTTACTCACAGATGCTACTAAACTGTAACTATGTAACAACAAATACTTGTTTCTGGTTCACCGAAGCTATACATTATTCAGCGTAAGCTCTAAACTCCGATAAACAAAATATTTGTATCCTTCCGCTTGTTACAAATACGATTGGCTAGTGATGTATCACTCCCACTCCCCACGGGGAGGAGCAAATTATACACGTGCATTTTGACAATACTGTCTCGTGTTGTCCAGATACTTACAGCAGCAGCAGAAAAGAAAGAAAAGAAACTCGAAAGATTTTTTTTTAAAAAAAAAACGTATTTGAATTTCGCTCGTAAACAATTGTTGCTTAGTGAGTAAAGCTTTGCCTTGTTGGTGTTTCACCACAACACTCGCGGAACCGGGATTCATGCCAGTCATCTTTCAGACTTTAAAAGCAGAACACACGTCCACAGTTGAGTTGGCGCCATAATTACTGCGCATGCTTAGTGTTTATTTTTATTGTTTCATTAGCCACACTCGATTGCAGTATTATTAGATAATCCGTATTATATTTTTGTCATTTATAATAATATAGCAGTTTTATATGAAGCTTCATAGTAAAAGTAATAATGCAATCACATGAACTATTTTGCGGAGGAGTACAAGCGTCGGTAGGACAACAGCAAATCAGCGAGATTTAGTTTCACGTGGCTTTGTTTATCGCAGTTTAGAGCTTACGCCGAATAATGTATAGATAATGTCAACGAATATTTGGTCAAATCTTTCTCCACATTATTTAGTTACAACGTTTCTATAATTTCAGTGTGGTTAAGACGCTTTCATTTCCCCGAGGACTTAGCCGGTCGTTAAGTGAACGTAGAATGGTCCCAATTTAATAAATACAGGATTTCGTCACAGCAGGTTCGGATGAAAAGGCGAGAGTCCGATTAAGATAATCTTAAATCATGAGCTGTCATGACTAGCTACACCAAAGTTCGTACTTCTACTGTAAGTAAGCTAAGACGTTAGTTATTTTAAATTAATAATAATCAAAATCATATCAATAAACATCGGCTAAAAGTCAATTAGGGACCATTTGTGTCTTATATATTAATGCCATTAAATATTTATACGTACGGAAAATATCGTGTATGATGCTGCGTTGTAAGGTTGCATATATTTTGTAAACGTGGGATCCCAACGATGAAGAATTTTCCTTTGCAGCTACAACAAATTGTGACTAACTTGTGCCTTAGATATGTGTACTCGTACATTAATGCGAACTCAAAGATATGAGGAAGAGTTTATTTACTCTTTCATATTTGATGTTATGTACAGCATTAAACTAAAACTATTTATTTACAATAAAAAATAATAAAGATTATATTTACAAGTAGCTACTTGTTAGAATAACTTCTTAAAATATCAGCGACACCTTATTTTGGTTATCGACTTTTTTTAAAAGTAAATCACAGAGTCAAAATCTTTGTAAAATCAGCATTCTTTTTTCTTAAAGACAAAGTCACGAATAGGCATAAAAAGGAAGAAGTATCCCGACTACATTGAGATGACTGGTCATCTTTGTATATGCTTTGTATCACATTCTCCCTTGTGAACCTTCATGGCTTCTAGGCACTAACAATATTGCACAACGAGAAAATGGGATTCATTCTCAACTATTATAAAATAATAATCTTTCTTACCTTTTGCAGGATGTGATCCGGATTAATTCCCAGTTCTGTAAAACACAAAATAAAAAAGAATCATTTTAATGTAGTCCATCATGTCATTGTGGTTTCACATTTAAAATCTACTTGAAGTGAGTTCATTCTAAATAAAGTGAGAGGAAAGCAGTATAAGCTTTCTCCCCCACCATGCTCACGTATGTGGTCTGACAAACGTCAATTGTGATGCTGTATTAACCGCCACACGCGGAGGTATAGAATGCACTTAAATATATTTACAAAACTAATTATAACTTTCATAATACCTGTCCATATTTTAAAACACTTTGTTACATTTATCCGCATTAGTGAGATAAATAGCGCATCTTTTTAGCGTAATAGTAAATTTAAATGAATAGTTGTATTCTTGGTACTCAGAGTTTGTGAAATCTTGGTATTGCAAGGGATGACAGGGTTGCAAATTAAACGGCTATTTACTGTATTCATACAATAAATGGATGTTAATAGGCGTTCCAAGAGTAAATACAATATGCTTGATAAGAGCATAACTTGTAATAACAGGAAAAAATGTGTCTTCTCTGGCTCTTTAACAAATATGTTCTTACATTAAATACAAAAGAAAACAGAACAAACTAGAGTTTCAACAAGATTCGTTTGATTCACATCCTCTTTCGACTCTTAAATGAAAGAATCTTAGGAATTAACTATATAACGAATGCGTACTTATTTCTAGGAATTTAATTTTGGAAAAGATACGGCTAAAATTAAAATAAAAAACTTTAGTATACAAATAATAATAAGCAACGTTAGATAGTGGCTAAAGGGAACAGCAATGTCTTTTCATCATCAAATGCAAGTATACTGGGGTAAAAATTCAGATTTCACACGATACTGTATATTATAATAGTTTCCCTCCCTGTTAAGATTAGCAAATATTTTTCCTCCCACCTGCAAGGGAAAAGAAATGAGGAGAAAGAGAGTTTGTTTTAACTGCCTATCAATCTGTCTGGAATGAATTATAGTTATAATTTACATTTTGTAGTTTTTGGTGTAAAAGTACAAATTCCAACTATTACATGATGGTATCTTATTATATATTATGGAAGTTTAATTACCTGGAAAAAATATTTTGCAAGACACATTTGATTTGCATTTTTTTTTCCTTTACGGTGTTTTCCAGTTATCCAAAAAAAAAATGTTTCAATTTTCTAACCAGACCTGACATAAATCAAACACTATTAACTCGATATAATGATAAACAATAGTACTACACGAATATACCACAATTATCCCAAGTAGGCAGGGGCGGATCTAGGGGGAGGAGATCGGGGCGATCACCCCCAAAAGAGGAAACTTTATTATTTTATTCATAAATAAAACCCATCTCAGAGTTTGGAGCTCTTAAAAGTAGCTCTAAGTGACAGTATTACAACCCACCGTCCCCCCAGAAGTCCGTCCTGGATCCGCCCCTGCAAGAAGGCTAAAAAATATTATTATGAATCCATATTAATAATGAATAAATCATTTATGGAGTAAATTAAAGTTAGAAACAATAGCATTATCCCCAGAAGACCAACGCGCACGATATTATTCATGATAAGTTCATGTAGCTTGCAGTAGTGTGTTTGTGAGTGGCTGCACACCAGAGATGAGTACTCTAAACTTACAACTATCAGGAACTTACAACTCTAAAAAAATACAACTATCAGGAAAAACATTCACATTAATAATTCTCAAAAGACTGAATCATACAATGTTAACAATTGAAATAATGATTGAAAATTTATATATAGCTTTTTGTGTAATTTTTACGAAGTTTTACTTTCACGAAATCCTCTTACATTTAATTCAAATTTTAGAAATAGATGTGAAATTTTTTTAGAAGCAATGGATTTTCAATGTCCCATGATATTTCAATCAAACTACGAGACGCATTCAAGTTATAGCACCTCTTGTTTTTTTCTCACTAACCAATAACACGAAACCTGTGGTATTTCTCGAGGTAACCTCCCTACAGTCGTACACATTATTCACAACGCCGACGGCATGATTCCATGGCCACAGCTAACTCTTCTTTTAGGAGTCTGTTTTGACCACTGGAAAATCGCTGATGCAATAGCAGCACGGCTAGTGAATGTGGGACCATACAAAATGTCTTTCATCGTTAGAAACAGCCAAAAGTCGTGCGTTACAACATGCCACGTGCGCAGCCTTGTGGTTGAGGACATGTTTCTCATTTTCAGGTCTTTATGCAGAATTGTGTGCACAGATTCCACGGCAATGTCACATTCGAGAGACGATGTGATCCACACTCATTTGGCGATCCTCAAAAACAACTTTACCACTCGTTTGATCATGTCATCAGACTCGATTATGCAAGGTCGAAATTTTCTTGGTTTGTTGTCACAGAACGTTCTGCCGTCTTTGAACTGCCCCACCTACGAACGCCGATTAGACTGGCGATAAATTTCAAGCGGTGCCACCACGAAAATGAAAAAAAAAAACAAAAACAAAAAAAAAAAACGAATGATTACAAGCTGTTCTTGTAGAATATGATAAATATCAAAAACACATTAATCTTACCGCTTCCGCTAGAATTATGTGTGTCGTACCGTGTTACCACCTCTGTCACACATTAACAACGAGTGTTCGCGTATTTTAAAATAAACAGCACATTTTTATCTGATACCAATCTTGAGAAAAACTTAGAGGTGTTATAACTTGAATGCATCTCTATTATCTATGATTAAAACAAAAAGTAATTTACAAAAAAGTGTAGCGGTGATCCTGAATTTTGCTACAGGAGTTGATTTTTTTTTTTTTTTTTTAGATCGGAGTAAAATATCTCTTAATTCTGGTAGCTTCCCGAATTTCCTTTTACGCTGGTCCAAAACCGAATATTATGTGATTCCAACAAAAATCGAACCTGATACTAAAATGGTTAAGTTCTCGCGTATTAAATTATGCAACGACATGGAATCATCTACCTGGTTAGTGGAGAAATGGGTAAGGCACAGACTTTTTACACGGTTGGGTTCAGTCTTGGTGAGAGATGCTTGCCACGGATATAAACAGAGGTGTGGTTTGGATTTAACTTAAATCATATCCAATCCCATGTAACCGCAATCAATTTATAAATACTAAATACGGCAAATTGTGTTATTATCACCTTTAATTTCACGATAGAACAGAGTAAAAATATATATTACATAAAACTAAAAAATATTCTCTGCTAGAAGTCTCTGGACGATATTACAAAACTTTTCTTTATCCTATTGGCCCATCTGGTTGATAACTTTTTGTTTGGAGTTCTTTCTTTTTTAAAAAAAAAAAAAAAGTACGAGAAATCCAGCCAACTAGGCTGAGTGAAGAAATAACACGAAACCATCCAATTGTAAGAGCAACTGGTTCCAAGGACGTTCTCCTTCGGACCAAACTAAACAGAGAACAAGGTTTTGTGACTCCCATCTCTCGAGAAGTTTGACCAGCTGTTACATCAAAGCTACAAATTTCTCCCCTATTTTTCTCTCTCTCTCTCTCTCTCTCTCTCTCTATCTCTCTCACTCACTCACTCACTCACTCACTCTCTCTCTCTCTTTCATCGCATCATTGTGGTACTTGATGTGGAAATGCTGAAATAAGAAAGATGTCGTTGGAACCGTTGAGATTTACCCCTCTCTTTCCTCAGTAAAAAACAAAGATCCAACACAAGAGAAAGAAAAAACCGTGAATACGAGAATTAACTACAGGATAACCTTATTAGAAAAACATTTAGGTTCTGAGTTACCAATACCTTAATGTCTAATATGTAAGTCTATTTATTTGTATATTTTAAAGTGTATATAAAAATGTTGAAAAGTTAGTAGAGACCGGATGTTTAGGCATTAAAAACATGGAAAATAGGCAGGCAAATAGGCAGTAAAATAGGCACTAAAATGTAATTCAAAACAATGAAGATAAAACTCCATACAATTAAAAAATAAATGCAAGTAATAGATAATGTTCAAAGAATATAGAAACATACGTGTTTGTTGATATCTTCTTTTACTGTATGTATATAAAAAGAACTTGACATGTATTCCATGTATATTTGATAAACACATTCTCTGCAGTACTTTTACAAATAACAGTCCAAATTTTATACACTTATCAGTACACAAGCACTCCAAAGGCTTACAGCACTTTATCAGTACACATAGCAGTTTACATCTTATCCCTACACACAACACTTATATTTTTCGGAAGAGGCATAATCCTTTCTTGAAATACTAAATTATGTATTTTCCCCATTAAAGTCTAAGAAGAAAATGCATAGAATAGGCAGTATTAGGCACTAAAGCAATTATTTAGACGGAATGGGCGAAATAGGCAAAATAGGCCAAATAACATTGGCTTAAATTGAAACTATAACTCTCATATAAACTTTAAGACGTTATTTTTTTATCATATCCTTAATACTAAAGAATAGGCATTCTGCGCAACATCCAATCTCTCCTTATTAGGGTTGTCAATATACCATCTAATTCTTCGCGCTTTTCTTGAATAGGATGATGTTGTTAGCAAGAATATATTAAAGGTTTTAGAAATCAGTAAAAGTACTTGCCAGTATGAGAGAATACGTACGATAAGAATACTTATTATAGTAAATATTTATATGAAACAAGAGTGAAAACTACAATAAAAAATGTTTTATATATTGTATATACTTATAATACGGCATATCATTGACGTTTTCTATCGTTAAGATATTATATAAAATGCTTTCACAAACGAAACGAAACTTTCGGCCCAAATCGGAGACGAATAGCATTGGGAAGGAAGGATAAAGCGTTGTGTTGAACGAGAGGAAACAGAAGAGAAGAGAAATACTGGAGAACCGTATGCAAACTCTTTCTCCTTCTCTCCTCCACCTCTCGCTTGCTCTCCAAACTCTAACATCAATTTTCTGTCACTATTGTCTTCATCTGCAGGCTTCTGTTACCACAAGCTTAACCAATGGAACAAAACTGTAGCAGATGCTAACTTTTGTCAATATCTGTGAATATTCTCAAAAGCAAAACAGACGGAATTTCAGTCGAGTTTTGCCTATTTGTTTTTCCTAACGGTTTGCAGCAGCAACGGTTTACACAGGATGGTAAGCTTTAATCTACAAAGTCTAATGAGTTGAATAAGTATATTTCTGACCGTTACGAGATAGGATATGATGATGCTATGAATTATTATACGTAAAATGTCCTTACAGTATGTACTTTCGTTACAAGAAAATAAATATAAAAGATATGTAGTAGTGTCCCGTGTACATGAATTTCATTTGTATTGTGTGACATTTCTCTATTAATATCGAAACCAGAAGTATTAGTAGATCTCTATAAAGGTAACCAAGAAAGTTCTGTCGCTTTTTGTGGAGGTCTGTGTTCAATTATCCCTCACACTGTGAGTTGAATGCGAATCGAGATAAGGCGAAAGTCAGTTGTTGGTGTGGGTAAATCCACATACTACTTGGTTGTGGCAGTTAAGTTACACCGTGAACTTGCGTAAGGACAGAGTGAACATGAGAGCTCCAAAGAGTGCCATAAAAACGTGTATGCTGTAGGAGTTCAAAGTAGGGTCAAACGCCGCTGGAGCGGGACGCAAGAGACGCCAGGTCTTCGCTGAGGGTGTCATGACTACGCGGACAGTTCAGAGGTGGTTTAACAAGATTTACAACTGTGACGAAACACTCGAAGATTCACCACGTCCCGGAAGACAAATACATGCACAAAATGAAGATCTGCAGGTAGCAATTGAGGCGAACAGTGACCAGACATGTGAGGAAATAAGACTACAATTCAATGTGAGTGGAGAAACCATTCAGCAGCAACTTAGGAAGCACTATAATTTGGGTCGATGTGTGCCACCTGATTTCACTCCGGGCCAGAAGGCACCGCGAGCAGACACCTGTGTTTCTTTGCTGCCTCGTCTAAGGAAGGAGCCATTTTTGGACAGGGTGTTGACATGTGATGAGACGTGGGTCCTGTACGAAGCTCCACGGAGCCGTCATCATTGGTTAGCATTTCATGAACTGGTTCCAAAGCAGCCGAAACCAGCACTGCACCAGAAGATCCTCCTGTGTGTTTGCGTGTTTGTTGGACTGCTCGCGGCATCGTGTATCGGGAACTGCTGCCAGCAGGTCAGAGTATCAATGCAACAGTGTACTATCAACAGTTGAGCCGTGTTCAAGAAAAACTAAAACTCTGGAGTCAGCACTTCCGAATCGCAAAGGAGTCCTCCTGTTACAGGACAACGCTAAGCCTTACGTGGCTAGGATGACCCGGGACACCATTCTACACCTTGGATGGTAAACAATATTACATCCACCATGCTTCCGGATCATTTCAATGTCCGATTATCACCGTTCCATTCCTTGGACAATCACCTTAGAGGGCGCCAGTTTAAATCCCTAGCAGCGGTGCAAAATGCACTTGATACCTTCTTCGCTTCACGGTCCACCAAGTTTAAACGTGATGGAATACGTGGTCTTCTAGAACGTTGGCATAAGGTTGTCGATGCTGGTGGGGACTATTTTTGATCTCCCAGATATGTCTTAAGTGACATATCGATGCTCAAAGGTGGCGGATGAAATAGCGATAGAACTTTCTTGGATACTTTTATACTACTTTGCATTTCCAGTCTCAGTAGAGAGATTAGAATGCAGATGAAATATACTCTTAGGTCGCTTACTTGATTGCAGGAAACCGTTTATCGCTATCTGTTATCGCTTTTACTCTATAGCGACCAACATTAAAACCGGACGTGGTTCGTTTGTTCCACTTCAGGTTTCTATTACAGCTCCCTGAGTGAACTCTATTCCTAAATTTGAACCCTCTACATTCTGACAAAATTGATACTGATTAAGTAGTTTTTAAGATATTCTTTTTCCCGGACAAACGGGCACATCTACAGAGAGGATAAATATATAAAGGAATTTGGGTAAACTAAATTTCTCAAAAATAACCGGCTTTTAAATATGAATATGTAATACAGCACAAAAAATTTCGAAACTTTTACCTAAATAAATTTGAATAATGTATTTATAATAGTGGTATAGTGGTACGTGGTTTGTGACTTAAATAAAGCTGTTATTTTTAACCCATTGTACTTAAATCCTTATTGGTTTAAGTAAAACCTCATTAATTTGAAACTCCATAAGCCAGACTTCGCTTAATCCGGACGCGAGTTTTGAAAACGCAGTAGACTTTCCTAATGGTGACTGAGTTTAGCCAATCAGGAGTTAGACTGGAGATACCATCAAGCTATTATGATAAATTTATGCATCAAAAAGTCACATTTACTTTACACCGTAAATAAAAGTGCGGGTTACACAAACCAATAAAAAATTAGCTTCTAGAATGATGAAATAATTAACATATGCTTTTGACACATATTGTTTTGAGGCAGAATTGAGTGTTGTGCAAGTTAGAATGATATGGTAATCATTGATAGAGGTTGATAAAAAATCCAAGTACTAGTTCTGCGCAAAAATGTAAATGTGCATTATGATCGAAAAGCGAGTAAAAAAAGCAGCGAATGAAATTTTCCTTTAATTTACACACTGGTTTAGAATAGAGAAAATTTTGAGCATCTGGATGAGCAAACAAATGATCAGAGTAGGGGTGCCATACTATCCGATTTTTAGCGGGTACGACATGCCTTTCAGATCCTAATCATCCCCCCTTAACAATTTCTTTACTACGAAAATGTACCCGCTTCTTCGGACTACAGAAAAGTCTTTTCCCGGCTCCGCAACCACTAGTAATCAACAAGTCAATTGTTGCTTTATTTCGTCCAATTTGACGACTTGGAAAATTAATGATTAAAAAAAGAACACTGAATAGGTCCATCTGGTGTTTATACATTCAGAAATAATTGAACATTGAATTATGGTTATCTTCAGCATTAAGATTATATTCACTTTTTAAAAATCTGTATGGTATATTTCATATATTGTGAAATGGTGGTAATGCATGTTAATACAATGTCAAACAGAAATTTTTAAAAGTGGTTAGAAATATTATACCAGCTAGACTAATATCTGGAAGGCTCATAAATATGTTTTACCATAATATATATAATAAACATGATAATTATTTTGTTTCTTTTTTAAAACTTCCTTACAATTTGAAATTCACATTTGATGAACTTAATAAAACATTAAATACAAAAACTAGTAACGTACATGGTGGAAAGACTACAAGGTGGATGCAATGCAGTGCTACATTCTTGTAATTTTTGTCGCAGACGGCCAGCGAGATTCAGATGAACTTTTAACATGCGCTTGCTCGCTGGTATCTTACACGCAAACTTCTCTTCTATTTATAGTGATGTTCAACGAAGTAAAAATTTTAGTACAAACAATAATTATGTAAACGTAATGTAATCAATGCTTAAGCTAAGTGAATTCAAAGGAAGATATTTAGAATAGCAAAAGAAACAGCAATATCAGTTCATATTAAACAACTTTGAAGCTTGAACAAGCCAATACTACTCACTACATTTGTGGGCTTTTTTCGTTCTTTTATTTTCTTTCTTTCTTTCTTTTCTTTTTTAAACATCTGAAGTAATACACTCGAGTATGTATAGGCCTGAATAATCTATAACAGTGTGTCGTTAAGGGGGCAGACTGCTAAATATTTTTGAAAAGCTAACAAATTTTCTTTTGCCCGTTTTTCGTAAGTGAAAAGAGATAATGAAATGTAACTTACCACAATAATAGATAATGTTACTCCACATCCGAAAATATGAATCGGAAGAATTTTCAGTGTTGCCATCCATAGAAATTACAGTGTGACCAGAATTTGAATTACCCAAAAATCTATGTTAAGGCAGCGACTAGAAAAATGAACTCAACGGTAGTTGATTACTTATCATATTGTCTTGGCTCCTTGTTAACTAATTTTTAAATAATGTCGCTATTTATTTTATAATAACTTACAGAAATTATTACAAAATAAATAAGTTATTACAAAATGAATACAAACATTATTTAAAAAGTAATTAACAAGGAGCCAAGAGAACATGATAAGTAATCAATTACCGTTGAGTTCATTTTTCTAGTCGCTGCCTTAACCTAGAGTTTTGGGTAATTCAAATTTTGGACACACTGTAATTTCTATGGATGGCAACACTGATAGTTCTTTCGATTCATATTTTCGGATGTAGAATAACGTTATCTATTATTGTGGTAAGTTACATTTCATTATCTCTTTACACTTACGAAAAACTAGCAATAGTCAGGTTCCTTAACATGTCCCGTGTGCAGTGTGATGGTTAAGTATTGCGGGTGGTTTCACCTTTTCAGACGCATGTTGGAGAACACGAAAAGCGATGGTGGAGGTCTGAGGTCTGCGACTGGCCAATATGGCGGCCAATTCAAGATGGCGCCCAAGCTATGTTTAAAAACCGCTGTATCTCGTTTACCTCTCATCCGATTTTGATGCTCTTTTTTTAAATTGCAGGTCTATATTAAAACTATATTTAATGTTATTACACATTTTACGCTAAATACAATAGTTTTCTAGGTTTTTCGCAAAAGCCAATTTTTGAAAAAAAGTTTTATGTTTATTACAACAACAACAAAAATGTTTTCTGTTTATCAGAAAAAAAAAGTATTGCGGATGGTTTCATCTTTTCAAGTACTTCTTCGAGAACACGAAAAGCGATGGTGGAAGTCTGATGTACGCGACTGGCTAATATGGCAGCGAATTCAAGATGGCGGTCAAGCTAGGTTTAAAAACCGCTGTATCTCGGCTACCTCTCGTCCGACTTTGATGATCTTCTTTTAATTGTCTTAGGTCATTATTAAAGCTATATTTGATGTTATTACTCAGTTTACGCTAAATACAATGTTTTTAAGGATTATATTATAACATTAATAGAATTGTGTGACATTTTTATATTGTTTGTATGTAGTAAATTTGAGTGTATTTTAAAAAATGTTCTAGATATCTCTGTTAGGAAGGAAAATAGAGAGTTACCAAACTCAGTATACTCAATTCAGCCCTTGCTCATTCCTAAGTTGTTAAAACCTAATAGTCCATTATCTCTATAGACCCCCCACCAGAAAAAAGCCTGAACTTTTAATTTCTGCTGCAACTAAAGATTTTGTGTGGATGTTAACTGGTTGCATTGGTATTGAAAGTAGTGCCAGCAATCAGTCTGGGCTACCTCTAACATGGTTTGCACATAATTTAATGGTAGGTAAAAGCAATGCAAAAACGAACAACATAATGTCAATACTTCCAGAAACACAAACCAATGCTACTGTGTTGTACTCTGTGATGAGTCATTTGGAGAAAGTAAATAAAAAAGTTCAAAGTCAGTCTAAGAAAATGGTTGTCACAGCTGGCCTGGGCATATATCTACCACTACTTCATTTAAAAATGACTATTGCGAAGGAAAATTGGGTTTTGATACCTGGGGTCTTGCATATTTTAATGGCAGAATTAAGAGCTATAGGTAACTATATTGACGAAAGTGGTACTCCTGAGATTTGGGTTGAAAGTGGGATATATAGCGAAAATATTGTCAAGAGAATGTTAGAAGGGAAACCTGTACGGCGATCACTTCGAGCTCATATACTGACACTTCATGCATTGTTCAGTCAGCAAGTGGAATGGCACTCCAGGGACGAAAAAGACCTTAAACAAACAATGTCTCAACATGCAACAAATCTATGGAAAGCGTAGCAGAAAGGAGAGAGTGAAGAAGTATCCTTAAAGAATCATCAATTCAACACTGCCTTGGTTGAAGAAAACACGCTTGAAAAGCTTGATGAATTCTGTGAAAAAGCATGTTCAGGGAATCAACTTCCAACTGGCTGGCTTTTCTAAGAGCAATTTGAAGTCGTGACTGGGATCTAAGGCTAGTAGCTTTGGAGTTCACAAAGTATTTTTTTTTTTTTTTTTTTTTGCCATGAATATGCGAAACTACAATGCATTATGTGCTTGACATACAGCTGAAATGAAATTTTTAAAGACGTCAGATACAGAAACTTGGACCAATATTAGGAACGTACGGGCTCCAAATAAATCTGAAGTCTTATTTTGTAATATTGGATCTGATGAAGCTCTTGAACAGGAAATCCGAAAAATGAAGGTAGCAGGTGGAGTAGTAGGCATAACACAAAGCCCACAGATCCTCACCAAATTCTATTTGGTAACACCTGAACTAGCTAAGATTTGTTTAGAAGTAACAGAACGTGTTCCAGGTGTTCAGAAGGAAAGACTCATCATGAGGTAAGCCGATCGAAGTCATCTCGCTACCAAAATAATTTGACCAAGATGACTCTGTGTGCCCATAATTTTGTAAACCTTTTCAAACATGAAGGTAATGACGTGATCAACCTTGTAACAATGACTGTCGCACCATCTGAAGTTGACAATGATGTCACTTCCATGCCAGTCCAGGGATTAGCACAGGACAAGTCTTTTGCAGAAGAGCTGATAATGCTACGGACAAGAAAGTTTTGGGATAGTCTTCCCCAGAAGAAACATAAACTGTTTAGTTCGATGGGAAAGAAAGTAAAAGTGCAAAGTAAAGAGGGGGTAGTGGAGATTAAGGAGGACAGGAAGTTGTTTGCTAGACTTGTCCTTTTATGTCGAGCACGAACAGATTTAAAATTAGATGACTGTATCGGTATATATGAGCTGAGTGTCGTTCCAAGATCTATGTTTTGCAGTGATGGGTCCATGCATCGTATACAAGTTAAGAGCAAGCTCCTTCATCATTTAGAATAGCTTCAAGACAAGGAAATATGCGAAAATCCTGATGAATCACAAGTTGCAGCTTCTGACAGTCCAGTAATGCCAGTTGCAATCGTAGATGGAATGGAAGAGCTCAATTCTCTGAAGTTGGACAATAATGCAAAGAATGTGTTAGACTTAGCAAATCAGTTCTGCAGAAAAATCTTTCGGAAATATGGGCATTACTCTGAAGTTCATGTTGTTTGACACATATCTCGAAACTTCATTGAAATATGCTTGTCGTGACCGTCGTCAACATAGAAAACCACGTGTTCAATATAAAATTGAGGCTCACACCAGCATCAAATCAGTTCCCATTAAGAAACTGCTTTCACATATATAAACTAAGGCATCCCTGATGGGGTATTTAAGTAAAGAACTAATCAAAAATTCTAATGACGACAATAAAATCATCATTGTGTCCTACAAGGATACTGCAGAAGCTTCAAAGTTAGTTGTATCAGATTTGAAAACTACTCAAGAAGAGGCTGACACGAAAATTACCTTGCATGCCCTACGTGCCACTGGAAGAGGTGCAAAAGTCATAAATGTGTTCTCCCCTGACACTGATGTACTAGTATTGCTCATCAGTTGGTATCCACAGCCCCCAACGAAAACATTCTTTTTTCTCATTAGAACTAAACCTCAGAAAATTGAGGTAGAGAAAATGTATGCGAAATTGGGACCACAGCGAACAAATGCACTGACTGGGCATGCTATATCTGGTACTGACGTAACTGGTGCTTTCTCTGGAAAAACAAAAACTACTTTTTGCAACCACTTCATGGAAGCAAATGAAAGAGTGCTTCACGCACTTTCATCTCTTGGCAGAACTTTGCATGTTTCAGATGAAATCTACAATGGTTTGGAAGAGTATCTTTGTTCAGTGTACTTACAAGAGCCGAATCTTCAAAAGTTAAGTGAAGTAAGATGGTGGTTATTTTCAAAAAAACAAGTTGAAGGGACCAGTCTTTCTCCAACTTTATTTTCATTTCGTCCTGAAGTTAGAAGAGCACATTTGCAAGCAATGATTTGAAATACATCAGATATTGCTACACCTTGCCTCCCATCTGCATTAGAATGTGGTTGGAAGTTGGAAAATGGTCAGTTTGTTACAGAGATGAGTGAGCTTCCCTGTGGACCTCTAGAAATTCTGTCATCCATACAACGTTCGTGTGTGCAATCACGTTGTGCGCCCCCTGTAAGTGTTTCAGGCATGGAATTCCATGTACAGAGATGTGCAGCTATTCTGGAAATGAACAAAATTGTGACAATCCTTCAAATGAGGAATGTGAACAATTTGATGACAGTGATGAAGAAGAAAATGAAAATGAAATCTTTAAGTTTTACGTCCCACGATTATGCCGGTTAGGCTAAAGGAGACGGTGATGATGAGAGAAATGGTGGAATGAAGAAAGTGGGAGAACCCCGAGAAAACCCACGAGCACGGTGTTTGTCCACCACAAAGTTCACTTGGCGGGGGCTGGGATCGAACCCGGGACCCCAAGCACCAGAGGTGAACGCTCTACCACTGAGCCACTGCGAGTGATGAAGAAGAGTTTGACGAAAATGACAATGAGTAAAGGGCCCAGAAAATGGAAACTATTAGTCTTAAATACTGTAAATTATGGTATAATTATTTAGTAGTATAATTAACAGTTCATAAATTATTCATTTCAACTTATAACTTATATATTTTACATATCGTATTGACTCATCAGAATAGAAGTTTTTAATGAACACCTGGATTTTTCGAACACAATACAAATTTCCTCATGGATGTACAATTTCTAATTTCATGTTATAGTCAGGTTCATTAACGTGTTCCATGTGCAGTTTGATGATTAAATATTGGGGGTGTTTTCATCTTTTCAAGTACTTCATGGAGAACACGAAAAGCAATGGTGGAAGTCTGAGGTCCCAGACCGGTCTGCGATCTTGAATTCGCCGCCATATTAGCCAGTCGCGGACCTCAGACTTCCACCATCGCTTTTCGTGTTCTCGAAGAAGTACTTGAAAAGATGAAAACACCCGCAATACTATTTTTTTCTGATAAACAGAAAACATTTTTTTTTTGTTTTAATAAACATAAAACATTTTTTTTCAAAAATTGGCTTTTGCGAAATACCTAGGAAACTATTGTATTTAGCGTAAAATGTGTAATAATATTAAATATAGCTTTAATATAGACCTACAATTTAAAAAAAGGAGCATCAAAATCGGATGAGAGGTAAACAAGATACAACGGTTTTTAAACCTAGCTTGGTCGCCATCTTGAATTGGCCGCCATATTGGCCAGTCGCGGACCTCAGACCTCCACCATCGCTTTTCGTGTTCTTCAATATGCACCTGAAAAGATGAAAGCACTCGCAATACTTAACCTTCAAACTGCACACGGCACACCATGATTGGCCCCTAAGGAACCTGACTATAATGCATTTCATTATTATATATTTATGTATGCTCAAGTATATTTTCGTAACACATTGATCGGTTTTGATTTACTATTATTATTATTTTGCTTGAAAGAGAATTCTTTACTGATGACCCCATATAAATTTTGAGAATATCTCAAGAGAGAATTCATGGTTTTCGTAAACAGAAATGCACGTACGTATATTTTCCTTATGCTTGGACATTTTTTTTTTTTTTTTTTTAAGAGGTTGCTCCCATGTAAGTTTCGTAAGAATCTCAGGGGAGGTTAAAAACTTTATTGAGCAGGAACGCACGTATTTAATATTTTAAACATAGTTCTTATTTTTGATTTATAAAAAAATCATCTTATTTGAAGTCGCTGATCGCTTATTTATAAAATTTGTATTTTAACAAAAGGTTTGATGAAACTGACAGTTCTCTGAATATTAGTGAAAAAATTTACGCCATAACAAACTGTGTTATTAAACATTTGTACGAAATAAAACGTTACATATGCTATTGTGTTCTAAAAATATATAGAAATAAATATGTATATACAAAGCACCTCAAACAAAGAAATTGCAATTTGACTATTTCAAGCAAGAAACAAAGTACTAGGCGTAGGTAAAGACGATATAGAGGTGTTACAGCTAGACTAGGACATATATAAACCATAAAATTAATACATAATTTTCTTAATTTTCTTGATAAGTTTTCTGTTTTCTGTCCCGTGGACTAAAGAAGACAAAAGATAAATGCAAGTGAATGATTGTGGAATTTGGTGGAATGAGAATGCGGGAGTACCCCGAGAAACTCACGGACACGATGTTGTCCACCACAAACTCACTTGACCGAGAAGCGGAACAGTATCCCTTGCACCAGAGGTGAGCCTTCTGCCACTGAGCCACCGTGCTTCCTTGATTGGTTGAGAATCTACCATATTTTTAAATTTACTGCAGTCATTCTTAATTTTGTAATTCTGGAGGGGGGGCCTAAATATGTATATGTAATTATCGAAAGTTATGATTAAAATGAACAAAAATTTCAAAACTGAGTGTAAAAATGTCCCGACAATGTCGCCCTGACATGGTAGGTGGATACTTTATTCTCTTGATCTAATACATTGTTATATATCTTTGTAACCATTAATCGTTATTACGAACCTTCCATTCGTTAGTTAATTTGAAGTGCAACGTCCCGTTTTAGCACCGAGGTTACAGGGAATGCAGACCTCCAGAATGAAATGGGACCTGAACTACTTTAATGCGTTCAATGCTCTCCATTTGCGTAACTCGAGAGAGGTAAGCCTCCTAGATCATCGTGCCTCCCTTCTCGAGTTGCATGCCTGCCTCTTTGGTCAACTTTTGTCTCAATATCTTATGTAGAAGAAAATGATGATAGAAATGATAACCTCTGTCGGTTCCCCCTCCCTCGGGATTTCGAATCCGGGTCTTGCCTCAAAGTTCGTCTTTTCAAATCGTACTATTGGATTTTTGTATGCAGAATCAACACAAGCTACTGTAGTCCTTATATACCATTATTACATACTATTAATACTAAAAAGAAACTACATAATGAAATCGCTTTTTTATAATTTCATTTAACATTGCATTTATTTCAGGAGCGTCATTTCAGATTTTGCTTGGGGTGGGCAAGACCCCTTCATATAAGCAAAATTTCGCGTTTTTCACTTATTTTCTACTATTCTATTAACAAAATCTATATAGATCTCAAACTCGGGGAAGGGGCAATTGCCCCTCCCTACCACCCAAATGACGCCCTTGATTTATTTATTACTTTTATGTAAAACTTGCCATATTTTAGGTTTATTTTGTCCTGTCGCCTGCAAGCTAAAATCCATTTCTGGAGACATTCCCCCTCTTTTTCAGAAAATCTAAAGTATTTTATATTAGTTCCCTTAGTTTTTCTGTAATAATTACTACAGCCATACACTGCACAGTTAGGCATTCTCGATATCATTTAAAAGAACAAAGCAACAAAGAATTTCCACTTGTCACTTAAAGCCGCGCCTTTTCCCGTTGTCTCTTGCAAACCAGATGACGTCACAGCCACGACAGCGCTCCAGGCGACATGCGCATGCAACCACCTTGTAGTCTTTCCACCATGGTAACGTACTTTATTGGGAGATAGTCATTACTGCAACATACACTAAACATTTTTGCTGTAATTAAGGCATTCTGGCTTCGATTCCCAGTGGAAGCACCAGTGGTTCGGACCCAACGTTGAATTGTAGGTCCCGTCCCTAGGACGTCATCATCCCATGAAAGGCAATCGGAAGCTGCCATGCCACTAGTATCCGAGATAAAATGAAGTAAAGACAAAACAATTAAAAGGTAGTGCCGTAGATAATAGAGTGAATGTACCAAGTATCGGCTCAGGAATAATTACATATTGTAAATTTCCGAGTTCGATACCAGCCCCCGTCAAGTGAACTTTGTGGTGAACAAACACCGTGTGCGTGGGTTTTCTCGGGGTTCTCCCATTTCCTCCCACCTTCTTCATTCCACCATTTCATTCATTTCTCATCTTCACCGTCTCCTTTAGCCTAACCGGCATATACGTGGGACGTAAAACTCAAAGATTTCATTTCATTTTTCTTGTAAATTTTTTCCAGACAAATGACTGATGCCATATTGTCACGCTCTAAATGAAATATTTATTTACGAAATATGAAGAAAATCGCCTACGTTGTTTCTGAGAAAATAATGCGGAAAACTCATGCCTAAAAATAAAATGATCTCTTCTGGATTTTTCCTAGAAAAACGACTCGAACATTGGTTTATGTTATACTGTATGAACGAAATGCCGTTTTTGAGAGAATGGCAAATTTTAATTTTCTTCCTCTAATAAACTATCCTTATTTTTAGATTTTTTTTTAAAATAACGATCCTAGGGAATCTTATAAAAGCTTTTATGTTTTAAATTTGGTCTTGATACGTTGAAAGCTGTGACATCTAGGCGAACGAACATCTTTACACCGGGACGAACGAACAGACATCTAATAATCAGTTCTTTTTATACATGTAGAGACCATGAAATGTGTGAATGAACTGAATTCTTGAATTCGTTTTTTTTTTTTTTTTTTCAGGATCATATAGCTACTTTCTTCTCTCCTATCGTCACTTGAAAGTAAAATGGTGAAAATGAAGAAAAATCGAAGAAAAAATAAAATCATTCTCAGACAGTTGTGTAATAGTATAGTAGTGAAACGTAAACGGGTTCCTGACATTTCCAGTCACGGGATGAATGTAGGAATCGTACATTAAATATCGGCCATGAAACACAATGGGTTTCGTTAAAGGAACATGGCTAAAGCAATTAGGCAAATTATATGAGAAACATCGAAGGGGCATAAAAATGGTTATTACTTTCTAAAATTAGAAGAACATGATTTTCGTTAATAAAATGGTAGCTTAAGGGATGTTTAGAAGTTAAAGGTAATATGAAATGAATAGCAACTTTAAGGTACGGTCTTAGCCTTTACGTTGTAGAGAAGTTGTGGCCAGTATCTCTCACATAGTCCATGTTGTCATGGTTAGGTTTCTGAGATGGTAGATGAGGTAATGTCGATGAATTCCCAAGTAAGGTCCTGGAAGAACTTGGCAGACTAAGTCACCATTCGCAGCATCACCAACAATCAAAATGACCACCGGCAAATGACCATCAACCAAAATGATCATCCACAGACTGACCGACCCAGATCAAGCTTTCTCAAGTCTATTTGTTTCGACTGTCTCTCTGACGTCATGCGGAAGAGAAGATCGAAGTTTCCACAAGGTCATGCCCCGTTCATTACCCCAAATTGACAAAACTCGAGTACACCTGTTACTCCTGACGATGACATAGCGTCGCACCACAATAATTCCTTCCGAGATGCAAACGTCGATGGGATTCACATACAGCAGACCAGGAAGGAAAAGTGTTCCTTCTGACAAAAACTTACTTACTTGGAGATTTTTCCTAGCTGTGTCAACGGGCCTTGGGTAAATGTTCGGAGCGTACATTGATACGATGATGCAGCATGACTATGAGAGTCCAGTAGAAACAAACTTATTGAGAAAGTCACTGATCAAACCAGAAGTGAAATATTGCAGACGCGGGTGAGACATATGAGAGGTTAAGGGAATGCTACCTGATGTTTATTACAATAATTAATACATACAAGGACTTCCTTGTAGTACTGTATACAAAAGCTGAATATGTTCAGCTGGACGAAATACTGCTGACTGCGACTGATGTCGATGTCCGATGCAAATAACATCCAACAAGCAATGAACTTCAAGAGCGAAGCCTGCTGGGCTCTAAATGGATGACTGCTTAACCTGTATTTGAAATAAATCTGCCGGTCCTGGCTTCATACCCCGTTACAATAGGCTAATAAATAGCTGATGTGTACATCCAGTCAGGTAAATGAGAATAAAAAAGTTGATGATCAATGGCGTAGGCAAGGCTTGCTCGGCCCAAGTTCTCCCCTTTTTAGCACAGTGATACCGAAACAGATTCTGCTTTCGTACATTATGTTCCATTTGTGACTTTTATATAAGCATGTTACGACTCTAGTCATGGGAAACCATCATTACACAGACATATGTTTAAAGAAAAAACCTACTTCCTATAACCTCTAACTTCTATTCTTAAACCTACACAAAAATTTAGCGTTATATACGGTATTCTTATAGTTATTTACTGTATTCTTAATCTTTTTCAATTCTTTTTCGATACCATAGCCATCAAATGTATCATCTGCGGGTACAAATAGAAAGCATTAAGAGTCTTCATCCCGGCGAAATTAAAATACCGCTAATTTTACAGTAATTACGTGATATCTTCAAATAGATAAAAGATAATTGAAATATGGAACAAGAGCGCCCTAGACAATATTATTTTGCTTGAGGTACCGTTATCACAAGTCACCTAGTGGCTTTATGTTTTCAGCCGTTTAGAAACGCGAAAATAAATGCCGATTTTCAAAATGGCTCGAAATCGAAAGCAGATAAGTGAGTCGTGATAACGGTATCTCATGTAAAATAATATTGTCTAGTGTAACGTGTACACGTTCCAAGTTAAAAAAAAAAAAAAAAAAAAAAAAAAATGAATTGCAATAAATCATGGACTTAAAATAATAAATAACAGAAATGGAAAATAATGAAAAATCTAAGGACATTCAAGTTACGTTGAAATGGTCGTTTAAATGAAAATTTAAAAATGTTATTCTTTTTTTACTTTTTAAGATTGTGAAAATAGCTTCTTTTGCTGAGTTGTTTCTTCGAAGTAAAGGTGTGTTGTAAACAACTGCTCTGGAAGCAATGAAGCATACGCGTGATGACATAGTTGTCGGTTGCGCTGATCTGGCCTTGGTGGGTGGGCGGAGTCTTCCCTCCCTACCAGGCTTCGTTCATGCGAGCGAGCGACGGCTGAGTCATTACGCATGGAAAAACATAGAAGTGAAGTTGTCTTCTCGGCTGCATTTGTGCCTGTAGTGCGAATTGTGTGATATTGAGTTTAAAGGGATTTGACTTTACGAGTTAAAAAGTTTCTACTACGGAATCTATAATATTAATTTTGATACTAAATCGGAGGTTAATTGTCTTTAATATGCTTAAATCAGATGGGTTAGTTTCCTAGCTTAAATAATTCGTGACTGAAAGTAAAAAAAAAAAAAAGGGCTGTGATTCAATGTTCTTACTACTTTAGTAGGTTTAAAAAAAAAGATAGGAATAAAAATTTAGTAGTGAATATCCGTTTAATATGCGAGTTAAATACACTAAAATTAGCTGGTAACTTAATTTTTGTAGGAGAATTGTGCCTAATTGGAGTACTTGGGAGGGGAGTTCAGACCCTTTGACCAAACTAAAACTAGCTTGTAAAATTCGGTTAAAACAGATAGTTATGTCGCTTTGTCACTTAACTAACTACGGTAGATAACCTGTTTGACTATCATAAATTTAACTTTAAACAGTAGTAATTTTGTTTAGAATTGATAAAATTGTGATGAATTATTGTAGTAATACTCAGTCTAATGCAGGTTATAAAACTTATAATTTCAAGAATTAATTGATCTTTATAAAATGGTTTGAATTAATACCTGAATTTAAAGTGTATAATATTCTATTGCGGTAAAATTCAGTAATTAAAATCCGGAAGTTTGAAGTAAATTATAAAGGGAGAGCTCTGAATTGTAGCTATAATTCCTAGCTTAAAGTTTCAAATATATCTTTTTAAATCCAATTAACTTTCTGATTCTAGAATGAGCTTGTAATTAAATCGTGAATTTTTGCAATTAATATTCTGTTGGGGAAAATTGGGACTCATTCATTTTTGTATGGCAGTTGGTTTTTAAGTAGAGAAAGTCAAATTCCAATCCATGGTGGTGATGTGGAGTCTCTGGATAAAGGCGTAAGAATGTTTTGTTTTTATATTAGATATTTGAATCTGGTGAGTATTACAGAGTATTTAATATTACTGGTTACGGTTGAGTAGAGTAGTGGTAGAGTAAGTTTTGGTAGAATTTCATCTTACTCAATACCCAATTGCGTTAATAGTATTATAAAAGTAAACGTAATAGATTGCTGTCTGGTTGAAATAAGTAAAATATAAATTAAAATAAACTAAAACCGATTAGAGTCAAATCATCAATCTCATTTTCCGGGTGATTAAAATTATAGATTACGGAAGAATTAAAATTGGACTCACAAAAAATTATACTTTATTCCTTCTAGAGCAGTCTGTAGTGTTTTTCAAGAAGCTATTGTAATTAAAGATTTGATGATATTAAGTTTGCTTCAATCCAGAGTTACGACCATTTTCTATATTTTTTATCTGTGATAATTTTCTTAATTTATTAAATTCAAGAGATATATTTAGTTAATTTTCATCGAAAGGTTTTGATTGGAAAAATTGTATATAGAAGTCTCAATAATTATTAAAAGTCTTGAATTGAAAATAAAATTTTATTTCTACCTGAATAATTCAATCAGTGTTTGAAAGAGACGGGTAATGTTAAATGGAAGAGGCGAAATAGTTTATTTTTGTGGGGGTTTACAGGTGCAGCTGAGAGGTACTGCTTCGGCTGAAGTCACTCGCACTTTAAATAATCCAACCAAAGAATATCTTTTTTTTGCTTTATTGCGAATTATGGTTGTAGTAAAGTGTGATAGCGATAAATGTGACAAAAAGTTTTTCCATGCGTAATCACTCCCTTAATATTTTTGTTGAAGGAATTATTAATTGGACGGGGAGTTTAGAGAATTAAATGCTGGTTGAAATTAGTAGATTTGTTTTCAAGAATTTAGTAAATTGAAATTTCTCAAGTAACGTAATTAAAATAATTAAGTTTTGATAGTTTCGTAATGTTGGATGTCCTTAGAGAGAAAAATTAAAATAATGTTTGGATTTGACTAGTATAAATGAGGATTGACATCGTTTATAGGTTGCATTTAATACATGTTTAGGTCAATGTCATTCGAACTTGAGTTTGAGGTGTTATTAAAGCTATTTAAATGCAACTTTGATTATTTGAGTATTCTAATAGGTTAATAGTAATGCTATTCAGTTACACAGAACAGCTGTAATAAATTGAGTAGTCAGTGTGAAATTGACTTAAATCCTGAAAGTGAAGAAATTAGATTTAATTTGCGGAAAACTTTAATGAATGGTTTTGGAGTATTAGCGTACGATCCTGAGTGAGTGCGTGCATTCTCAAAAAAAAAAAAAAAAAAAAAAAAACAGCGCCCAAATTCAGATTTCATAATATCGTAATCGTATTAAGATACAATTGGATTATTTAAAGGTTGTTGTTGAGTGACACCATTCAGCTAATGCTATCCAACATCGAAAGAATAAATTGTGTTTAATAAAGAATTTTCACAAACCTTTTGGAAACTTATGATTTGTAATTTGTGTATTTATGCAATGTTTAGATGAATTATAAGAATTTGGATGTGTAGTGGGTTGTTTACTTTTGAGAGTAGATCATATAGTAGTGGTTCTGGTGTAGATTTCTTAAATTTGTCATATTTCAATGAACCTTATTTTGTATAATTTCTATATTTGTTTGTTATATTTGCCTTTTGCGATCAACATGTCATACTCAGATTTATCGGAAGGTACGGCTTATATGAGTCTAGAAGATATTCCTGAATATTCGGTGGTTGAAATAAGAGATATTAATGATCCACGTTTAAGACAATTACCTGACGATGAAGTGATAGCACGAATTAATGCTTATAGGGTAGAATCATCATCAAGTTCTAGTAGTAGCGCATTAAATCATTTAGAATTTAATGAAAGCGAAGGGTTTTTGCGAAATATGGCGGAAACTTCGTATGAATTGGTATATCCGAGTACTGTACGAGATCAAACGAGTGGAGCGACTTCTGACGTAACTAGTAATAGGCCAACTGATGTAAGTGAATTCAGAAGTATGAAATTTTCGGAGTTAAGGATTCATGAGGATAATAATGATGCAATTTTAGGAAAATTAAATACTATTCGTCATGGTACGTCTGAGGATCGTAAATATTCAGTTCAACCTAACTTTGTAGAAAAACTTAAGCAAAGACCAAATAAAATTGAACCTAGAGATGTTCAAGAAATATTGGGTGCTTTATCTGATTCCAAAATTAGCGATACAGAATTAAGATCTAGAATAGACTTGAAAGAGCCTAGTAGAGTGGTAAGTGCTGCTAAGTCAGGAAATAGGATGCCAGATTCTTTTGTGTGTGATAAGGTAAAACTTGAGAAAACTGAAGCTAGTAAGCTGGAACAACGTAATAGTTCTAGGGAATTTTTGAATCGAATGCCAAATATGAATAATATGGGGTCAGTTAATCCGTACTTAGAATTTTGGTCCGGAAATTTAAATCAAACTGAAACTTTGAAAATAAAAGGGGAAAAAGCCGAAACTTGTCCTTGTTTGGCATGTAATAAAGAAGGTGTTCGAAATAGAGGAGGTAGCCCTTTAACATATTCTAATCTTTTGGGTCATCAGAACGAAATTGATTCTGGGATGGAAAATAATTTGAAGAAAAAATATGATATTAAAGGTAAATATGGAAATTTAGGTGACACTAAGAAAACATCTCAGTTAAGATGTTTAAATTGTAATCAAGTAAATGATTATCAAAATAATGTTAGGGTTGGAAACTCTTCTGAATCAATGAATATGTATATAGATAAGTACATTTTTAATCAAATAAGTAAAATTGTTGATAAAAGACTGGCTCGTTTCAGCGTCATTGACGGCTCAAATGGTTTTCAAGTTTTCGAACTTTTATTAACGATTAATGATCTCATTTTTCATTATAATTTTCCGTTGAGAATGCTGCTATATTCTGTTTCAGTTAAAACTACTGGTCGCTTATATACAGAAATTATGAATGGCATTGGTAGTCAACTGTCTTGGATTGAATTAAGACATCGTCTGGTTTTCAAGTTTATTTCTATGATATTACGTAGTCATTTGGTGAATACCCGAGTTTATAAGATAATGCAAGCAAATGAAGGCATATTGGATTATATTGATAGAGTGTTTAATGCTGCTAAGGTTTTAGAAGTAGGACATTCTGAAACGGACATTATTCAAATTTTATGTCATGGTATGAACCCGGAGTATAGGTTCAAGTGTTTTGGATACATGATGCCGAGATCAATTGAAGAAATGAGACAATTAGTTGATAATTTCGATCGGTATAAGGCATCTAAAAAGGAATTTGCTGAGCTTAGTGCTATTAAAAATAAAAATGCTAGACCTTTTGCTGCTATTAATATTCAACCCACTATGTCCAGAAATTCTAAGGCTACATATAATGGTAGATCTAAATATAATCCCAGCAATTGTAATAATATTAATGCTGTTAAGCATGAGGGAAAGAATAATACATGTTTTGGTAATGATGGTAAGAATTTTGGAAGGCATGATACAGTTGGGAAAAAATATTTTTCTGAAAGGGGAAATAAAGACTTCAAGTATGTGAATAATACACTGGATAAACATAATAATGGTAATGAAAAGCGTATTAGTAATGGTGGAAATTATTATCGATCTTCGAAAGATCCGGTTAGTGGTTCAATCGGCGGTCGGACTTTGAAAATTCCTTCAAGTGATTCGAATGCCTCAGCAGCTTTTGTATTGGGTGATATTGGACGTAATTTAGTTGCTGTTTGTGTCGACAGTGGAGCTAGTTTGTGTTTGGTGTCCTCAGACTTGGTTAATAAATTAGGAAACTTTATAATTAAGCGGAAAGACATTGAACCAGTCAAATTTAATTCTATGATGGGTCAAAGTGTATCCCAACCTATGGAAGTTACTATGCCGTTACGAATGGGAGGTCTTAAATTCGAAATTGATCTGGTGGTGGTTAGTGGTCTACCATGTGACATCATTTTAGGCACTCCATTTTTACAACGTTCGAAGGCTGTCTTGGACATTGGTAACCATATGCTGAGATTTCTTGAATTGAAGAGGTATGTTCCCTTGCGGAGTAATGAGGTGGTGCGAGAAATTATTAACAAATCTAAGGTTGAGTTGTCATCAGGCAATGAACAGGTTGTTAATCCGGTGTGGATTTATTTGATTGATAATCACGATACCTCGTTATCTAATAAAGGTACTGGGTGTGAAGGAATATCTGGGACATCGCCGCTTGTGTCAGACTTTAAAAACTTACCATCTAAACAGGCAGTTTATGTTCATGGCAGTCCTGAACTGATTGATGCAGCAGTACAGTGTAATTTGTTAGCTGAAACTAGGGAGGTTGGTTTGCAGTGCGATATTTTTTGGGAAGAGGAAGAGCAATACTCATCGGGAATTAATGAATATATTTTAACAGAACAAACTCATAATTCTATTGATCAGTGTGGCGGACTTAATTCAAATTTAAATTCCAATATTTCGGAAGTTTGTGGTAAGACTGGGGACCGTAATAGAAAAGATGAGATCAAGCGTGAAGATCCGTGTAATGAAACCGATAATAATTGGACTGAGTCATTTGAAGAAGAGTTTGGACGAAGGTTTCAGAATTTGAAAAGACAGTTAGGGATGGATAGTTCAAGTGATATAGTCATCCAAGGTGAAGAAATTCAATCCGAAGGTATTGAAAACAAGGAAATGAAGAAAAAGGAAGAAAATTTGGAAGTTATGGAAAATGATGATTATTGGTTGGATCCTGACTCGGAGTCTTTTGTTAGATCGATAAAGGAGGAGTATAAAGATGTGATTAATAATCGGGTTGGATGCTTAAAAAATTATAAATGTCATTTGTATCTTAGAGAACAGAAATACTTTAATGATAAGCCGTTTCCAATTCCTAGAGAAAAGAGAAAAATTTTTGAAGATGTTATTAAGGATTTAGTTGAACAAGATGTTTTAGTTGAATGTGATCATTCTAGTTATGGGAGTTCTTGTTTTATAGTTAAGAACAAGGATGGTTCATATAGGCTTGTAGCGAATTATGTAAAATTAAATAGTTTGTTGGCTGACTATGTTTTTCCGACTCCACATATGGAAGAGTGCATAGGTAATTTATCTGGATGCCCTTTTATAAGCTCCTTTGATTTAAAGAAGGCTTATTTCCAGTTGCAGGTGGACGAGAAAAGTAGAGAACTAACCACTATAGTGACCCCTATAGGTATTTATCAATATAAAAAATTACCAGCTGGTATTAAGATAGGTTCAAGCATTTTAGCTAAATGCATGAAGGAGGTGCTAGGAGATCTTGAACAGTATGGGGTATTTTGTTATTTTGATGACATATTGATAGCAAATAAAACTCGTAAGGAGCATGAGAGAGCTATACGAATGGTGTTGGAGAGACTTAGGGAAAATGGTCTTACTATTTCTCCAGATAAGTCTTTCTTTTTTAAAAAGAGAATTAAGTATCTGGGGTTTATAGTTGATAAGGATAATGTCTGTATGGATCCTAAAAGAGTTGAAGCTATTAAAAAACTTCCACCTCCCAAAACTAGGAAGGCTGTTCAAAAATATTGCGGAATGTTAAATTTTTATGCTCGTTTCATACCAGGTTTTCAAGAATTAATTGCTCCGATTTCTGAACTGAGATCTACAACAAAAAAATTTGAATGGGGTGAGGAGCAAAATAAGGCCTTTGAGGAAATTAAGAAAATGTTTAGTGAACATGTGATATTAAAAACACCAGACATAAATAAGCGGTTCTTAGTCCATGTAGATGGGTCTAGTGTCGGTCTTGGAGGGGTAGTGTCACAAGTTGATGAGACAGGAGAGATCAGACCTGTTGGGTTTTATTCCCGGAAATTAAGTGAAGCAGATCGTCACAGATCTATTTATGAAATAGAGTTTTTGAGTTTAGTTAAAACCATTGTTAGGTTTAAACATTATTTATTTAAGGAATTTGACATATACACTGATAACAGAGCGCTTACTTGGGTTATTAATAATTCTAGAAGGCTTCTTAAATATGGCTCATTAATAGAACAGTTATCTCAGTTTAGCTTTAAAATCCATCATATTAGAACTACTGATAATAAAATAGCTGATTTCCTTTCTAGGACCTATGATGTTATGAATTATGAAATTAAATGCGATCTTAGTGATAGGGAAAATAAGGAACATCTTGTTATGGTGAATTTATGGAAATTGCCCTTTATTAGTGAACCATTGGCAGAATTGCAAAGAAAGGATCCTGAACTTAAGAATATAATAGATCAAATTGAAGAAGGTAGAGAAATTCCGAATTTTGAAATAAAAAAGGGATTTTTGTTAAAAAGAACTAAGGCCAGGGTAAATGAATTAAAAATTGTTGTCCCTAAAGATCTAAGGAAGAACATAGTGGAGTATTATCACCTTGAATATCTAACAGGTGGACATTCGGGAATTTATAGAACTTTGCATAAAATAATGAAAAAGTTTACATGGGAAGGGCTAGTTGACTACGTGAAAGAGTATGTTAAAAGCTGCCCAGAGTGTCAAAAGGCCAAACCCTCAAATCAGAGGAAAATGGGTAGATTAGGATCGCAGGTAGTTGAGAGACCTAATGCTAATTGGATGGTGGATATCATAGGGCCCTTGCCGTTGAGTGATGGTTTCTCATATGTACTAATAGTTGTAGATAATGCAACTCGTTTTTGTATGCTTGAAAAGCTGAGACGTTTATCTTCTAAGAATATTTGTGATAAATTATATGATCTTTTTACTAAATTTGGATTTATTGAAAGTTTGTCGAGTGATAACGCTTCTGTATTCTCCTCTGATTACTTTAGGAAATTTTTGTTCAGTGTTGGGGCTAAACATATTAAATTAAGCCCATATCACCCTGAAGCAAACGTAGCTGAAAGATATATCAAAACGTTGAAATACGGGCTTAAATCCTACTTTGCAGAACAGCAAAATAAGTGGAGTTCGGCTATAAAGGAGTTGCAATTTAATTTGAATCTATCTCAGCACGAGGGAATGAGATCAGTCCCTTCAGAATTGTATTTAGGTAGATCTTTAAATAGTCCGTTGGAAATAAAATGGCAAATTTGTAATGCTGATTTGCAAGGAGAAAAGTCTGAAGAGTTATGGAAAAGAGCCATGTTTAACATGAAAAATTATTGGGAAAAAAGAAAAAAATTATTTGAAAATCAAAGAAGGGAAGTAAATTTACAATTAGGAGATAAAGTTTTGGTAAAAAATCATGAAAAATCATCACTAAAAGATAAAATAACTAAAAGTTTATGTTATACGTGGATTGGTCCTTTCACTATAGTTAAATTTTTGACTTATAACTCTGTGTTATTAGAAGAAGTAGGAAATGAGCAAAATGTGAAAAGAGCACATGTAACAGATGTTAAAAAATATTGGGAGCGTAGGAATGTATAAGTTGCTTAAATTAATTTGAATTGTAATATGAAACTGAATTTGGACACTTCAAAACCATATCATTGAAGGATAGTTGAATTAGCAAGATTTAGTGGTAAGGTAGTATTAGAATTAGTTTAGGGATAGGTTAAGTTAGGTTAAATATTAGAATAAGTTTACATTTTCATTTTCATTGTCATTGTAACATTATCGTTTCTAATGTAAGGACTCTTGCAATTCAATTATGTATATGGATAATCTAAATTGAACTCTTCATTTCAGGAAGAATTGCTGTTTTATATAAGATGTGATAGCTTTTGTATATTTCAGGTTTCACTAGAGGGTTTATCACAGTAAAGTTGTCCAAATTGGTAAAATGTAAGAAGTTGGTATTGAGGCATGATCCATGTTTGTTATGGTGAAGAATGGCGAAGATTTCCAGGACAATAAAGCTGCAGCGAATTACATCTGTGATGTGGAAATCTCACCGGAAAAGGACTTAAAGAATGGAATATAGAATATAAAAATTTTTTATGTGAATTTTTATATTTTCTGAGGCTTCGAGATTTGTAACGTGTGCACGTTCCAAGTTAAAAAAAAAAAAAAAAAAGAAAATGAATTGCAATAAATCATGGACTTAAAATAATAAATAACAGAAATGGAAAATAATGAAAAATCTAAGGACATTCAAGTTACGTTGAAATGGTCGTTTAAATGAAAATTTAAAAATGTTATTCTTTTTTTACTTTTTAAGATTGTGAAAATAGCTTCTTTTGCTGAGTTGTTTCTTCGAAGTAAAGGTGTGTTGTAAACAACTGCTCTGGAAGCAATGAAGCATACGCGTGATGACATAGTTGTCGGTTGCGCTGATCTGGCCTTGGTGGGTGGGCGGAGTCTTCCCTCCCTACCAGGCTTCGTTCATGCGAGCGAGCGACGGCTGAGTCATTACGCATGGAAAAACATAGAAGTGAAGTTGTCTTCTCGGCTGCATTTGTGCCTGTAGTGCGAATTGTGTGATATTGAGTTTAAAGGGATTTGACTTTACGAGTTAAAAAGTTTCTACTACGGAATCTATAATATTAATTTTGATACTAAATCGGAGGTTAATTGTCTTTAATATGCTTAAATCAGATGGGTTAGTTTCCTAGCTTAAATAATTCGTGACTGAAAGTAAAAAAAAAAAGGGCTGTGATTCAATGTTCTTACTACTTTAGTAGGTTTAAAAAAAAAGATAGGAATAAAAATTTAGTAGTGAATATCCGTTTAATATGCGAGTTAAATACACTAAAATTAGCTGGTAACTTAATTTTTGTAGGAGAATTGTGCCTAATTGGAGTACTTGGGAGGGGAGTTCAGACCCTTTGACCAAACTAAAACTAGCTTGTAAACTTCGGTTAAAACAGATAGTTATGTCGCTTTGTCACTTAACTAACTACGGTAGATAACCTGTTTGACTATCATAAATTTAACTTTAAACAGTAGTAATTTTGTTTAGAATTGATAAAATTGTGATGAATTATTGTAGTAATACTCAGTCTAATGCAGGTTATAAAACTTATAATTTCAAGAATTAATTGATCTTTATAAAATGGTTTGAATTAATACCTGAATTTAAAGTGTATAATATTCTATTGCGGTAAAATTCAGTAATTAAAATCCGGAAGTTTGAAGTAAATTATAAAGGGAGAGCTCTGAATTGTAGCTATAATTCCTAGCTTAAAGTTTCAAATATATTTTTTTTAAATCCAATTAACTTTCTGATTCTAGAATGAGCTTGTAATTAAATCGTGAATTTTTGCAATTAATATTCTGTTGGGGAAAATTGGGACTCATTCATTTTTGTATGGCAGTTGGTTTTTAAGTAGAGAAAGTCAAATTCCAATCCATGGTGGTGATGTGGAGTCTCTGGATAAAGGCGTAAGAATGTTTTTTTTTATATTAGATATTTGAATCTGGTGAGTATTACAGAGTATTTAATATTACTGGTTACGGTTGAGTAGAGTAGTGGTAGAGTAAGTTTTGGTAGAATTTCATCTTACTCATTACCCAATTGCGTTAATAGTATTATAAAAGTAAACGTAATAGATTGCTGTCTGGTTGAAATAAGTAAAATATAAATTAAAATAAACTAAAACCGATTAGAGTCAAATCATCAATCTCATTTTCCGGGTGATTAAAATTATAGATTACGGAAGAATTAAAATTGGACTCACAAAAAATTATACTTTATTCCTTCTAGAGCAGTCTGTAGTGTTTTTCAAGAAGCTATTGTAATTAAAGATTTGATGATATTAAGTTTGCTTCAATCCAGAGTTACGACCATTTTCTATATTTTTTATCTGTGATAATTTTCTTAATTTATTAAATTCAAGAGATATATTTAGTTAATTTTCATCGAAAGGTTTTGATTGGAAAAATTGTATATAGAAGTCTCAATAATTATTAAAAGTCTTGAATTGAAAATAAAATTTTATTTCTACCTGAATAATTCAATCAGTGTTTGAAAGAGACGGGTAATGTTAAATGGAAGAGGCGAAATAGTTTATTTTTGTGGGGGTTTACAGGTGCAGCTGAGAGGTACTGCTTCGGCTGAAGTCACTCGCACTTTAAATAATCCAACCAAAGAATATCTTTTTTTTGCTTTATTGCGAATTATGGTTGTAGTAAAGTGTGATAGCGATAAATGTGACACTAGGGCGCTCTTGTTCCACATTTCTATTATCTTTTATCTATTTGAAGATATCACATAATTAATGTAAAATTACCGGTATTTTAATTTCGCCGGGATGAGGCCTCTTAAAAGAAGAAAATAGATGTTTAAATTTTATTACTATCATTATGTAGTTCTGGTTTAGCGAATTGTTAGCGTGCGCGAGTTCAGTGTACATGGTTTCTGGTTCTATTCTTGGCAGGAGAATGAAATTTTCTCGTATTGAACCAACATCATGAGGCTATTGGGGAGCTATCTGAATTAAGAGGTAGCAAACTCCGGTCCAGAAAGCCAGAAATAATGGCGCCTGGGAACCGATGCACTGAAACTCATCTCTCAGTTGAACGTGAGCTATCTGGTAGGACATAGTATTTCATGGATGTAACATCAGAAAGTTTAATTTTTTATCTTCTAACAAATTTTATCAGTATTTCATAATACTGCGTTACTAAGGAAAACTGAAAAATACTTCCTTTATTTCTCATATCTCACCTGTAATTCGCCTCAATTCTATGTACTAAAATAAAATACATTTCGTATCACAAAAGCCCACGAAGTACTCTCGCCGACAATATAGCCCACATTTCAGCCAGTGATACCACATAATGCTTGGTGTGTGTATGCATGTGTGGAAGTCTATTTCTTCGTTACGGCAATTTATTAGTGCTCTCCATGATATATTTCAGGGTCCGTTATGGGTTGGAAGTACTATATATAAGTTAAATCGAGTATTGGCTTACAATGTAGGAAGATATTAACAACAACTGAAGAATAGGTCCAAGGTGGCTCAGGGTTAAAACACTTACCTGTGGTGCAAGACATTCCTGGTCCGATTCCAAACCATATAAGTTTGTGGTAAACAACATCGTGTTCGTAGTTTTTTCTCTGAGTTTGCATATTTTTGTCATTCTCATTCCATAAATATCTTCATTAATCATTCATTTCCTTTAACTTACAGGATATATAATCGTGCGACTAAAATTCAAAGATTTAAGTTACAATTGAAGAAACAGTTTTGTTTTTCAACTTGCTTAAAGAAGATTTCTCTATTATTGATATTTTCTATTGAATTTTAATTGTTAAAATTATCCTAATTCTTGAGATGAACAAACCTAAACGCATGCGGTCTTGCATAGACAGTCGTTTCTGAACATCCATTACATTCATCTAAGAAGTATTGCTGAACCCAAACTAAAGTTTAAAATGCCGAAATAAAATACCGACCGAAATATAAAATTATTGCTATCAATACGAATTATATAAGACCTGACTTGTTGCAGTTACGAAATAAAGAATTCACGGAGAAACAGCAAAAATATATGAAATGAAATCTTTGAGTTTTACGTCCCACGTTTATGCCGGTTAGGCTAAAGGAGACGGTAGGAGAAACAGCAAGTACTATTACCCTGTTTAATGTTAATTCATGATGAAGCAATAATCAAAAATTTATAATGTAAAATGCCCAGAAAATCAAATTCTTGGACAATGATAGGCGAGTGTTAAATGAAAGAAGTCTGGTTATTTTTGAAATAACTTCTATGAATACACAAGAGCTCTGAAACTACCATCTACACTTTCATTTTATAGACATTCCCAGTTATTAGCCGCGAGACTTTTTGATGCATAATTTTCTCGTACTAGCTTGATGATATCTGCATTCCAACTCCTGATTGGCTAAGCTCGGTCTCCATAAGAAAACTCTACTGCGTTTTCAAAACTCGCAATCCGGACAGCCAAACAATGCAAGGTTTGGCTAGAAGTCAATAATCGCATTTGTATCATAGCTCTGTAGGGATTAAGAACACTGCACCGTATTTCCCTATTTTGTAAGTATTATTCAGAACCCTCAACAAAACAGGATGAATAAATGTCGTCCAACTTAAGTGACTGTAACTGCACAAATCTCTTCACTCTTTTGCACTACATAATTGTGGAATATTATCATAATCAAGGGCAAAACGTATGTACTACTACATAGGCTGCATTGCTTTACATTTAACTGCACAGTAGTATTGTATATCTATTTAGGTCTATGCTCTTTAAGTGTAGCCTACACTACGCATTAAAAAAATGCTACAGTTAACGCCGTGCAGTTAGGCCACCGAATATACACCTTCTTATCCCATAATCGTGTCAGGCAAATACAGTCCCTCTCTCTCCTCCTTTCTTCTCTCCCATACTAAATTAGCTAACAACATGAGCGCAATTCTAATTTCAAACTACACATGTATTAGTTTCGATAAAATGAAATAACAAAACCGACACGAAACAAGATTCATAGGTTGATGTAGGAAGAAACTAAAACACACACAATGAAAAATTGAAACCAATGGATGTCTATTACACAGAGATTTAAAAATGAGGCAGAGAGAGAGAGAGAGAGACAAAGAAGAGGGGAGGTGAAGAAGAAAAAGAAAAGGGAGAACAGATAAAACTGTGGAATTCAAACGTATTAAGAATAGAACCTAGCATTATAAAGTTCCGTTTCCAGAAATCCAACAGTAATATAAAAAAATAACGTTTGTTTTTACATATTTTTTAAAACTATTTGAATATATAGAGAATGCTTTAAATATTCATTATGTCACTTTCATAATGGATAGCATACCCAATTTCTAGTAGAACTGTATATCTACGAGACACATCTAGGATAATGTCAAAACTTTAACATACATGCTTTGTTTCCGCGTGGTTCGATTGCAAATTCGGTAGTGTCCATTGGCCAGTACAGCCCACAGTCCGTGTAATTCTTAAAATATATAAAAACGATCAAATCACATTAAATCAGGCACGACAAATTATATCACTATTACCTTTATTCTCCAAAACTCCATTAATTATATATATATATATATATATATATATATTTACGGTTGTCATAGCAACGTTTCAAACAAGCAACTATCTGCTGTTAAGGTAACTAAATGCAACGATTATACACATAAAATCAACATATATCTTCAGCTACTAAGATTCAATCTCATTTCTTTCTATTTAGAATCAACAATATATATGTATATATATTATTTTCTTTTTCTTCTTCTATACGACAGATTGTGTACTTTTATGCACCGTTGCTCAAAATCAAGATATAAAAATAGAAGAAATTCACAAAATAGATATGCAATATCGTTGTAAATGTTCATTGTAGAAATGTATTGCCTGTATCCAAGTGCCCCATCGCGTTAGTACTTTGTGGTGGACAAACACCGTGTGCGTGGGTTTTCTCGGGGTTCTCCCGTTTCCTCCCACTTTTTTCATTCCACCATTTCATTCACTACTCATCATCACCGTCTCCTTTAGCCTCACCGGCATAACCGTGGGACGTAAAACTCAAAGATTTCATTTCATTTCATTTTCCCATCGCGTTAGCACAGGCTCCCTAGGAAGTGACACATCTGGCAGTTGATCTCTGTAAACTTGAACACGTTGTGGCGCCTTAACAAACTTTTTTTTTTTTTTGAAAGAAACTAGTTGATTTACTTCGCAAATGCTGTCTCTCACCTCTTCAGCAACACGCTGAAGAGCATGGGCCATACAGGTGAAATGAATTAAGTGAGGGTAAAAAAAAACTGTAAGTGCTATAGCGGCCTTTTAACACTGCTATGTAAGTGCTATGTATACGCTGGACTGTCTACATAGAAAACAGGGAATTTTTCTTCCTGAACTCCTGCCGGCCACAACACGTGTGAATGTTTTTCATGCGGTGAGATAAATGATTTCTTCTCTCATCTCCTTCACTATTGTCCTTTTCTGAAGATCCTTTGGATGAATCACTATTATCCACTGCTACTCTGGATTCATGTGGTGCAAGAAGAACGTTGAGAGCCGGAACTCAATCATCATTTGCCGTACTAAATTTTTCTTTAATCGCATTTACTTCCTCTTGTAATTCCCGTATCTGATTGGTATGCTCATTCACCTGTTTCAACCACATCTACTGGACTTTGTACAAAATGTAAATTTGGTGTTGATTTGCTGTGCTATCTTATCTAATTTATTATCCATTCGCTGAGTCATAACCTGTGTATTTTTTTCAAATCTAGTATCTATTTGTTGAAATCGAATATCCAATATCCATTTGCTGAAATTTTTGTTCAAATTTAGTGTCCATTTGTTGCGTTAATTGATGTGTTATGGATTGAGTTATTTGATGGGTCATTTGCTCTAGCTGAGTATCCATTCTTTGCTGTTGCTGCATTACTTGCTGTCTAAGCTGTCTTATAAGATCAGCCACGTTCGTTGATGAATTTGTACCTGGTAGCTCTACATCACCATCTTCTTCGTGCATATTTTCATTTCCAGAAACATTCATTTTTATATTTCTATAAATTCTTTTCCCACTTTTGAGTAAAGCATACTCCGTGTTGATCACTATGCTGAGACTGTTTTACTATACTTCAAATTAACTTCAAGGTCCCCAGTTCGATCCTGGGCGGAACCACCATTTAAATGTAATGATTAATTTATATTATACATATATTTTACGTTGTATTCCAGCCCACAATCCGTGTAATTCTTAAAATATATAAAAACGAACAAATAACATTAAATCAGGCACGACAAATTATATCACTATTACCTTTATTCTCCAAAACTTCATTAATTATATTGTTCTTTTTCGGTTGTCATAGCAACGTTTTAAACAAGCAACTATCTGCTGTTAAGGTGACTAAATGTAACGATTATAAACCACTAAGATTAAATCTTATTTCTTTCTATTTAGAATCAACAGCATATATATTATTTTCTCCTTCTTCTACACGACAAATTGTGTACTTTTATGTACCGTTGCCCAAAATCAAGATATAAAAATAGAAGATATATGTTACACATAGATATACGATATGAATTAATGGAATCTTCAAGCAGCGTTCCCAGTGTTCAATCTCCATCAGTTAATTCAGCGGAATCAGGTGAAACCGATAACCCCGGCAATGACTTGGACTCCAGCACTGGCAGGCCTGCCAGAGGCCACTTTTCAGCCACTCCTAGATCTGCGAAGGTGTTACCTTGTCCCCATTGTGGAAAGTTTTATGTGAATGCAAGAGGATTAGCCATTCATATAGGTAAAAAGCATCCGATCATAAACGCAGAAGAGGACTGTCTTCATATCAATAATAATAGCCTTCCTGACTGTAGAGCCACAAATGTAAGCATCACTAACTGCAATGGTAGCACAAAGGATTTAACGTTACCTAACTTGGGTAAACTGTTGACGTCATTAAGATCCTCTACACACATCCTAAGACGTGTCCCTCGTGGTGCTCGAACTGAGGTTGCCGATGCACTTTCCAAGTTATTACGACAAGTAGCTATTTCAAATGGAGAAAGAGAATGGATCAACCTGTTTATATTTCCATTTGTAGCACTAACTGCTCCCAAACAATCCGAGAATGTAAAGAACCTTACCTCATGGTTAAAACAAAGAGTTCGTGTTTGGGATAATACAGGTATTGACGCCTTAACCTTGCAATCGCCTAAGGTCAAGAAATCTATGCCTAAACAGAATGTGTCAAATCTGAAAATTATAGAAAACAAACTAGCCGATGGTGATATCCGAGGAGCAGCTCGTTTACTAATGTCAGATGATACAATAGCAGCCCCTGACACTTCAGTGTTTGAGACGTTGTTGGAAAAACATCCAGCCCACCCTGGAACATTTACTTCACCGAATCTTCCAGAAGATCAAAACAGGGTTCAAGGAGTTTCAATAAACGAAGTTAAAAATGCTATAAATTCTTTTCCATCGGGCAACTCGGGAGGTCTAGATGGTCTTCGCCCTTCGATTCTCAAAGATCTTTTATCTTGCCAAATACTCGAATCGAAGAAAAAGCTATTAAAATCACTTTGTGATCTGTTCAATCTCATTATTTCGGGAAAAATACCCTTAGAAGTTCGACCTTTGTTTTTCGGAGCCAGACTTATCGTTCTTAAAAAGAAGTGTGGTGGAATCAGACCTATCGCCATAGGGAATATTTGGCGCAGAATATCAGCCAAAATTATATGCTTCAGAATACGAGAGCCTGTTAAGAACTTTTTGTCTCCCCATCAACTTGGAGTTTGTATTCCCAACGGAGTCGAAGCAGCCGTTCATGCAACCAGGATATATTTCTCCTCTACACACAGAGCTCCAAATGCTATCGTAAAGCTGGATTTTCGCAACGCTTTTAATGAACTTCGCCGGGACTCCATGCTTACTGAGGTATTGAAATATTTTCCCGCAATATACCCATATGTTCACCAGTGTTACGCTCAACCCAGTAACCTATTCTTAGGCCAAGACACTATTTCATCCCAGAGAGGAGTACAACAAGGTGATCCCTTGGGCCCAGCACTTTTTGCCATAACAATACATTCTTTAGTAAATTCGATTAATACTGAACTAAACATCTGGTATTTGGATGATGGGACTATTGCTGACACACCTGAGGCAGTCCTTTCAACGTTAACACATAAATGAGAAAGCGTCAGATCTGGGCTTACATTTGAATTTCTCAAAATGCGAAGTTGGTTTTCTTGGATCAGATGAAGTCACATCCGAACAATTATTCAGAAGATTTGGAGAAGTTGCACCAGGAATACGTCTCCTAAGCAAACATGATGCTTGTCTTCTGGGTTCTGCTCTCACAAAGGAAGCATTTACAACTATGCTATCAACCAAAATATCCAAATTAGAATATTTTCTATCTCGTCTTGACTCGATTTCAGCACGCGGAGCTTTTTTCCTTCTACGTGCTTCATTGTCAATCCCTCGTCTAAACTACTTTCTACGGTGCTTTCCATCTTGGAATGAGACTCCACTGCTGAAGAAATATGATCATATCCTCAAAATGGGTCTGGTGTCAATTTTGAACTGCTCCTTGAGTGACGAATCTTGGATGCAGTCATCCTTACCTGTTGGATTAGGAGGCCTTGGTATTCGACGAACCGTTGATATGGCGATTCCTACCTTTTTAGCGTCCTACCACGGATCCCTTCGTTTAATCGAGGCTCTCCTTCCTCAAGGCTACCACCTAGACCCAGATGGGATAGTTGAAGAAGGCTCTACCAAATGGATAAATATAACAGATACGGACCTTCCAGAAATCAGCAAAAGAGGTTCTCAGGCATCTTGGTACACACCAATAGCAGTACATTTCCATAAACTTCTTTTACAATCCGTTGCTGCTCCAGAGGATAAAGCTAGACTTCTTGCTGCGTCATCTCTCCATGCTGGTGCATGGTTAAATACGTTACCTTCTCCCCAATTAGGTCTTCACATGTCTAATGAAACCTTTCGAATCGCAGTAGCCCTAAGACTAGGTTCAGCTGTTTGTGAGCCACATCGCTGTCCAGCTTGCGGGGATCAAGTTACCCAACGCGGCCTGCATGGCCTCTCATGCATGAAGAGCATAGGCAGAAACACCAGACATTCATCTGTTAATAACATCATTTTGCGAGCCCTCACGACGGCAGGAATTCCTTCGATTCGTGAACCGTCAGGCTGTTGTCGTTCCGATGGTAAACGACCTGATGGCATGACTTTAATGCCTTGGATGAGAGGCAAATCTCTAGTATGGGATTTTACATGTTCGGACACATTCGCCCATTCAAGCCTGCCGTTGACCGTTGTGAATGCTGGAGAAGTTGCTAGACGTAGAGAGGCAGAAAAGGAAAGGAAATACAATAATCTCCTTGATAAATTTATATTTGCTCCAATAGCTATCGAGACCAGTGGAGCATGTCGTTCTAGAAGCCTTGATTTTATCAGAGAGGTAGGCAGACGCTTATCTATTGTTTCTGGAGATGTTCGTTCAGCATCCTTCTTATTCCAACGTATATCCATTGCGGTCCAACGTGGCAACGTTTCGTCAGTTCTTGGTACGTTGCCACCTGGAAAGGAACTGGAGGAGGTGTTTCTTCTCTAGTGCAACAGAAACAAGCGAACAATAGAATAATAAAAATAATATATCAACTGTTCAGAAAAATTTTACATATGTATTATATTGTTATCCATTGTTTCTAAATACTATATATAATTATTATTATTTATATGATGTTCTGTCGTTAGTAAATAAATTAAATTAGAATTAAAAAAATAAAAAATAAAATCGTAATATTTGAAAAAAAAAATAGAAGAAATTATAAAATATACAATATCGTTGTACCTCAACCATCTCAATGATTCAACCTGTTTTGCATAAGTTATTATGACGTAACATAAATTCTATTGTCCGAAAGATACGCTTATACATTGCAAGAGATATAACTTCCAATCATTCGCTGCAAATTCACTTGCATCTGGCTGTAAACAAAGCTAATATGAAACAGAAAATCATTGTATGTAAACGTTAAACATAAGTTCCAGATAGCATAAGAAACAATCATGCAGTGTGAGTTCAATGCGATATTTGTGTTAAACCTTATAGCCGGTTACCTCTTTTTTTCTCGCTAATATCTTAACCTGGAGGATAAGAACATTCCCCTGAACGCCTCAAGTTCTTTTATTTTAACTTCTATTAGGAAAGAATATGATCTTATACAAGTTATAAATTTAAATTTTTATAGTTGAAAACAAAATATTAAGTATTTTTGCTATTCTGGTAGGATCCTCTGATCGTAACAAAATCAAGTAGATAGTAAGTTTTTCTTTACAAATCGAATATTTTATTTGTTTCTTGTTGTTTGCTTATATTTTAAAATGACAAAATCAAAACTTCTGTGTAAATGAATAAAAGAATTAGACAACAGGAATAACTTAAAAATATTTCAACTTATGTTACCGATTTCCAATGCAGGTGCTTGTTTCGGACCAAAACGCATCCCTCATAAGTAAGGGTTAACATGGCTATAGATGCCGAAAGCCCAGAAATCTAATTCCTAATCCTAATTCTAATCGAGCATTGTTTCGGATCGTAAAATAAAGTAAGTCCCTTCATATATAAACCTGATTCTGGAAAGAGACATTAAGCTCCAATAATAATCAATCGATTAACCTAATAAATGTAACGCAGAACGCCGTAGAAACGTAAAAATAATATTGAGTGTATAATGTAATTATGATTTAGTAACATTTTATTTGAATGAAACAATCTAACATTAACTTCTGATTTGTATATCTGAGTCTTAAGTGCTTGTGAGCTCCATTCCTGTTATGTTCAGTAATAAAATAATAGTATTATGATTTGTTTGTTTACTTTTCAGTAGAATACAATATACTAGGATACTAACTAATGTTTCTGAGATAGTCTTCGTACTTGTTTAGTTTGCTACCTAAGCTAATGAAATTATAATCAAGTTTAGTACATGTACACTAAGAAAACAAGGACATATCGACGACACAAACAATTCCACTAAATGTATATTTTTTAAGTACTAAATATAGATAATTACCCAGAAGAATTAAGAATTAATTTTCACTTTCGCGATATTTTGAAAAATGCGGAAAAGTAGAAAAAATCTCTGGAAAAATACGGAAATATCAATGTAGTATGTAGGATTTCCATGGCTGCAATGACTGTTTGCGTCTATGACCTATGGTGTATGTGTCTTGTGGATTCTACCACAAATTTTCTGATATACTTATGTTAAGAGACGCTTGTTACTCTTTTCCAAACAGTGTTTTCTAAAGCGGTATCACATCGCAGTTAACTACACAAAATTAAAATGCAATGTAAAGGAAAAATAGAACTCAAACTGCGATGCACCAATGATCATAATTTATTACTAAACCAGGATATTCCCAGGTCAGAAAACAGGTGTTCCTTCTTGACAGAACGCTTCTCTTGTCAGGTCACATGCGAAAAACAGTAGCGTTTGACTTAGGACAAATAAATTATCCTAGATGCATTTGATCTCAATATGGGTTACAGAGTGAACATTGAGTGAACTTAAGTTATCGTATTTTTTCTTGTAAGGTTAACATTTTGGACTGTGTAATCCAAGTTCCCCGTATCTTACCTTCATAATGTACCGTATTTAACAAAATAACATATGAGCTAAAAAAAAAAAAAAAAAAGATACTAGCTTAGCAGTCTTTGGAAGAACCAGAATTAGTAATTTTTCTTATGTCATTACCTTTTAATACTTAGTTTTTCATTATCATGTTGGTTACTGATATACAGAAGTAGTTTGTTTAGTCATTTCCTGTTCGTTAAAATAGTAAAGTAAATAATAATAATACTGTAGCATTATTTTTGAGATTAGTGAGTCCGAGTCTCGCTGAAAATAGTGAGTCTGATCCGAAGTGATGTGTGCTCGAAAGATATTACTGAGTGTGATCTCTAATTAAGTTATTAAGCGCGAGTCTAATTCAAGAATATAAGTACAAGCGTGAGCCTCATTGAAAAATGTGAGCCCAAGCCCTAGTGTAAGCATGAGCTTCAACGAGAATAGGGCGTGTGAGCCCCATTAAAGGTAACGAACCCAAGCAAATATGTGTTTAACCCCCTCTCGTGTCACTGAGCTCAAGCCCCATTGGTGGTATTGAGGTAGAGTCCAGTTGATGGAAGTGAACTCGCGCGAGTGAGCTAAAGTCCAATTGAGATTAGTGAAGCAGAGCCCAGTTAAGCGCGTACAGAAAAGAGATTAGAGAGCGTGAGCTCTAAAGAGTTTAGTGAGTGCGAAACTTATTGACTTATGTGAGCCTGAGCGCGAGTCAGCGGCGAGCCTCAATGAAGAATGTAAGCGCAAGAACAAATGAGTACAAGCTCCCACTGATGCCAGTGAGCTCGCGTCCCACTAAGTATAGTAGCCTGAGCTCAAGTAACGGCGTGTTCGAAAGGGATTAGTGAGCGCGAGCTCCAAGGAGGCTAGTAAATGTGAGTCTCATTGAAAATTGTGATGCCGAGTCAAAGTAAGCGCAAGCCTCAATGAGAATAGTGAGCACTTGCCACACTGAAAGTAATTAAAACGAGCACAAATAAATGCAAACGTTACTGACGTCATTAAGCATGAGCCAATTGATGATAGTGAGCCCGACTCAGTTGAGATTAGTGAGCCCGAGCCTCACTGACTAGGGATGATTCGGGCAAGCGTTTCATAATATCGCTTTGCACCCAGACGTACCCATTTGGTCAGTGTTGCCAACGAATTGTAAATACAATGTGGCAGATGGTTTATGTACCACCGGTTGTATATCAATGAAACATAGCATAAACATAATTCGTCACTACAGAAAATATATTGTGGACGTATTCCTCTCCCAAGAACCCCAGTTTATCGTTGGCAACACTGACCAAATGGGTACATCTGGGTGCAAAGCGATATTATGAACTCTAGCCCGAATTGCATTCTAGCAAGGAGCCAGAAAGGAATATGATGGGCTCAGATGCTTACGCATGATGCATCTTTACAGTCATTTTTACTTTTGTCGAATACGCCATACATAGAGTCACAAACACCAACAAACTGACCCCTTATAGGGTCAGGTTGCGAGTTTGTCCGTGATTTGAAAATGGTTTCGTACTTCTAATGGCAAGAGCTTTCGGGTTCCAGGTACTCGGTATATAGGATTTCCCCAGGTACTCGGTCCCAGTATGGAATCATCCCTAGGCTCATGCGCAATAAACGTATGCCGGAAGCTCCAAGATGGTTAGTGAGTCCGAGCCCGAGTAAGGGCGAGCCTCGGCATGTGTAGCAGCGTCAACCCCATTGAAGGTAATGAACACGAGCCCGTAAGCTGCACATGAAACCATTTTGAATTTTAAAACGAAGATTTAAATAAAAAAGTAAATGCCACAAACATTGTATGTTCACATACGAAGAATCTCATGGTTTGAGCGAACATTAAGGGCGAAAAAGAGAGCAGCCAATTAGGTTTAGCGATGCTCGCTTGTTATTCGGCTTCACCGAATTAGAGGACAAATACAACTATGGGCAAATTCTCGCTTCGTTCATAACCCGAAAAAGAGTAAGCCTGTGGTGAGCAAACTACGGCCTGCGGGCTAGATGACCCTGGAAAATTCTATCCGGCATACGAAATAATTTCAAAAATGATGAATGAAATTTAAAAAAAATGGTCATTCGAGGGAGTAATATTAGAAACTGGCCTAGAGATAAGCGTTTAACATCAGTACATCCTAGTTCAAACAGATATGAGAAACTTCAATCATTAATGGAGCTCAGCGCTAGAAGAATTTTATAAAATTCATTATTGTTGTTTATGATAAATTGTATTGACCCATCTAAATCTTAAGTAAGATTTATTTCTTATTTAGGCCTCTCCGACAGAAGTTTGTCCATCACTAATCTAGGAAATGAAACTACTTATAGCTTTACCTTAAACAAGTTCTTGAAAGTTTGTGGTGTCAAATCACGTAAATAATTAAAGAGAAATTTCAGTCATGTCATTTCACTTCTTCAAAGCCATTCTTTATTCTTATTGGAGCTGGAGACAAGGGCGCCCATCAGGGGGAGGCAGGGTAGGGCTTTCTCCCCCTCCCCCCACTAAGAGAAAATTGTACTTGGGAATATTGAAAACCCAATAGAATTTTTACAATAGTTACAGCAAAATAGAAACTATATTTGAAACGTCGCTTATACTTGCCCCCCCTTGGAAACCACAACATGGGCGCCCTTGGCTGGAGATTCTGTTCGAGTGGAGACTACATCTGTTGAAGCTCCACGTTCCTTCCTAAATGTGGACCTCGACCAACTCCTTACTGTATTAACTATATTATTTTGCAGACACAAATAAAAGTGTTAGTTACATTCTGCTCACTAGATGGTAGCGTCATCAAGATTTTAATTTTACATTCAGTATTTCCAGTTAGTGCCACCAAACTAATATTATTGAAAGCAGATCCAAGAGAATTTTTTATGTTTTTGACACTTAAAATGTGCTGTTGTTGTAACGTAAAATTTTATAAGTGGTTCTTACTAATTGCTACAACTCTCACAATGTGAATAGGGGTTAACGACTATATTCGCAGAAACGCGGAGGAACTGCGTTGACATACTGAATCAAGAGGCCTAACCTCTCTTGTGTGAGTTAATGTGCGAGCGAGGATCAAGTGTAGCAATACGCATTTGTGAGCATAGCACACGTATTGCACTCAGAGGATTGACGAAAGTTTTCACTTTCGGAGGGCAGCTTGCTTTTTGAACCTCATCTTATCATACTTTCTTTCACCTTCATCCTCATTTGGGCTTCGGCCCTAGGGTATTTCATCACTATGGCGGACTCTGGCAACTCACTTGGACAATCGAGACCTGGACGACATACTGGTTTACCTCAAACTATTCATTCTAATCCAAGTACTTCTCTAACACAACCGGCACACCGCGGGCCATCCACTCGCACCCGGCATTTCTCATGGGGAAACGAGCCTTTGTCAAATACATCTAAAGAGCGGCATCCATCTAACGAATCTACTCAGTCTGCGAAACGTATACGGTCCCGTTCACCACTACCTTCCATGGATATCGAGATCGATCCACAACCAAATTCTACTCCGGTGTCTCCAAATCTTTCATCACAAGCTAATCTCGAACTTTATCATTTCCTTCTCACTGATTACGACGCTAAATACACCAATCCAAAAATGATCTTTCTTCAAATAATGAAGTATGTTCCTCGCGTCCGGGATACTTTAGCTCAAATAGTGAAAACCAAAAATGGTTACATACTAAAATCGAAAGATCCAAACTTTGGAATAACTATACGTAATAAAGCTTCTTACGAAATCTTTGGTAAGAACGCTAAACTTACTAAGCTAACGGATAAAAGGCAGAAACAATCTCCGCCACCTAGAAAGCCACCTTTTCTATCTGTTGTAATTAAAGGTGTTTCACCCGATCTAACAGATGCGGAAATTCAGGAAGAACTTAAACAAGAAGGAATTTCAGTTGATAAATGCATTCGCATTAGAAATAATAATGGTCCGACATACCTAGTACGCGTTCTATCTCAGCGACAGGACACTATTGATTATCTTCTTCGATTTGGCGCACCTATCTATAAGCGAATACATCGTGTTGAACCATCTAAGACTAACGGACCTTTACCGCTTCGCTGTGAAAAATGTCAGATATACAATGATCACACTACAGCCAACTGTCCTAATCAACCGAAATGTGGCTATTGCTCGGGGCTCCATGACACCAAAACTTGTCCTAATCTACAAGGACCACCCAAATGCAACACATGTGGTAGTGGGCTTCATCCTACGTACAGCTACCGTTGCAAAGCTAAACCAGCACCGACACCTGAACGTCCGGAATTAACTGTACCATTAAAAACAACAGACACTACAGTGCAACCTAATCAATCCATATTACCTCCACTTACAGTAGAAGATTTTATCCGCTTTACCAGTTTAGTACTTCAAAACATCTTTCCATTCCAGAGAGCCCATATTACCCAACATATCATTTCTGCCGCAAAATCAATTTTTCACATAAATCTTCATGCCACCTATTCCAACAATTATGTTCATTTCCATGTTGGATCACTGGAAACTGCAGTATAAACTCATCTGTATATTTTTCACTATGGAGATTAGTTTCCTCTTTGTTAATATACGATCATTTTTGCAACACAGACGTTTGTTAGAAGCTCTGTTACTCGAGGAACATATCACTGTATTTGCTCTCAACGAAACCGCATTAAAACCAAATATATTAGCTCGTATTCCTGGATATCTATTACTTCGTCACGATTATCACGACCACATGGCTCGTGGCCAAGGTGGAGTCGCAATAGGACATTCTCCAAAATACCCAATTAGGACATATACCCCACAAGCTTTCGATAATATCCCGGAGTACCTCCTTTGTTCCATATACTTCCCATCAATAACCATAAATTTCAGTACAATCTATATTAGACCACGCCAACCTGTACCGTTAGAATATTTCCGATATATAGCGAATACCTTTTCCAATATCGTTATCATGGCAGATATTAACATCCATAGTAGGAGTGCTAGAGAAAAAGATGAATTTCAAGAGTATATAACTGACCATCTTCAGCTCTATATTCATGTTCTTCCTAAGCACACTAGACCTATAAGCCAAACTACACCAGATGTTGTTATTACATCTGTGAATCTCATCAATAAATGCCAGCTTGATGTGCTCGACTCTATTGGTAGTGACCATCATCCAGTAAAACTAACGTTAACGCATGGCCTGCCAACTCGTCCTGTACTTGCGCCTCGCTCTGTCCTGAGATATGATAAGGCTCATTGGCCTGAATTCCGCCAAGAAATTGAGGATACACTTCATAGTGTAACACCACCTACCAATGACACTGACCTCGCTTCTTGTATCAATACAATCACTACTGCAATACAACGCAGCTCTCAGCATCACATTCCGGAAGATCAAGTACATCCTTATAAACCGAAATTGCCTCCTACGTACCTTGCATTTGCACAGAAAGCGCGACAACATCTTCGCGACTATTATCGAACAGGAAACCATGAGTCTCTTCAGCGCCACCGTCAGTGGCAACGCACAGTTAAAAACTATCTGGATGCATCTAAACGTAGGAACTGGATTAAAACATGTAATAACTTATCTGAGGACGCACATCCTTCTAGATATTGGAAGCGTTTCAATCAACTTGCTGGGAAGAACACCAAAACTACCTACCCTCTCATTGACCATGACACACCTCTCTTTTCGGATCAAGATAAAGCGAACGCCTTTGCTACTCAGTTACAGACGGTATTTACTCCTTCTGCCGCTTCCACACGTTCGGAACGGATAAACCTATCTAACATCCCTGCTCTGCAACCTTCCACAGAGCATGTCATTGATCCGGAGCATCCTCTTACAGCACCTATCACCACTGCTGAACTTCAAATCGCACTAAAGCGGAAAAAGAATACAGCACCAGGAATTGATAACGTATCTTACCGTCATATTTAAGAAGCTCCACAATCGCTGCTGGTCCTCCTTGTCGCAATCTACAATTTCATTCTAAAAACTGGTCTCTATCCATTGGAATGGAAAGTATCAAAAGTCTGCATGTTTCATAAACCAAATAAGCCTATACATTCTGTCAGCTCTTATAGACCAATCCAACTTACATCAGTGTTCAGTAAGCTACTAGAGAAAATTCTCGTGTGCCGGCTTCATTCATACCTGGAAGCACGTAACAAACTACCTATTCATCAAGCAGGCTTCAGACCACGTTTCTCAATAAATGATCAATTGCTTCGTCTTAGCACTATCATCACAAACCAGTATAACAAAGCATTCCCCTCATGTCTTATACTCATGGATTTAGAAAAGGCTTTTGATAAGGTTTGGCATTATGGACTAATTCAAAAACTTCAGTCGTTCAACCTTCCCATGTGCTATTTGAGGCTCATTCACTCTTTTCTTACAAATCGTATTGCTTATGTCACTGTTGGTAATGTGCTCTCTTGGCCTGTATTTCCGTTTACTGGAGTTCCTCAGAGATCAGCACTTAGCCCCTTACTGTATATACTTTATGCTTCCGACATACCTTCAACTCCGCACAATGTATTCACTTTTCAATATGCAGATGATACGGCTTTCCTCGCTCTTGGCAAAACTGTACATCAACTTAATACTGCTCTTCAAACTACACTCAATAATTTCATCACCTGATGTAAGAAGTGGCATCTGACTATCAACGAAGAAAAAACACAAGCAGTAGTGTTCTTACCACCTAAAAGACGTTCCAGAGTTCACAGGAACCCAACTCTTCTCCGAGTCACTATTGATGGATATCTTATCCATCCTACACCCACTGTCACCTACTTAGGCGTGGTCTTCGATTCTAAGCTCACCTGGAACGCCCACCTGAAGAGGCTAACAGCTAAGGCTAAAAATCGATTGAATCTCTTACGCCGACTCACTGGAACAACTTGGGGCTTAAAAGCGGATGTCTTGCTTCACACCTATAAGGCGTTCCTCCGCCCTATCCTCACTTATGGGCATACTGCCTGGTGTAATGCTTCTGCTTCTTATTACGAAAAGCTCTGCATACTGGAGAGACATGTTATTCGTCTAGCTTATCGCCTTAAGCTACCATATCCCACATGGCTCACCTATGAATATATCTCGTTTCCGAAAATTACAGAACATCTTGCAGACCTCCGTATTAGATATATCACATCTCGGATAAACACAGGTCATCCGCTCTTTTTAGACATTCTTCACTGCGATGCTCTCACAGACTCCCACCTACCGGTTCATACTTTCACCATTAAACATATTTATATCTCTATATATCAACAGTACACACTTGACTCCGGACGAACGAGAAATCTACGACATTTATTTCATTGCCGATCACATTCCTCATCTTTTTCCATTATTGCACGAAGATCCTCACCATTAACAAGGGCTTCCCACTGTGTTCATTAGTCCCGAGTCGCCCCGGGACAGAAGATATAACCCTTCATCTGTCTGATTAACACATTTATGTTTGTGACGTGCTAGCACTTCATCTCATTTATCATTTTCACTTCTCATAATTTCATTGGCCACATGTTGCACCTACTCTATATTTTTGATTTTGTTGCACTGTTGATTAAACATGTTTGTTTTCTTTTCTTCTTTTGCATTTATTTCATATTTCTCCTTTTGCTCTATATAATTATTTAATCTTACAGTTATTTTGCACCATGTATTATATATTTCAGCATAAAGTAAAATAAATGTAAAACGATAACATAAAATTAAATGATGATGAGTTCACAACCCCTTTAATAGATGTTCCACCTCAGCAGTTAATAAAGAATATCTCCTAGCCCATCACCTACCTTTCCTAGCGTCTATTTTGTGTGTAAGAATCACATGCCAAAGAGAGGGCGTAACCCTCTGAGAGGCAGGAGGATGAAAATCGTTTTTTATCATAGACTTCGACTCTCCTAGTGAACCCATATTGTCTCTTCCTCCCTAACAAAAAAAAAAAGGAACTGCGTTGAACTGGTCACCTGGAATCTCTAACCAGGTAAAAAAAATAGGGTATTCGTAGCTGGCGAAGAAAAATAACCAAGTCACTTAGGCATTCCATCCCCATTGGTTTATTTTAGTCGCGATCTTCGTATATACGGTTGGATTACTTGCCTCTTTGAGGCCGAGGAAACAACCGTCGAATTATATTTAATACCTCCACGGAGGTTACGCATCAAATTGATCTTTTCTGTTGACGACCTTGCTATTCCTCTTGGCTTAACGATTTATTTTGGTACTCTCCTCTTCGGAGGTAGAGATAATTGAAGGAAGAAAATAGTTGACGACTTTGGCACTTACACCGGCGAACGATTACGTTAGTGCTTCCTCTTTGGAGGAAAGAGCACCTTAATAATCTCTAAACTTAGAGCTTTGCTCTAAAACAAGAATATACACAGGGACCGTCACTAACCCTTTGTGGTAAGCTGGCGCCATCTCCTACGTTAACTATCAAGATGGCCTCTCAGAAGACACCGGTCAAATCTGAGAAAAAGGCACAATCAAACAAGAATCCTAGTATCAGGGGCAAAATAATACGAGCAACTTATAAACCTGAAGACTTTCTTCTGCCATTGGGTAAACCCAAGCAAACAAACGTTCCACCGAAGTCAAAATTGAAAGCTCCTACACATAAGCAGACAAGTGCTTCGCAACCATCAACGTCAAATAACACCGAAGATATGGACTTCACTGTCGTAGGGACACTAAAGCGACGTAGGTCGTCTTTGGACAATCTCAACAAAGCAGAAAAACAAATTAACAGCACTCAAGAATATCCTCCACTTCCCACCAGTAACAAGTTCGATGCTTTGTCTTCCGAACAAACAGATAATGGTAGACCCATCAATAACACTGCAGTGACGAACAAGGCCTCCATTTCCAAGCCGCCTCCAATCTTCATATACGGAATTACCAACACATATACATTTATAAAGACCCTGTCACGAGCATTGAAGGAGCCTCCCTTAGCACAGCCCAACAAAGAGCGCATTCGACTTCAAGCGGCTAACAAAGACGATTATATAACTATCAAGACTTATTGTGAACAAACGAACACTGAATATGCCACAGGAGTAGCAAAAACTGAAAGGCCTATTAAGGTAGTTGTTCGAAAACTACCTATTGACACCGAATTGGATGACCTGAAAGAAGAATTTATAAGATTGGGCTACAAACCGACAAGCATCCATCAAATGTCTCGCAAGAGCAAGACGGATGACAAGAAAATACTGATGCCACTGTTCTTGGTTGCTTTGGAGAGAACTGCAGCTGTTAAAGAGATCTATGCAATTAACACATTGCTACATTACAAGGTCCAAATCGAACCCTATAAGCCTCCGTCCGTGCTGCAATGTTACAGATGCCAACGGTTGGGGCATTCGCAAGATACCTGTCAAGCCCACCCGCGGTGTCTCAAATGTGGGCAACTGCATTTCACACAGACTTGCAGTAAATCAGATACATCCACACCTGCCACTTGTGCGAATTGTCAGGGAGATCACCCGGCAAACTACCGTGGCTGTCCGGTATTCAAGTCCTATTCTGAGGCTCTTAAATTGCCAGCACAGCAACCGAAGAAACACCCAGATAAAACCAAGAAAAATACCCAAACCACATCAGATGAGGATCTTTCTATTCCCACTATTGTCAATGTCCAACCTGTGGCTACAGATGGTGACGACGCTGAAGCTTCCACTTCATCCCACACCAATTCAGCTTCTACTCAACAACAGGAAAGCCCTAAAGAAGATCTAGACATAAAGTCCGTTCTTTCATTCCTCAAGGGCTTAAATTTCCGCAAAATCATAACCCATATCAAACGTGGTATTACACGTTTCCGACAAGCTGCAGACTCAGCTTCCAAGGCTGCAACAGTCATCGAAACAATAGCGGAAATGGTTGACGATGGCTGTTTCTAACTCCAGCGTCCTACATCACACACTTGTCCTCGCTACATGGAATGCAGATGGTCTCGAGGGGCAGAAACATATGCTGATTAGATTTCTCACACACCACAGAGTTGATGTCATGTTTATACAAGAAACACACTTCACTGCTCGTATCACAACTTGGCGACTACCCAATTACATTGTGTATCGACAGGATAGAGTGGGCAGACAGAAAGGAGGATTACTACTCATAATCAAAAAGGCATTCCCCGTCAGGTCAATTACAATACCACCCTTACTAACTTTGGAGGCACTTAGTGTTGAGCTAATAACTCCAGGCGTTCCATTAATATTGGTTACCGGGTACAGGTCCCCGGCCACACAACTAGAGCCCACAGACTTCGATGTCATTGCTAACCTAGGGCCAAAAGTCATCTTAGCTGGAGATCTCAATGCTAAACATGGAGAATGGAACTCGATTACTCCAAACACTGCTGGAGATGATTTACATGAATATCTACTTACCTCCAACTTCATCATTAGTGCTCCACCTGACCCAACTCATTATCCAAAATTCGGCGGACAACCCGATGTTCTTGACGTCGCTCTTTGCAAAGATGTATCATTTAGTGTTCATCCTTACGTCATTTCGGATTTAGATTCTGACCACGATCCAGTCATTTTTCACGTCTGGCACCGCAGCATCGCTCATTCTGCCCCTATCTTCAAGCAAATAGAAACTGATTGGCATCTTTTCAAACAAGAACTGAACACTATGATCGATCTACGAGATCGGCCCGCCACCATTGAGGACATTGACCAAGCGGTCTCTCACATCACGTTAGCACTTCGCACAGCAGAGGCAGCGAGCTCCATCTCCATAATCTCTCCAACGCAAACCGGGCAATGTGACAGTTTCCACCTACAACTCTATATTCATCTAAAACGTTGGGCTAGACGTCGATGGCAGCATACACTACATCCAGCATACAAAACGCTCTGGAACAAACTGCGTACAAAGCTCAAGTTACTGACAACGCGACAAAATCAACAATATTGGGAAAACACTTTTCAAAATGTCACAGTAAATGACCGTAAAATTTGGACATACTGCAAATCATTCCAACGTGCTACAAATGCTTCCAAAGCAAGAGTCATACAAGGACCTCAAGGACTGACACAAGATCCTCAGTCGCAAGCGAACATTTTCGCTGACTCTCTGGAAGAACAGTTCCAGCCTAACAGAGCACGCCTCGATCCCTACCTCAAACAGCACATCCGAACCACACTATATAGCATAAGGACACAAAACCCAACACATGACATCACCATAGTAACACCTCGGGAAATAGAAAGACACCTAAAATGTCTGCCAGGAAAGACAGCATCTGGGCCTGATGGGATTCGATCTGAGATCCTAAAACATCCAACTAGAAAACTGCTGGTCTTTTTAACCTATTTATTTAACGCCATATTTCAATTATGTTACTACCCCAAGACCTGGAAGGAAGCTCGTGTCATCACCATCCTCAAACCTGGAAAGAATCCACTGCTCCCGGAAAACTATAGACCGATAAGTCTTCTGTCGCACTTGAGTAAACTCTTTGAACGTGTGTTACTTTCGAGGCTGAAACAACATGTACTTAATAGAGACCTCCTACCTTTCTATCAGTTTGGATTTCGTGCCCAACATAGCACTACTACCCAACTCGTACGAGTGGTGGACCACTTAACAGCGGCTTTTAACAGGAAACATCACACTCTTGGAGTCTACCTAGATGTCTCAAAAGCCTTTGATAAAGTCTGGTTATCAGGACTATTATATAAGATATACACTCAAGGTTTTCCGGATCGTCTTCTACTCTTACTTCATTCATATCTCATTGGCAGAAAATTTCATGTGTCTGTTGACGGTGTCAAATCCACGTCTAGATCTATCAAAGCAGGTGTTCCACAGGGCGCTGTACTTTCACCGCTCTTATATAATCTATACACGGCAGATCTCCCGACCTTACCGCATTGCTTTTTCGCAACATATGCTGATGATACTGCCTTTTTCACGACCAGCAGCTCACTTGCGCAATGTTACATCTACATGCAAAGACAACTAAACAGTTTTCAGGAATGGGCAAGACGTTGGAGGATTAACATCAATGCAGGCAAAAGCTGTGCTGTCATTCACAGTAAGAGACGCATCCGTGTTCCACGAAATTTAATCTATGAGAATGCTCGTATTCCTCACGCTCTGCAAGCCAAATATTTGGGTGTAACCTTAGACCGTGGTTTAACGTTCGCCGCTCACATCAGGGACATCAAACAAAGAGCCTTACGAAAAATTTCAGCGTTATACCCCATCTTTCGCTGCAGTTCACTTTCCCATGAGGTTCGAGTTCACATCTTCAAGATGATAGTCCTATCTACAATCTCTTATGCATGCCCTGCCTGGCAACATGCTTCACCAAGTCATATACAAACACTCGAAAGTGTACAAACTCGGGCTGGTCGTATAATCACTGGTCACGACAGATACACACGAAACAGTCAGATTCTGGAAGATTTAGAGCTATCCACTGTTAGAGAAGTTCTACGGCATTTGCACAGTAAGTTCTGGCGTACTTTACCCAGACATATTAATCCCGCCATAGCTAACATCGGCACTGAATGCACTCTCTGGAACGTCCATCGTACGCCACGTCTTTAATATCTTTCCAGAACTCGTAATGCACTCATAATCAGCTACTCTGCGACAGTTGCAGACGTAGACTTCCATCCATAACAAAACAATAGTAATTTCCAACTAACTACCAACATATCTTTATATAATTTTATACAGTCCTACTCATGGAGTCAGGGGCTTTGGCCCGATACTCTATACAAAACTACAACATTACCGTGACCGTGACCGTGACCGTGAACTGCGTTAAATCTATAGCTCATTATCACTATATATAGAGTATTATATGTAGTACATTTTCTGTTATCGAGAGAAAGGATTACTTAGAAATCTTGTGCGACGTGACGTCATGTGAAAGAGAGCATGAAACAAACACATTGTTGAGAATACAGTAAGATGTGTCGATACGTGAAATTTATAAAGAATGGGTAATTATTGAGACAAAAATGAATAAAAATAACTTTGTTGTTGCTCAATGTCCGAATTGAGAAAGGAAGACTCCATGATTTCTTAAATGTTGTTGGTACAACGACAATGAGTTTCTCGGTGTAAACGCGCAGACAGAATCGATTTAAACAATGCTAATATTTATTCTACTTATTTCTTACCGAAAGATTGAAATGAAATCTAAGTTTTACGTCCCACGTTTATGCCGGTTAGGTTAAAGGAGACGGTGATGATGAGAGATGAGTGAAATGGTGGAATGAAGAAAGTGGGAGCAAACAGGAGAACCCCGAGAAAACCCACGAGCACAGTGTTTGTCCACCACAAAGTTTACCGAAAGATTATGAGACAGACTTACAACACGAACTTCATAAGCTACCTGTAATAAAAAAAAGTTCCGCCCTCATTCAATTTCTTCTCTGCATATATCGAATTGGCATGGAATTGTTAAGAACGAACAGAAGTAAAAGGTTAAGAGAAAACAATATATTTTTCAAACATATGAAGTTGAAGAACTTGAAAGAAATTTAAATAACTAGAGTCATGGATGCAGATGTAGGATGAGCAAAAATGTTAGTAAAGAGGATTTGCCCATTTTGTCCACATAACTCGGTGAAGCCAAAAAAAAATAAATAAATAAATAAATAAAAAATAATCGAGACAAACCTGTTGGCTGCTCTCTTTTCCGCCAGTAATGCTCGCTCAAAACTAGGTTTTCCGTATGCCAACATGTAGTGTTCGTTGCGTTTATTCTTATTTAAGTATTCACTTTAACGCTTAAGATGGTTACATGTGCAACTTATGGATTCGTGTTCGTTACCTTCAATGGGGCTCGCGTTGTTATTTCCGTTGAGGCTTGTGCTCACTTTGGCTAGGACTCATCCTCCAATAAGAATCACACTCAGGGTGGAACCCAGGATTTTCTGAGCTGGGGTGCACCAATAATTACCAAACTAACCAATCACACTGAAACTCTTCAAAGTGACATGTGACCCTTGACAACGCTGATACATAGAACAGGAGCGGTTATTTTAAAGAAGGTGCAAGTTTTCTGTCCTACTTGATAAATGTCATATTGTTTTGCTTGGTGAATCCTTTTCCTTCAAACTTCAGAAAATCGACGTAATGTATTGCTTTTCCAAAGCTCTGCTTCCTTTTAAGCCCCAAACGGAAAAACAATGGCAGATTGTTTCGGAAAGTGTTGTTAATTTCACTGCTAGCTTCTCATTTTAGATAGTGTATATTTACAAAGAAGGGGTGCACGTGCACCGGTGTACCCCCTAAATCCGACCCCGATCATACTCACTAGACTACTGGGAGCTCGCGCTCAGTAACTTCATTGGGGATGGAGGCGCGTTGGTTCAGTGGTAGAGCGTTCACCTCCGGTGCTTGGGGTCCCTGGTTCGAACCCAGCTCGCGCCGTGTGGACTTTGTGGTGAACAAACACCGTGCTCGTGGGTTTCTCGGGGTTCTCCCTGCTCCTCCCACATTCTTCATTCCACCATTTCATTCATTTCTGATAATTACTGTCTCCTTTAGCCTAACCGGCATAATCGTGGGACGTAAAACTTAAAGATTTCATTTCATTTTCATTTTATTGGGGTACACGTTTATTAGGTTTGGGCTCACTACACTCAATAAAACTCGGGCTTACTAATCTGAACTAGAGTAAGGGTCACTTCCATTAATGACCTCGTGCTCAATGACGTCAGTGGGGCTTGCAATGAGTTTAGTACTTTCAGTGGGGAAGAGTTCACTATTCTCGTTAATGCTCGCTCTTACTCAAGCTCGTGCTCATACCCTTCAATGAGGCTCGCGTTTACTCGGTCTCGGTCTCACATCCTTCATTGAGGCTTACTCTCACTAGGCTCCTTGGAGATCGAGCACCCTAATCTATTTCAAGCGAGCACGAGATTAGTTAGGCTCGGGATCACTAATCTTAATTAGACTCTTGCTCACTCGCGCGTGCTATCTCCCGTCAACTGGGCTTGAGCTCACTCATCAATGGGGCTCAAACTCACTGACACCAGTATTTATTAATGTGGGCTCGGGTTCCATATTTTCAGTGGGGTTCGCGCTATTTATTCTCGTTGAGGCTTGAACTTTCTTGGTCTAGGACTCACATTCTTTAATGAGGTTCGAACTCACTAGGCTCCTTGGAACTCGTCCTCTCTAGTCTCCTTCGGTCACGAACTTGCTTGGATTCGGGCACACTAATCTGGATTGGACTCATGCTCACTTGTGTTGACTCACTTCCGTCAGCTGGGTTCAATCTCACTACCATCAATATAACTCGAGCTCACTGATACCAGCGCGGTTTTCACTAATGTGGGTTCGGGTTCATTACCTTTAGTGGGCTCGTGCTCAGAGCCGGATTTAGGCTTGTTGGGGACCTAAGCTATTGAAGGTAATGAATCCCCTTTATGTATTTTGTCATAAAGAGGCGCCTTTATGTGTGCAGGAAATGAAGAAACTAGTGATATTTTAGGAAGCAGGTTAGCCCCATACATCATAAAAGTCTACACAACAACAAGCACTATAGTTGCTATATATATTATTTATTGTTTTTTCTTATAGTTTGGAAATGTATGATCTGTCAGGAAAGTAAATGTACACCTATTTTTCGAGTCTGGCATTCCTGCGCTCCATCCGTGGAGAGTATGAGAATTAAATCAATCAAATGTTTACTGAGGGGCAAAAAGAAAAGCTTAATCTGAATAAGACATTGCAGAGGGGCACAAGCTGTGAATACGAATAGTGCATTGTGTAAATAAAGGACGACACTGAAAGAGAAAGCCAGAAACAGCTGTTAAACTTACAAAAAAAAGAGTAAAAATTGTCGAAGTGGGAACATAAAACACAAATACAACAAATACGCCGACAACTAAACGGTCACCATGCCATGATCTTGGTGTAGTGGTTAAGGTGCTGGGTTACAGATGCAAAGGACGCAAGTTCGAATCTTAAGCGAGGACATTTTAAAAATTTTTGTTAATAATACATACAACTCATGAGAGATGGTAAAAGAGGTCGTATTTAGTTTTTCGTAGCAATTATTATTGGTAATGTTTAGTACTGATAATACTTTTTGTCTTTGCGTATTGCTTTTATTCTTTTCTTCATTTCGAAAGAAAAGAATATCCGAACAAATGCCACCAAAATTCCTCATATTTTGAATGTAAACGCCATTTGCAATTAGTGAAGAATAAAAATTGAACGTTCCGATGTAGCTGCAAAAAGTAAAAAGAAAAACATGGAAGTCGACCATACTCATGGTTATTAAAAATACAATTTCTACATGCCTTACACCTCCCGACCACGTTTCTACGTTAGCAAGTAAGAGGTCTGTGTTTAGGTTAGTTTGGTCAATACGTTTTGCAAAGGGGCCCGGTTTAGCTCTGACGCACCACAGGTGCGAGAAGGGAGAAAAACACTTTTTCTCTCTCCCTCTGTGTGTCTACTTATCTATCTATTTGTATATATATAACGCTATTTGTGAATGCCATAACCACCCTAATTTTCAGCGGATTGAGACGAAACTTGGCACAAACATTAATTGTTGAAATATCTTGATGAGTTCGTTAACCAGAATAATCAGATGAAAATGTTCAAAATGGTGTCCCTTCAAACTCTTAAAAAGTTCCAAGGGAACCAAATTTCGCCCATAAATAGGTATTCAGAAAGTTTGAATAAATTTTCCTCTTTTACTGAAATATTTGTGTGCAGAAACTTATTGAAATATTGGACCCGATTAATCGCCTAAAGAAGGTTCACACCCTTTCGCTACGGTCAGTTTTTTTTTTTTTTTTTTTTTTTTTGCAGGAGGGGGTTATCTTCCTATTGGAACAAGATGATTGTTACTGATGATATGAAATTACACATTGAAAGTGAAGTAACTTGTGTAACGTGTTATTTGAAAGAATAATATAATAAATGTGCATTCCTCTAACACAGAGAGCTCATGTATTTCGAGTTCGTGAGCCTGAATGGCGAGGAGTGTTATTTGATTTGCTTTTTAGTAACACATTGCATTGCAAATAAAGGTAGGCAACATTAGTGGTAAGTAAAACAACAACAACAACAATAATAATAATAATAATAATAATAATAATAATAATAATAATAATAATAATAATAATAATAATAATAATAATAATAATAATAATAATAGGTGTTGTTTGTGGCAAGGCAATATCTTCCTCATCTTCTTCAAACGTAATGATTGTAACGCCATATCTCCCTTACAAACAAAATATTAGCAATTTATATCGAGAGAACGGGAAACTGTAGAGCGATGGGACCAACGTTGGACAGTATGCACTCATAGTACTCAGAAAAGTAAGCGATTTCAATGCAAAATGAACGAAGAGTCATTGTCATGAGTACTCATGGGGCCACGGCAGAGCCCTCTTTAGGCAAAATGTCGATAGCTTATATCGAGAAAAACAGGAGGTGATACTGGGATGGGACCAACGTTGGACACCGTGGACCCATAAGGCGCATCGAAAAAATTAGGGAGGCGGGCGCCAGCCAGCCTTACTTATTTCCACATAATAATATAAAATTATATTGTCGAAATACACACACGAGTTAGCTACTAATATTTCATATTATTATTATTATTATTATTATCATCTACAGCGTCTTTTCATTACGTGAGCATGTTTGACATGAAACCAAAGAGAAAATCCATCCTGTAGCGAAAAGAAACAATACTTTCTCTCAAATGGATAAAATATCAAGCCGAGATTGATTCGAACTCGCATGGACGGCGCGAAAAGCAAGTGCTTTGTCCACTATTTTTTTTAACTGACTCACCGAACGCATTTCAGTAACTTACTTATTGCTAATTTTACTTGCTTCGCTCGTTTAACTTGCTTTTTCTAATAACTTATAACGACAGGGACACGAACACAGAAACATCGAGAAGAGTTAAAAATGATAGATGCTCTCCCGCCGAGAATCGAACCCGAGACTCCATACACCCAAGACTCACGTGCTAGCCTCTAGACCAGCGGCGATGGCAACGCTCACTTCCTGTGTCGTTAGGGATTACGACCACTGTATTGCCAGCTATCACTTCTGTGGGTTGTATACTATGATCACATGTTTCTTCTTTGCTGGAAGAGTAAAACCTACATTATATGTAATACATGAGGTATTTAGACCTACATGCTCTTCATATAATGTAATAAAAGGGTCATGGTGTCGGATTTTAATACATGACGTATTGCAGTATACAACATGCTTTGCATTACTTGTTTGTTTGTAGACAGCTACTAGGTTAGTGTTCTGAAAGGTTGTGTATAAACTAGGGATAGCCCGTTCCGGAATTATTAGTTTTCGGACTCCCGAAAGTAAAGCCGGATAAATTCCGGAATTCGGAAAATTCCAATTTTGTAATAATTTCGGAATTCGGAAAAATCCGGAATTTAGAAATTTCTGATTTCGTTAACATTCCGGAATTCGGAAAATCCGGATTTTTTCGAAATTCGGAGTTTTTCTCAATTCCGGAATTTTCTAAATTCCGGATTCTTTCCGAGTTCCGAAATTCTTCTGAATTCCGGAGTATAACTGAATTCCATAATTTTGCGAAATCCGGAAAGTGAAAGTTCCGCTTCCGAAAAATGAATTTATTTTGGTTAATATGAATCGTGGCGGAAATAAGTCTTTGACCAGGTAATGGCGACTGCTTTGAAAGAAATGGGGAGTATGAGAATTCAATCTGTCATATTTGTAGTTTCGTGTGGAGAAAGAACGAACTTGTGAACCAGTGGTTTAAGAAAAACTCAAGTTATTAATATAAACTTTGCCGACTTCATAAAAGAAATACGAAAGACATTTTGAATCGAAAAATATAACATACAAGTTTGCAAGCGGAGACAAAGAAACCTAACGTAAGCAGACTAAAGACGGATCGTTTACCGCGTAGCGATCGCGGTTCAGTGGTCAAGGTGCTTCTGCGAATGCACGTTGCAATTTTTTTTCTTACTTTAGAATTTTTGATGGCGATTGATCAGCGATAAAATACGTTTTATTATATTCAGATATTTGAATACTCGGATGTTTCAATACTTGAACTATCAAATCTTCAGGAATAATAATAGTAATAATAATAATTATTATTATTATCTCGTAGAAGATTAAAAGCTAGAAGCTAAATTATCGCTCAGGTCATACCATTACAAGGAGAAACGTGACATTTCGAAAGAATATTTCGGTTTGGTTTAATGTTGCTCACGAGAAGAGGAGTTTCTCATCTCGTTTCTAAAACAAATAAAATAACATGAGAATTAACATTTTACATTCGAGACGGGTCAGGGCTAAATCAAAATTTTCGTCTCTCTTATTATTATTATTATTATTATTATTATTATTATTATTATTATTATTATTATTCAGTTCTTCTTCAAACGTAATGATTGTAACGCCATATCTCCCTTACAAACAAAATATTAGCAATTGATATCGAGAGAACGGGAAACTGTAGAGGGATGGGACCAACGTTGGACAGTATGCACTCATAGTACTCAGAAAAGTAAGCGATTTCAATGCAAAATGAACGAAGAGTCATTGTCATGGGTACTCATGGGCCCACGGCAGAGCCCTCTTTAGGCAAAGTGTCAATAACTTATATCGAGAGGTGATACTGGGATGGGACCAACTTTGGACACCATGGACCCATAAAGCGCATCGAAAAAAATAGGGGGGAGGGGCGCCAGCCAGCCTTACTTATTTCCACATAATAGTATAAAATTATGTTGTCGAAATACACACACGAGTTAGCTACTAATATTTCATATTATTATTATTATTATTATCGACAGCGTCTTTTCATTACGTGTGCGTGTTTGACATGAAGCCAAAGAGAAGATCCATCATTCGTAGAGAGAATAATAGTCAGTTACTTTAACTGTGAACGACAGCGAAAAATACGAAAAGAGTGGACTACCTGTAGCGTAAAGAAGCAATATTTTCTCTCAAATGGATAAAAAATCAAGCCGAGATTAATTCGAACTCGCATGGACGGCGCGAAAAGCCAGTGCTTTGTGCACTTTTTTTTTAACTGACTCACTGAACGTGTTTCAGTAACTTACTTATTGCTAATTTTACTTGCTTCACTCGTTTAACTTGCTTTTTCTAATAACTTATAACGACAGAGACACGAACACAGAAACATCGAGAACAGTTAAAAATCATAGATTCTCTCCCGCCGGGAATCGAACCCGGAACTCCATACACCAAAGGCGCACGTGCTAGCGACTAGACCAGCGGGAAGGGCACCACTCTCTCCCTGTGTCGTTAGGGATTACGACCACTGTCTTGCCAGCTATCACTTCTGTGGGTTGTATACTATGATCACATGTTTCTTCTCTGCTGCAAGAGTAAAACCTACATTATATGTAATACATGAGATATTTAGACCTACATGCTCTTCATATAATGTAATAAAAGGGTCATGCTGGGAATAAGAAAAAGAACATTCCTTGGACAAAACGGAAACTATTGGCATCAGAAATATTTATCTACGAGGCATGCGCAGTAGTATATTTCAGAATAGTTACTGTTTTGTTCAGTAAACGAAGAAAAGGGTATAAAAAAGCAAATATGTCGCGTCAACGAGATCGACCAGATTTGACAGGGGCGGAAGCAGATGTATAGTAATACAACAACTTCGCTCAGTTGATACGAGCCGAGCCGGTTGATATCACTACCCGAGTTGGTCTTCTGCTTGGGCTCAAGAATTCGACCGTGCAGGTCTCAGCCTTAATTTTAAGAACTACAGTATAATTTTAAGTACTACAAGAAAAATACCTTTGACTCGACTCGGATTGAACTCGAGTCGAGTCGAATTTTGGCTCGACTCTTGCTCATCCCTATTCGTATTTGTATTATGTTTCCACTTCAACAATTTCTACTCTTTTTTTTCTTCGTTTACCTATTGTTTCTGGATTTCTCTGTCGGTGTCGTCCTTTATTAACACCATGCACTATTCTTATTCCCAGCTTGTGACCCGCTTCAATGTCTTATTCAGTTTAGGCTTTTCTCCTTACATTGACTTTGGAGATGAGAATCGAGACGAGACGAAAAGTATCGTAAACATTTCCCGTCTTGTCTCGATTCTCGAAATAGTGTATGTCCATTCTTTAAGTAACAATTGCTCTGTAGACTGAATCTCATAGGCTATTTCGTTACATTGTATTTCAGAGCTCATTGAATTATGCTCTGTGTAGGTATTTTTGTAGCAAAGCTTTTATATTTACCTCTGCATATTCTAAAAATTAGTTTATTATATGCCTTACTGTCGCGTGATATTCAGTTATATTTATTACAGTTATTTTCCTCAAAACATACTTTCTACATGAAACTTCAATAAAAGGTTCTAGTTTAAAATGTTGGTAGTTGCAGAGGTGTGTCTTGAAGGTACGGAACCCTTTCCCCGAAATCTCTACTTTTAAGTAAGTTTTGCCAAATTTCAGGGCAAGTTTAAAACTATTATTATTATTATTATTATTATTATTATTATTATTATTATTATATCAACTCCATGTATAATCTTTAAAAGATATACGGTTTGTATCTGAATAGTAAAAGCTAATTGACTGTCGATCTCGGTCGTCTGGAAGTCTTCAGGAGGCAAGGACATCGGTCACGTTCTGGGTTTGAGTTCCGAAGGGGCAAGTATTCGGGCTCGAGCAAAAAATTGTTAAAAGTTATAGGCTTCATCCAAACATATTCAAAACAGCTGGGACCGGGTTTGGGCTTCTCAACGGCTCGAGCGGTTCGGCTTACAGCTCATTCAATATCGAACCGAATCGAGAAGTGAGCCGAGCCAACAGATCACCACACCGAGCCGATTTGAGCCATCGGCTTAGTTGAGTTGAGTCGAAACGTGCTGATGAACTAGTTTCAACTTAGCTGGATCGAACCGGTTCACGTGAGCCGAGTAGGTGACCCATCCCAACCGAGAAAGCTCGAGCCATTGGCTCAATTGAGCTGAGTCGATGGCTTGTTCCAACTAAGCCGGCTCGGGTCATCGGCTCATCCCAAACGAGCCGACTCGAGCTGTTCGCTCAGTTGATACGAGCCGAGCCGGTTGATATTACTACCCGAGTTGGTCTTCTGCTTGGGCTCAAGAATTCGACCGTGCAGATCTCAGCCTTGATATTAAGAACTACAGTATATACATATATTGGTGATTACGATATTTGAGGCTGTCTCGTAATAATAATAATAATAATAATAATAATAATAATAATAATAATAATAATAATAATAATAATAAACTCTTGTCTTCTCGTTATCTAGACGAGACGAGATACACTAAAATTGCCCCACGAGATGCACTAAAATTACGAGATGAGACGCACCTCTGTCGTGAGCAACACTAAAAGTATTCCACATTACTGCTTACATTTCTCATGGCTTTTGCTTTCCAGTCTGATCAGGCCAATATTTCAAAACGAGTTAAAACGAGCTGAACGAGCGAGCGAGCCATTATCAAACTCAACTCAACTCGAAACTAGACCTCGAAAACAGCGACTTGGCTCGGAACTCAATTCAAGAAAATTACCTTTGACTCGACTCAAATTGTACTCGAGTTGAATTAAATTTTGGCTCGACTTTTGCTCATCCCTATTCGTGTTTGTATTTTATGTTTCCACTTCAACAATGTCTACTCTGTTTTCTCCTTTTACCTGCTGTTTCTGGATTTCTCTTTCGGTGTCGTCCTTTATTTACACCGTGCACTATTCTTATTCCCAGCTTGTGACCCGCTTCAATGTCTTATTCAGTTTAGGCTTTTCTTCTTACATTGACTTCACATGTGATTGATTTAATTCTCACTTTCCGCGCACGACCGATGAAAATGTTTTATTTTTATTATTATTATTATTATTATTATTATTATTATTATTATTATTATTATTATTATTATTATTATTATTATTATTATTATTATTATACTATTGAACTTGCACGGCGAAATTACTGTATAATACGATATCATTTCTGTAATTTTACTCCATTGTATGTTATTTAGTTTATTAATGGGCACTAAATTGTCTCCAGATCAACGAATAAATTAACTACGGCATGCACTTTGGTGGAAATATCATTACAATAAGATTATTGGTTCGTTCCAAACATGTTCATGTAATGATATTTCCACCAAAGTGCATGCCGTAGTTAATTTATTCGTTGATCTGGAGACAATTTAGTGCCCATTAATAAATTAAATAACATACAATGGAATAAAATTACTGAAATGATATCGTATTAAACAGTAATTTCGCCGTACAAGTTCAATAGTATAATAATAATAATAATAATAATAATAATAATAATAATAATAATAAAACATTTTCATCGGTCGTGCGCGGAAAGTGAGAATTAAATCAATCACATGTCAAGTCAATGTAAGGAGAAAAGCCTAAACTGAATAAGACATTGAAGCGGGTCACAAGCTGGGAATAAGAATAGTGCATGGTGTTAATAAAGGACGACACCGACAGAGAAATCCAGAAACAATAGGTAAACGAAGAAAAAAAAGAGTAGAAATTGTTGAAGTGGAAACATAATACAAATACGAATAGGGATGAGCAAGAGTCGAGCCAAAATTCGACTCGACTCGAGTTCAATCCGAGTCGAGTCAAAGGTATTTTTCTTGTAGTACTTAAAATTATACTGTAGTTCTTAAAATTAAGGCTGAGACCTGCACGGTCGAATTCTTGAGCCCAAGCAGAAGACCAACTCGGGTAGTGATATCAACCGGCTCGGCTCGTATCAACTGAGCGAAGTTGTTGTATTACTATACATCTGCTTCCGCCCCTGTCAAATCTGGTCGATCTCGTTGACGCGACATATTTGCTTTTTTATACCCCTTTCTTCGTTTACTGAACAAAACAGTAACTATTCTGAAATATACTACTGCGCATGCCTCGTAGATAAATATTTCTGATGCCAATAGTTTCCGTTTTGTCCAAGGAATGTTCTTTTTCTTATTCCCAGCATGACCCTTTTATTACATTATATGAAGAGCATGTAGGTCTAAATATCTCATGTATTACATATAATGTAGGTTTTACTCTTGCAGCAGAGAAGAAACATGTGATCATAGTATACAACCCACAGAAGTGATAGCTGGCAAGACAGTGGTCGTAATCCCTAACGACACAGGGAGAGAGTGGTGCCCTTCCCGCTGGTCTAGTCGCTAGCACGTGCGCCTTTGGTGTATGGAGTTCCGGGTTCGATACCCGGCGGGAGAGCATCTATGATTTTTAACTGTTCTCGATGTTTCTGTGTTCGTGTCTCTGTCGTTATAAGTTATTAGAAAAAGCAAGTTAAACGAGTGAAGCAAGTAAAATTAGCAATAAGTAAGTTACTGAAACACGTTCAGTGAGTCAGTTAAAAAAAAAAAAAGTGGACAAAGCACTGGCTTTTCGCGCCGTCCATGCGAGTTCGAATTAATCTCGGCTTGATTTTTTATCCATTTGAGAGAAAATATTGCTTCTTTACGCTACAGGTAGTCCACTCTTTTCGTATTTTTCGCTGTCGTTCACAGTTAAAGTAACTGACTAATATTCTCTCTACGAATGATGGATCTTCTCTTTGGCTTCATGTCAAACACGCACACGTAATGAAAAGACGCTGTCGATAATAATAATAATAATAATATGAAATATTAGTAGCTAACTCGTGTGTGTATTTCGACAACATAATTTTATACTATTATGTGGAAATAAGTAAGGCTGGCTGGCGCCCCTCCCCCCTATTTTTTTCGATGCGCTTTATGGGTCCACGGTGTCCAAAGTTGGTCCCATCCCAGTATCACCTCTCGATATAAGTTATTGACACTTTGCCTAAAGAGGGCTCTGCCGTGGGCCCATGAGTACCCATGACAATGACTCTTCGTTCATTTTGCATTGAAATCGCTTACTTTTCTGAGTACTATGAGTGCATACTGTCCAACGTTGGTCCCATCCCTCTACAGTTTCCCGTTCTCTCGATATCAATTGCTAATATTTTGTTTGTAAGGGAGATATGGCGTTACAATCATTACGTTTGAAGAAGAACTGAATAATAATAATAATAATAATAATAATAATAATAATAATAATAATAATAATAATAATAATAATAATAATAATAATAAGAGAGACGAAAATTTTGATTTAGCCCTGACCCGTCTCGAATGTAAAATGTTAATTCTCATGTTATTTTATTTGTTTTAGAAACGAGATGAGAAACTCCTCTTCTCGTGAGCAACATTAAACCAAACCGAAATATTCTTTCGAAATGCCACGTTTCTCCTTGTAATGGTATGACCTGAGCGATAATTTAGCTTCTAGCTTTTAATCTTCTACGAGATAATAATAATTATTATTATTATTACTATTATTATTCCTGAAGATTTGATAGTTCAAGTATTGAAACATCCGAGTATTCAAATATCTGAATATAATAAAACGTATTTTATCGCTGATCAATCGCCATTAAAAATTCTAAAGTAAGAAAAAAAATTGCAACGTGCATTCGCAGAAGCACCTTGACCACTGAACCGCGATCGCTACGCGGTAAACGATCCGTCTTTAGTCTGCTTACGTTAGGTTTCTTTGTCTCCGCTTGCAAACTTGTATGTTATATTTTTCGATTCAAAATTTCTTTCGTATTTCTTTTTTGAAGTCGGCAAAGTTTATATTAATAACTTGAGTTTTTCTTAAACCACTGGTTCACAAGTTCGTTCTTTCTCCACACAAAACTACAAATATGACAGATTGAATTCTCATACTCCCCATTTCTTTCAAAGCAGTCGCCATTACCTGGTCAAAGACTTATTTCCGCCACGATTCATATTAACCAAAATAAATTCATTTTTCGGAAGCGGAACTTTCACTTTCCGGATTTCGCAAAATTATGAAATTCTGTTATATTCCGGAATTCAGAAGAATTTCGGAACTCGGAAAGAATCCGGAATCTAGAAAATTCCGGAATTGAGAAAACTCCGGATTTCGAAAAAATCCGGATTTTCCGAATTCCGGAATGTTAATGATATCAGAAATTTCTAAATTCCGGATTTTTCCGAATTTCGAAATTATTACAAAATTGGAATTTTCCGAATTCCGGAATTTATCCGGCTTTACTTTCGGGAGTCCGAAAACTAATAATTCCGGAACGGGCTATCCCTAGTTTATACACAACCTTTCAGAACACTAACCTAGTAGCTGTCTACAAACAAACAAGTAATGTAAAGCATGTTGTATACTGCAATACGTCATGTATTAAAATCCGACACCATGACCCTTTTATTACATTATATGAAGAGCATGTAGGTCTAAATACCTCATGTATTACATACAATGTAGGTTTTACTCTTCCAGCAAAGAAGAAACATGTGATCATAGTATACAACCCACAGAAGTGATAGCTGGCAATACAGTGGTCGTAATCCGTAACGACACAGGAAGTGAGCGTTGCCATCGCCGCTGGTCTAGAGGCTAGCACGTGAGTCTTGGGTGTATGGAGTCTCGGGTTCGATTCTCGGCGGGAGAGTATCTATCATTTTTAACTCTTCTCGATGTTTCTGTGTTCGTGTCCCTGTCGTTATAAGTTATTAGAAAAAGCAAGTTAAACGAGCGAAGCAAGTAAAATTAGCAAGAAGTAAGTTACTGAAATGCGTTCGGTGAGTCAGTTAAAAAAAAATAGTGGACAAAGCACTGGCTTTTCGCGCCGTCCATGCGAGTTCGAATCAATCTCGGCTTGATATTTTATCCATTTGAGAGAAAGTATTGTTTCTTTTCGCTACAGGATGGATTTTCTCTTTGGTTTCATGTCAAACATGCTCACGTAATGAAAAGACGCTGTAGATGATAATAATAATAATAATAATAATAATAATAATAATAATAATAATAATAATAATAATAATAATAATAATAATAATAATAATAATAATAATATGAAATATTAGTAGCTAACTCGTGTGTGTATTTCGACAATATAATTTTATATTATTATGTGGAAATAAGTAAGGCTGGCTGGCGCCCGCCTCCCTAATTTTTTCGATGCGCCTTATGGGTCCACGGTGTCCAACGTTGGTCCCATCCCAGTATCACCTCCTGTTTTCTCGATATAAGCTATCGACATTTTGCCTAAAGAGGGCTCTGCCGTGGCCCCATGAGTATCCATGACAATGACTCTTCGTTCATTTTGCATTGAAATCGCTTACTTTTCTGAGTACTATGAGTGCATACTGTCCAACGTTGGTCCCATCGCTCTACAGTTTCCCGTTCTCTCGATATAAATTGCTAATATTTTGTTTGTAAGGGAGATATGGCGTTACAATCATTACGTTTGAAGAAGAACTGAGGAAGATATTGCCTTGCCACAAACAACACCTATTATTATTATTATTATTATTATTATTATTATTATTATTATTATTATTATTATTATTATTATTATTATTGTTGTTGTTGTTGTTTTACTTACCACTAATGTTGCCTACCTTTATTTGCAATGCAATGTGTTACTAAAAAGCAAATCAAATAACACTCCTCGCCATTCAGGCTCACGAACTCGAAATACATGAGCTCTCTGTGTTAGAGGAATGCACATTTATTATATTATTCTTTCAAATAACACGTTACACAAGTTACTTCACTTTCAATGTGTAATTTCATATCATCAGTAACAATCATCTTGTTCCAATAGGAAGATAACCCCCTCCTGCAAAAAAAAAAAAAAAAAACTGACCGTAGCGAAAGGGTGTGAACCTTCTTTAGGCGATTAATCGGGTCCAATATTTCAATAAGTTTCTGCACACAAATATTTCAGTAAAAGAGGAAAATTTATTCAAACTTTCTGAATACCTATTTATGGGCGAAATTTGGTTCCCTTGGAACTTTTTAAGAGTTTGAAGGGCCACCATTTTGAACATTTTCATCTGATTATTCTGGTTAACGAACTCATCAAGATATTTCAACAATTAATGTTTGTGCCAAGTTTCGTCTCAATCCGCTGAAAATTAGGGTGGTTATGGCATTCACAAATAGCGTTATATATATACAAATAGATAGATAAGTAGACACACAGAGGGAGAGAGAAAAAGTGTTTTTCTCCCTTCTCGCACCTGTGGTGCGTCAGAGCTAAACCGGGCCCCTTTGCAAAACGTATTGACCAAACTAACCTAAACACAGACCTCTTACTTGCTAACGTAGAAACGTGGTCGGGAGGTGTAAGGCATGTAGAAATTGTATTTTTAATAACCATGAGTATGGTCGACTTCCATGTTTTTCTTTTTACTTTTTGCAGCTACATCGGAACGTTCAATTTTTATTCTTCACTAATTGCAAATGGCGTTTACATTCAAAATATGAGGAATTTTGGTGGCATTTGTTCGGATATTCTTTTCTTTCGAAATGAAGAAAAGAATAAAAGCAATACGCAAAGACAAAAAGTATTATCAGTACTAAACATTACCAATAATAATTGCTACGAAAAACTAAATACGACCTCTTTTACCATCTCTCATGAGTTGTATGTATTATTAACAAAAATTTTTAAAATGTCCTCGCTTAAGATTCGAACTTGCATCCTTTGCATCTGTAAGCCAGCACCTTAACCACTACACCAAGATCACGGCATGGTGACCGTTTAGTTGTCGGCGTTCCCACTTCGACAATTTTTACTCTTTTTTTTGTAAGTTTAACAGCTGTTTCTGGCTTTCTCTTTCAGTGTCGTCCTTTATTTACACAATGCACTATTCGTATTCACAGCTTGTGCCCCTCTGCAATGTCTTATTCAGATTAAGCTTTTCTTTTGCCCCTCAGTAAACATTTGATTGATTTAATTCTCATACTCTCCACGGATGGAGCGCAGGAATGCCAGACTCGAAAAATAGGTGTACATTTACTTTCCTGACAGATCATACATAAAGATTTTCCTTTAATTGTTTGGGGCCCTAAGATATAGCTTTTTTAGCTTATACGTAAATTCGGTACTGCTCGTGCTCATTATTCTCGTTGAAGCTCGTGCTTATTTGGCCCCGGGCTCATATCTTTCAATGAGGCTTGTACTTTGTTCCTTGGAGCTCGTGCTCTCTGATCTCTGGCAAGCGCTTACTTGGGCTCATACTTCAACATTCAGTGGGACTCGAGCTCACAGGCGTTAGTACGGCTTGTACTCACTTTTGCTTGGGGGCTCACATCCTTTATTCAGGCTCGTGCTTAGTCAGATTTTGGCTCAGATCCTTTAATAAGGCTTGCAGTTATTAGCCTCCTGGCACTCGCGCTTACGAATTTTGTTCGGACACATTCCGCAAACTAAACCCAAAATATAGTCGAAACACACGTAAAAACAAGAACATTTATTTGAGCAATCTCAACCTAAAAAAATAAAAGCCCAAACAATGAAGAAACACAGTGCAAAGAAAAACAATCAATGCGTTCCGGGTTCTGTGACTTCTGAGGGCTGTAATTAGAATTACCACTAACATTTCCTATCAATATTCATAAAACAATAACAATGAGTGGATGATAACATTAATATAAATTTATTATAATATAGCAATTTACCCTGCGTATTTGTAGTGTTAGAATTAGTAATATTTTTGTCTCTATGTAGTTTCAACAATCAAATGAAGTTACAATATGCTCGGAGTATACAAAAAGCACATGCTAAAAGCAGAAGACGCGATTTCCTCTCTTCCGCGTGACGTCATACTTCCACCGACCAATGCCAGTTCGAATCGCATATTTAGCAGCTCCAGGCTCATTATATTATGTCCTATTTTTAGAAAAGGGATTAGTAGTAGTCACTTCGGTGATTCCTAATGTCTTTAAAGTAATCACAATTTCATGAAACCATTCATCTTTCAATAGTAATGGGCAAAGTGACTCATTTCGGTGAATCGATTCATTAAATCTGATTCAATAAAATCATTCGATCATTTAATTCGTTCATATGAATTGGTTAGTCGGCAGCGAATTCCCTTCGCGCAAGTGAATTGGTTTGGAGTGATTCACTCATTGAATCAGTAAGGTTTCCGCACATCTGTTTTCCGCAAATGAGTTATTCGATCATACGAATTGAATGGGAATTATTCGATCATATAAATCGTTTGGGCTACTGCACTTCTTTTCTGGGCAACCTAAAGAAACGAAATGCAATAGACTGAAATAGTGTGACGTCACATCCGTCTCGTTGCCAAGGTGATCGTAGTTTTATTTTCTAAACAACATGGCCTAAGAACCTAAGTACAAAGCGAAAACAGTGGCGTTAACTTACAAACGTTAGAGTAAAAGAAACACTTGTATATGTTTATAAAAGGAACTCCAATGAATGAAATTACAAAAACATAGAGAAACAAGCAATTAGGCAAATAATATATTAAAATATGTCAAGCGTTGAAAATAAAATGTTTCCCATGGTATCGCAAGGAGGTTACGTTCAGTGTCAGCTTGTTTATTATCGGATATTAAACAATTCTGGAAAATTTTTATTTAGTACCATCAGTACCACGCATTACATTCCAAAAGTGTAGGTCTACAGAAATAGTGTTTAAACCTTATACTGAACCAGTCATAATTCGATGTTTTCTTGTTGTACTGTCAGTATATATTTTTAAAGTAAGTAGGAAATATAAGGAAAGATCCTGTGCATGTTAACCGATCAGAAATTGGTCCAGATTGAAAACTCGCAGAACGTATATGGTTACAAGCTTCGCGTTCTTTCTTTTCCCTGTTTTGTTTAATTTTGATTGTTAGTTTGTAGGGATGGGCACAAGCGAGTTCGAGCGAGTTTTCATTGAAACTCGACTCGATTCGAAACAGAGATCTTTGAGCTCGACTCGAGAGCTCGGCTCAAAAAATTTCCACCAACTCGACTCGAATTTGACTCGAGTTTCGAGTCGTGTCGAGCCAAAACGAGCCAAATCGAGCCAAATGCTGTGTGTAGTTTCAAGTACTTTTTTCAAGCATCCTACATAGACAATGTAATATTATCAATTGTACTACTACTACTATAACATTATTATTATTATTATTATTATTATTATTATTATTATTATTATTATTATTATTATTATTATTATTATTATTGTAACAACAACAACACCGTCTATAAACATGAAAGATAGGTGGTTTGTATCTGAATACTAAAAACTAGTTGACTGCTGACCTCGGTAGTCGTCAAGTCTAGGAGGCAAGGACATCGTTCACGAGGTTTTGGGTTTGAGTTCCGGAGGAGCAACTATCCGAGTTCGAACCAAAAATCGTTAAAAGTTAGAGGGCGCCGGCTACACATGTTCAAAACTGCTTGGTCCGGGTTTACGGTTCTCAACGGCTAGGCTCACAGCTCATTCCCTATCGAGCCGAGCCAAGAGCTCATCCACCCAAACCGACACGAGCCGAAACAAATCGAGATGATGGTTCACCCCAACCGAGCTCACCTGAGCGAGTCGGTGCTTCATCTCAACCAAGCTGGCTCGAGCTGTTCGCTCAGTTGAGCGTTGAGAGTTAACATCCCTACACGGTTGGGCTTCGGCTTTGACTCAAAACTTTCACCGTGCAGGTCTCAGCCTTGGTGGTGAGAACTACAGTATATTCTTATGTTATTGCTCACGACATTTGAGGCTGTCTCGTTATAAAAATGCATTCTCGTCTTGTTAATCGAGACGAGGAGAGATGCGAGCAGTGTCTCACCTCGTGAGCAACACTAAAAATATTCCACATTACTGCTTACATTCAGAGTCGGATTTAGGTTTGGTGAGGTCCTAAGCTATTGAAGGTAATGGGACCCTTTAAGTATCAAGATGAACGTAGGCACCCTATGTTACAGAAATGAAGAAATTAGTGACATTTTAGGAAGCAGGCTAGCAGAAAGAGCCCCATTACTTACATCATAGGAGTCTATACAATACAAAGCACTATTGGATTGCTATATGTAGATTTTATTGTATTTATTACCTAGGTATTTTTCTTATATTTTGGAAATGTACATCCAGTTAGGGCCCCCAAGAGAGTGAGGCCCTAAGCTATAGCTTGTTTAGCTTTTACGTAAATCCGGCACTGCTGATATATTAATCGTAAGTAATATCAACGTCGCAAGTAAGATTCTAAGAAATATAGAATACTCTAATGCCACATTTTTAATTTAGCAGAGTGCAACTACTCATTCATTTTAAATCTTACTTCAGGTTTTACTTTAGTTGACTCTTATTAGCCAATCCATTATGATAATAAATAACATGATATAGAATCAAACATGATTTTCCTGAATAATGTTTACTATGCTCTATTTTGGGCATTATTCTAAGAACAAAAACATTGATTAAACAAGACCTTAATGTTCATTTTTTTCTAACTACTTCTACCATGGCAGAATTGACATTACAACTGAAAAGAATTCACTGAAGTGAAACATGGCACATCAAAGTGAATTTAATGCAAATAAAAAGCTGTGTAGAGGCAATGACACGCACGCTGATGTTTTCCTTTTAAGAATCAGGATCAACAGAATAGCATAAAAGGCTGATTGTTTTAAAACATTACATCAAAATATGTATTAATAGACAAGGTTATGATTTCACTTGAATAGTTTTCTGTAGTTAGAGTTTTGAAGCTGCAATATTATACACAGACATGAGAGATTGATGGCTCAAAATTTAAGAAATTTTATTTTATGTCTTATTTTGAGGATAAACTTTGAAATATTTAAACCAGTAGGAACTAAATTTGTGTGTGAAAAGTGTGTATTATATGTGAAAGAGTAACAGGTACTCGTCCGCATTTAGGGTGTGTCTAGAGTATATATCTGAGCTCAGAACTGTAATACAAGATTTAGAATTAAGCAGAGCAGGTAGGCCTATTACTTGGAAAAGAAACAATGAAGAGAATATGGGCGTCATAAAATCCTGCCGGCTTGTAATAAGCTTTATAATTATTGCTGCTTATCGCTTACAGTTGAGAATTACTGCATAGTTACATCATGAAAATTGAACCGAATACTACCGAACTACTATAAGTACAGCAAGTTAAGGTTTTAAACTAACTTTCATTTTGAATTGTTTTCCAATATGCAGTGTTTGTTGCATTTCTATTTTTCTTGTATTTCACCATACAGTTTTTCACCAGTTTAATTCTTTTTATCTAACAAGTAAGAGGTTAGCGTACGCGCCTTTGGCATGGGAGACCCGGGTTCGATTCCCAGCGGAAGCTCCTGTGGTTCCGATTCCACGTTAATCAGTAGATCCCGTCTCATATAACCTCGCTGCTGAAAGAGATGTCAAACTCAAACTCAGCTACATTCAATTCTTCTTTAATTCCTGTTGTTTTTAAATAATTATTTATGTGTTGAATATTTTTTTGTTCTATTCAACATTAAGTATGGAAATAAAAGTATATCTATTCAAATAAGAAATTCAAAATGATCTTTAGAAATATAATTGTCTACTGTTAGATCGTAGTGACATTTATTCTTTTCACCTCTCTTTGGGACCATTGTATATTTCTCTCGTGACTGCTTAGGGGTCCTGATCTGAAGATTCAGATACTTAACAAAATTGAAAGTTATGGAAATAATCAATTTTATTAACAAGAATCAATGTCTTTCCTTGCATATACGCACTGTACTCTAATGGAATGTCAGAAAATGTAGAGGTAAATTGGAAGCATAATATTTGTCGGTACAGGTCTGAGACAAAATGGCTACAATTGGCGATAGAATGATAAAGGTACTTCTTAGTGTTAAGAATATATTATTTTCTATAAATTAACCTATAATTTTAATAAAAAAAAACTTTCAATTAATAACTTTATCTTCGATTATACTTATGTGTTCTAAGTAGTTGAGGGTATTACACACACAATTTTAATGTCCTCACCACCGTGCCCATTTTTTATTACCTTATAGACATTAATTGCTCAATACTAAAGGGCATAATAATTGTGGAAAAAGAAACTAAAATAAATAAACATTTCTGAATTCCATATTTTTAAAGAATATTTAGCGACACTACAAACCTCCTTCGAAAAGTGTAGACCTTTTCTTCTACATTTTTGTAGCTAACAGTCAGGATATGTAATTCCCGACCTTAACCAATAATAGTTTGACTAAATTTCCTGTCATTTCGGCCAACAAAAGCTTTCGTATCCCTGGCCTGTATCTTCAGCTAGGTAATACGTAGTCAACTCTTCGGTATTCAAATATTTTTTTTTCTAACTTAATTAGTAGGCTGGAATTTACCACCTTTTTTAATGTAAGATCATCATTTCCATCGTATCGGTAGAATCACTGCACATAATTAGTCCCATCTTAGTAATATTGTGGAAGATTCTCTCACGCGGAAAATCACAATTGATTGGATTGTAATATGTTATCAAATATAGATAATTATGGAGGATCACCTTGATGTGATTCTGCCGCTTAGCTGTCCTAGATATACTCATACCAACTAGAAACATTTCAGTTTTTTTTAAACAAGAAAAGAAATAAATAATATGATACTAATAGCAATTTTGCACTCTTAAATGTTTTGCTTAATTAATAGAATTAGATTTTTTCCATTCAGAATAGTTTTTAAAAAATACATTTTTGGTCAATTAATTAAATCGTTAACAATTAATGTTTGTTGTATATTTAGAGTCTTCCAGATAAGTCTTTACGTTTCCACATTGAAATGAAAATAAAATCTTTCAGTGTAACACCCATGATTGTGCTCCTTAGGTTAAGGGAGACGGACGATTAACCCTTTCCGGATTTCGGCTTTTTTGCTATTTTTTAGACTTTCAGTCAAGCAGCTACTGCATCGTCACTATTTATCCTAGCATCATGGTTCATACCTCATTCTCTTCAGAACAGAGCTGGCTTTCAAATGGTACCACTTGCATGCTCATACCATATACCGGGGAAATTTTTTTCTCGCACTTTGGCCCCCCGTGGAACGGCTCTGTGTGAACGTACCCATCTAAAAACATCTGATAAATAGTACCTGGTATACTGAATGTGTGTGCCAAATTTCAAGTTTTTATCTTGAATATTAAGGGCGGGAGAAATTTTATCATGAATTCCCACAATGCCCCAAATTACCACAATACACTATGATCTCAGGGAAAAAATTTCCTGAGACATCCCTAATTAACCTAGGATCATGGTTTGCACATCATTCTCTTCAGAATAGAACTGCCTTTCAGACGGTATGACTCACGTGTCTCCATCATGCATCTAAGGCGGGAAAATGACGAAAAAACGGTTTTTTTGGGTAAAATATCCCTTTTTTCAACTTTTAGCCTCTCTGGACCCCCCCCCCCTGTTTTAACGCAGAAATCTGAAAAAATCTGGTAAATACTCGTCGGTGGACTGAATGTTTGTGCACAATTTCAATCTTCTACGTGCAAAAATAAGCCCGCCCAAAAAAATTCAGAGAATGCCCCATATTACCCTATACACAGGTATATATTGAAAAAAATTCCCAGACACATCCCTAATTAACCTAGGATCATGGTTTGCACATCATTCTCTTCAGAATAGAACTGCCTTTCAGGCGGTATGACTCACGTGTCTCCATCATGTTTCTAAGCCGGGAAAATGAAAAAACGTGATTTTTGGGTAAAAATATCCCTTTTTTCAACTTTTAGCCCCTCTGGACCCCCCTGTTTTAACACAGAGATCTGAAAAAAATCTGATAAATACTACTAGATAGGCTGAATGTTTATGCACAATTTCAATCTTCTAGGTACAAAAGTAAGCCCGCCAAAAATATATATATACCGACAATGTACCATATTACCCTATACAGAGGGATATTTTTTAAAAATTCCCTGAGACATCCCTAATTACCCTAGGGTCATGTTTCGCCCATCATTCTCTTCAGAATAAAATTGCCTTTCAGACGGTATGACTCACGTGTCTCCATCATGTATGTAAGGCGGGGAAATCCCGAAAAAAGGGATTTTGGGGGTAAAAATATCCCTTTTTTCAACCCTTTGCCCGTCTTGTTCCCCCCCTGTTTTAATTCACAAACCTAAAAAAAATCTGGTAAATACTACTCGGTGGACTGAATGTTTGTGCAAAATTTCAATCTTCTACGTGCAAAAATAAGCCCGCCAAAAATATTGAACATAGGCTTAATAAATGAAAAAATAAATTTTAGACTTATGACGTCATCATCTCCTATGTCTGGACCCAGGAAGGTCTGAAACCATACGTAATGTCTTCTACAATGCCTCTGGACTTGAAAACAAAACAAAAAAAAACGGACGAAAAAGCTCAAATAGAAGAGAAATAACGCAATGTACCATGAAAAACGCGTATGGTACAAGTTGTACCATAAAATCCCCAAAGGGTTAAGGCAAGTGAAGAATGATAGGATAATTGGTGAGATGAGAATGGGGAGAAAAGTGGAGTACCCCGTGAAAACCCACGTACACGATATTGTCTACCACAAACTTACTCGTTGGGGGGGTCGAACCAGGAATCTCACGCACCAAATGTAAGCACTCTACCACTTAGCGAATGTGCACCTACCTGTTTGCACGTTGTTAATAAATACAAGTGAGTTTTGTTACACGTTGGTGAAAGCCACGGTAAACTTCCAAATTACTGAAGCAGGAATAAATACGATGGTACGTATTTCCACAAGTTTCCAACCTGATATTGAAATCTAGCGCCACTTAGTAGTAAGCCATTCATGATATATAGTGCCATCTATGGAGAAAATAATGCATCACTTTCAACTGTCTAGTCAGTCTAGCTGTAGTCAGTTCGTTTGAGACGGTCATTTGAATTAGTCACTGTGAGTTGAGCTCTAATAATGCACTACAATGCTCTAGTCCATGTGATTGTTGTTGTCAAGGTTACAGTGAAAGCCTATGGCTTCAAGCAAATTCAGCACCTATCCTACAGTCCATATTAAGCACTGCAGCCTTAGCAACAACAACCCTGTGGACTGAACTGAAACATTGTTATGTAATATGCGAACTGAATGCACAAGACTGATTCAAATGACTACCTTCAACTAACGCACCTAGATAGTTGAAATTGATACACTATTCCTTCCATAGATGGTACTGTATGTTATGAATACATTTTGTCAGTAGTAGGATATTTCAGCGTCGTGTTGGAACTTTTAGAAGTGCTCTCGTTAATACATAAATTCCAATTGCAATGGAGATCACAGATGGAACCTGTTCTTCAGAGCCTAATCCACATTAAAAGTAGTTTGTCAAACCGGAAGTTGCATTAGCTTTTACTACTTTTAGATTGAATAAAAATTGTGATACAACGTATGGATGATAAAGCAGAGTGGGAAAAGTATCGTTATCTTTCAAAAAACCTAGAAGGCCTTGATCCACCTACTACAGAAAATGAACTATATGACATATTAGATACTATTACACGACATATGAATCACGTCCAGTGAAGCCATATCTAGCATCTTGGTGCTAGATCTAGCATAATCCACATGCATTTAGCATCTAGCATCTTGACTTTAGCATCCTGGCCTAATCTAGCATAATTTCATTCTTCTCTCTGGTGAACAGAAAAAGAACGAAAATTTAGATGGTTCAAGGACTGCTGGGAATTATTCCTTTTAGGTGAAGCGATGGTTGGAGCAATGAAACCTGTCAGTATTTCTGCGGTTCTAATTTTTTGTTGAATTCAGAGCAAACGCAAATGTTCAAAAATAGCAAACGTGACTCTGCAAAACATATTTACTTACCCATAACTTTATTACTGTCAACTAAAACCTGAATGTGTGGTTATCTGGGATGTTTCTGTCCCTTTCAATTTATAACTTGAGAGGGGGGGAGGGGACATGAACGTAAGGGGACAGCTAGTAATACACTAAAAGAAATGCTTCAGGGCTATGTCGGAAGCAGCATGTTGTGTATATATTTCTTAAAATATTATCCATTCATAAAATAGAGTAAAGTAGATAAATATGGAATAGAGGTATAAATATGGAATACCTGAATATTGGCTCTGGTAAGTGTCTCCAACTACCGCAAGTGTGGTCAACTAGCACCCGACAGCCAGCCATGACTTGTGAGTCTGTTTGGAGAGTGAATGCATGTCTTTGAGAAGCAGAGAAAAACAAAAAAGGGTTTTCAGCGTTTCAAAAATTTCTGGAGGTATGTTTATTGACTTTTAAATATGTAGTTGTGTTAGTAATTAGATTATATTAAATACGTGTTTTGAAATGTGCCCGTTCGGAGGTATTATTTGGCGGTAGCATTTGTATTCAGGGCATAAAATCAAGATGTTAACAATGGGTGAAACAAAATATGGCGGAGCAACAAATATGGAATACCAAAGTATAGATAAATATGGAATAGTATTCCATATTTGTAGACTCAAAAAGTACTTCTTTTTTTGTTTCTTTGTAGATGAGTCGTCCGCCTACAAAAGGAAAGAAAACCGGCAAGAGAAGGCAGATATGGCACATTGAAGATATGAAACGTGCCGTCACCGCCGTACAAGCGAAAAGAATGGGGTTTCTGAAAGCGTCAAAATATTTTAATGTGCCACGTTCAACGCTGTTTCGTCACTGCCATGAGACACGTGATACAGGAGAAATGAAAAAGTGCCCTCTGGGAAGAAGAACTATTCTCCCAGAAGAACTTGAAAATGAGTTCGTGGAGTACATTATTACCATGGAAAAAAATGTTTTTCAGGTTAACACGTAAAGATATTCGAAACATGGCGTATCAACTTGCCAAACGTAATAACATTAAGCACCACCAGGCTCCATATTTGCGTGTCATCCATCTGGGTGGATCCAGACGAATTTGTTTTCCCTCTGGTTTCGCCATTTTTTGGAGAAAGTCAAACCATCAACTGAGAATCCAGCACTTCTGATTGTAGATGGCCACCACAGTCACACTAAAAATATTGAAGTCATTCCGCTGGCTCGCGAAAACCACGTTACTATTGTCTGTTTGCCTCCGCATTGCACCCACAAACTCCAGCCTCTGGATAAAACATTTATGGGCGCTTTAAAGGCATATTATAGCGAAGAAGTTCGAGTGTGGCTCAGAGTTAATACTCGTCCGTTGACACATTTTGAGTTAAGTGAGCTATTTGGAAAATTATATTTGAAAGCGAAAACAGGCGCAATAGCCGTCAACGGTTTCCGGGCAACAGGGATATATCCACTGAATTCCAAGATATTTGAGGACCATGAATTCATTGTTGAAGAGTCGCAGGAAACCCCAGGAGATAGTTCCACTTGTGTGAGATATTCGGACGTTGGTAATGATGAATCCATGACAGCTGTGCCAAGTAGATCGATAGCAAATGAGGAGACAAGAGAAGATATTCATCTCACCGTTCCAGAGGAGCCTTCTTCTGAAATATCACACCAAACGCCTAACCCTTTAGTAACACCTGTTGACATTTCGCCAGTTCCACAGTTGCGGAGAAAGAGTTCTAATCGCGGAAGAAAACCTGGTTCATCCCTTGTACTAACTTCGTCCCCATACAAAAACGCTTTGTCACGACCCGAAGTTTACCCATCAACCAGCAAGAAGCACGGCACCAAAGGGGCAACTTCATCTTCTCAAGGCAAATGTCAAAGGCAACTGAAGCTTCAGAAGCGTTCAGTAAAGAGTGATTCAACTTCTGACGATTCTGAGGACAGTTTATCCAGTGTTCACGATACCTCATCAGATGGTGAGTTAGACTATCCCGATGAGAATCCTGCCTCTTCAGATGCCGAGTGTATGTTTTGTAATGGTCCTTTTTCGGAGGATCGTAGAGGCGAAAAGTGGGTCCAGTGCATGATATGTGAAGGATGGGAACACGAAGAATGTGTAGGATATGACGGGGGAGTGCATGTGTGTACTTCTTGCAAATAACGTATGTCATCCTTGGGCCAATCACTGAACTTGCTTTCGAGCTCTTTTTTATTTGTGGGCCCTCAATTTTAGGTAGCTACACTTTTTTTTATATTACTCATATGTAGTCCCAAACCATGAAGGGCTTGTAGACTATTTGTTAATAAAACATTTTTCTGTAGTTCTGAATCAATAATTGAAAATATTTTCACTGCAATTACTTTTAATGTTACATAACAGCAAGTATTCCATATTTGTTGCCCTTTTCTATTATGGACATATTTCTTATGTTTATATGATTGTTCAATTTTTCCTTATATCCTTACGTTGTCACAGGATATATCGTTGCGACGTTACAAGTTAATTATGTAAGTATATGGCGCTGCTGGCAATTTATATTTTTCTTTGCATATTAGCTAGATATAAGTAAAAATGTAAATGGTATTCCATATTTGTCTACTTTCCTCTATAAATTCGACCATCCTCCCCTATAACGTGCCATTTACCATCATTCCTGACAGCATCATGTTAGCTGTACATGAATACAGTTAATACACTTCACTAAAATAATGAAGATAAATAGGGGTGGGTCTTTAACATTAGTTAGGAAAGATAATTTGAAAATCTGGCATAATTTAAAAAAATCTAGCAAAATTCAGACCCGTGTTTGGCATGATCGCGAGTCTTGAGTGTGGCAACCCTGATCACGTCTCTGCACAATATATCCCACAATCGCAATATACACCATATAAACCTAAACTTCCACCGCAATATCTTGCCATGGTGCAGCGATCCCGACAATTTTTTCGTGACTACATTGATATAGGAAGTCGCGAGGCACTTCGTCATCACAGAGCCCTTCAACGTACAGTACAAAATTATGTCAAAGCCTACAAATTACGCCAATGGGTAAAAACCTGCAACTCTCTCTCTGAGACATCCCATCCTTCACGTTACTGGAAACGTCTCAATGCACTTTCTGGCAAATTTAACAAAACTTCCTATCCACTCATTCTTAACGACATACCATTTCACTCTGAACTCGATAAAGCAAATGCCTTCGCCACATATCTTCAATATATCTTCACACCATTTACTCCTGATCAACCTGTTTATAATCATCCGGTAGATCGCTTTGATTTTTCATGCGCTCATCTTCAGCCAAATGCTAACCACCCACTGAATATTCACAGACCACCAACAGTGACTATCACTACTGATGATATCACTTTAGCCATAAGAAGGAAACGTAACGCAGCTCCAGGCATAGACTCCATCTCTTATCGCCACATCAAAGAGAGTCCATACACAGTTCTGTACTTTCTCTCACTGATCTATACTTTCATCCTCCGTTCTGGATTTATACCATCCCAATGGAAGACGTCTAAGATCTTTATGTTCCTTAAGCCGAATAAGCCAGCGACAGTGTCTCTTCATATCGCCCTATCCAACTCACACCTGTATTCAGTAAAATTCTCGAAAAAAATCTTAGTTCAACGTCTATACGTCCATCTTACTCATTATAATCTTTTACCACGTTCACAAGCCGGATTTCGTCCAAACTACAGCATTAACGAACAGTTATTACGTCTCCTCAATTACATCACCGACTATTATAATACATCACGACCATCTTGTCTTACCTTATTTGATTTGAAGAAAGCATTTGATAAAGTATGGCACGCCGGACTTACGTACAAACTTTGGAACTTTCGTCTTCCTATCACCTATATCCGATTTATCTATAACTTTTTGCGCTGCCGCCTTGCATACGTTTCTATTAATAACATTCTCTCATTCTACATTCCTTTACTCTGTCGTATCTCAAGGATCTTCACTCTCCCCTCTGCTTTATCTTCTATATGTAGCCGATGACTTACCAGCATTGACTCCTAAGGTTCATGTTTTCCAATATGCAGATGACACCGCCTTCCTAGCACTCGGCAAAACTGTTCATCAACTTAACTTTTCAATGCAGTCCGCCATAGATTCCTTCGTTAACTGGTGTGAAAAGTGGCTCCTCAAAATAAACGCTCTGAAGACCCAGACTATAGTTTTCTTGCCGCCCAAAAAGCGCACGAAGGTCCACCGAAACCCCAACCTACTTCATCTCAGTCGATGATACCCTACTTCGACTCAGTAAATCTGTCAAATACCTCGGGCTCACCTTAGACACACATCTCACTTGGAAACCCCATTTACAGCACGTCATTGCCAAAGCTTCAAACCGTCTTAATTTATTAAAACGTCTCACAGGTACTACTTGGGGTCTCAGTTCCACAACTGTGCTAAATACTTATAAGGTCTTTTTGCGTCCAGTTCTGACATATGCTAATCTGGCTTGGATCGCTGCACCTCCTTCCTTCTATAACAAACTGAAAATTTTGGGACGCCATGCACTTCGCATTGCATAGAGGATAAAATTGCCGAGTCCGACATACGAATTTTCGAAAGAACGCCTTTTCCACATATTCTTTTTCATCTCGAATCTCTCCGTCTCAAATATATCGATAAACATCTGTATGAACGCCATCCGCTCCTTATAGACACCATGAACGCCCACATAGACTTTCCGATTTCAGCTCATATCATACATACACCACTATCTCTTCTCTTCACGATCTACCATTACATTCTACCACCAAACCACAACTATCTCCCCTTAGCAGAAGAGTTGAAGAGCGACGATCCCCAGCCACTCATCTGTCCATCATCCGCACTGTAATACCTCTGTCACTAATCTGGGCTTCCTCTTGTCTTTCATCAATGCTTGGAGCAGCCCCCAAGCGAGAAGATTAACCAGCATCTGTTAACTAACATAACCCAGTGATATATTGGCCGAGCTCTTGCAAAGGCTTCTCATATAATAATTACAAGTACTAGGACGGCGACGAAGGAGAGGAATGAGCCGATTTGCACTTCACAACATTACATTTCGCCTTTTACATCTTCATCTCATGATTGTGATCTAAAAGAAAACAATGTTCCACCTGACAATATTTGAAATAAATAAATAAATAAATAAATACCCCTCTCTATAATTATCCTACCGTCTTCCTTAATTTTTTCTTTACCCCTCCTAACTACGTATGATACTATCCCATATACCGGCTACAAGTACTTCTATTTCTTGCTATTATGCTACCACAAACCTTCTCATAGAGGGCGTAACCCTGAGCGGGTAGCTCGCTCCGGCTATCAAAAGAAAAAAACATATGGAATGAATTCCGAAGTTGCCGTTCGCCTAGGTTTTGGTTAAAAGCGTAATAATTGTTTCCTTTGTGTACCGAAGTTTAGTACTTAATTCACATAATATTGCCGAACGAGCGTTAGCTAGTGAAGGCGGGTGAGAGCCCCGCAGGCCACGTTCTCTTCTGTCTTCATTACAGATAAATGAGAAGTGGGACCTGTGTTCTAAAACCTTACCGCCATGTTGGTTATGTTACTTACCGTTACATTGAAAACTGTAATTTTCTCTACTTTCTTTACAGTTATTTGCTTAAAGCACTTTCTACAATTTATTTTTAGATTTATTAAGCGATAAATTTTATTTACTTTTAATAGATTTTCCTGATTATCATCAGTCATGTTTACAAAACAATTGCTTATTACATTCCCATAATCCTACCATGAAGTAACCTTGCGCCAAGTAGTTCCCACTCCTTGCACAATAGTTCCATGTTTAGAACCGTTTATATAAGAAAATAAACACAACTTCCGCTCTCCTTATACATTATCAAGAAAGCAAACAAGCAAATTATTCACTTCTTCCCGGTAAATTTTCCAACTTTTGCTATAAACACATGACCAACATTGAACTTAACCCAAACATATCGTTGGAGTACTAAAACCACATCAAAATATCATTTAATAGCATCTTTTGTCGTTTTCGCTCTATGAATCAATATTTGAAACGGAAGTGGTAGTAGAAGTACCACTTCCGTTTGCAATAAAGGAATAAAATAGGAGATAGAATCCACTCTTGTGATATTAAATTCACATTTAAAAAAGCTTCTCGCTATTATTATCCTTTTCCGCTTTGTCTATTAGTGTTAAAATCGGAAATCTTAAATTTCCATTACTTCCTGGTTGAATTCAGATATAAAATCGTGGTAAAACTTCTTCTTGGAAAGTTGAATCATCCATATCAAAAAGCTACTTCTTGCTATTGCTTAGCGCTGTTGCTCTACTGAGATCAATATTGAAACCAGAAGTATTAATATATCATTACCACTTGCGGCTTTAGTACAGAGTTACGGATGAAAAAAATGTATATTCTTGTGACGCTAATCGATTTGAAACATTTTTGTATATTATCCATGTTTTGGCTTTATGGCGATCAACATTGAAACCAGAAATGTTTGTTTTCTACCATTTCGGTTTGAATAGACTGTTAATCAAGGAGACGGAACCTATTCTCTGGACGCTAAATTAATTGCAAAAAGTGCGTCTCGCTGTATAATACCGTTTTTGACATTATATCTGTCGACGGACAGACGAACGTGGCCATTTTGTAAGACTTTCTATATTAATCTACAGCATAAAATAAAAGTGAGAAACGCACTTAGACAGAAAATTAAGCGAAAGGGCGAAGATGTGCTACCATGTTAAATTTAGCATATCTACCTTAAAATAAAAGAGTCATACTGTGAGGAAGATCGCAGGAGGGAGGAAGACTAGCAAAAACAAAAGCTTAGGATAGAGACTTGAAACGTACGTACTATATTACAGGGAAGTGAATTAGAAAATCTTAAAGAAATTAAAACAAACTAGCCATAGTAGGATTGTGTGAACTTAGATGGGTGTTTAAGAAGCTAAGTATACATATAAAGGTCATTCTCATTTAACTCCGGCACGCTATGTCTAACTGCATATGATGTTCAAGATTTAATTTATCCAGTTTCTATTTTAAACGGAGACAGGATAGCTGCTGCTAATCCTTGGAACAGAATTAGCAGGGAAATATATCTCAGAGTTATCTGAAAATAATATAAAAATTACTAATTTTGTCACATAAGTTACCTGTCCCACTAGCATTTTCAAAGTATGAAGTATTTATTCTACACTGACAAGTATGAGATGCAAAATAAAATCATTACGATCGTAATCAAAAGATTTTATAGAAATGAAAAATATAAACTTTCTTTTTCAGTAAGTACCTTTTTTTTTTTTTTTTTAAGAAACTTCTGTCCTTTAATTGCCCGTCACTTAAGTTACTCTCTGGTTCTATGAATTTCCAACACAGCAGGATTCAAAATACAAAGTGACATTCTCAGTTTTGTTCTCTGAATGATTCATGCTTCAGTGTAATCAGTAGCACCGATGTTCGTTATACATTTTGGGAAGAAAACATGTGGATGAATGCGTAAGTAAGTTAAATATGTGCCACGTAAGTTACCAATGTTTCAGGACTGTTTATGTTGCTAATAAATATACTTAGTATGTACTGAAGACTGACCTATTCTTTTTTTTAAAAAAAAAAATATTGAAACAGATTACATTCAAAGTTAGTATTCTGATAATGTTTTCTTTAAAATTCGTATACAAAATATCACATACGTTACCAAATGTCTCAGTAACTTACGTGACCATAGTAACTTCAAAGAACACCTCTGACATAGAACAAGAATTATTTCATCAATAATTGTCAATCTATAACACAATGATATAAATAACAATGTCCAAAGTGACGAATAATTTTCTCTTTCAATGTAATGAAAAACAAACGCCGATCAACGGGCTTGAGTCTGCAATAAAATTCGTCGGATTGGCTTATTGTTCTTTTTTTTTTTACATAAAAATTAAGTTTTCTGATTACTTTGGCTGAACTACTACTGTGCTGAAATTATTAAATGCAATAGCGCGTTTGCTGCAGAAGTTCAAATATTTTTTTTAATGTTTTAAATTAAATGTTGTTCACATTCTTAAACATAATTTTCTTACGGATTGTTTCATTGTATAATATAGGACCCGGGACTTCACTAAATGGGAGTTAGTCGCTGAATAAGTCCTTGGACGGCTACTAGGCTTATGCTCCTTTGCTTAATTCTATAGCGAATTAAACAAACATGTTGGCTGTATTAACACACGAAGAAAACTCCTAGAGTTGAGGTGCTCCAAGTGCAAGCTAGATTGACCAACTGGTCAATGTTGGCAGTTCATTTTAAAATGTGATCAGGTTAAACCACCTGTAGGTATATGCAAATTAAATGTTCAAAGAATTTGTGTTAATTCACAGTTAACTGGCCATCATGTGGAAGAAGATTACGAGAACTCGATCATGAGAACTTCAAGATAAAAACTGGCTGAACAATATTGCTAGACGACAGTCTGGCTAGGCTGCACCTGTCATGCTAAGTATCGCCATAAGTAATTGAAGAGAACACATAATTTAGTTTGAAATAAATATATAATGTAGTCTTTGCATAATAATGAGTAAGGAAGAAACACTGAAATATCCAAGTAATTAAAATACGATTTTCATATTATATAGTTCAGAAAATAAATAGCGTCTTTGTTACTCACTAAAATCTTCTCACCGCTAAACAACTTTTCATATATATGTATTGGTGAACGATGAAAGGCTCTATTGTTCTAATTCCTGGGAGAGATTTAGTTCTCATCGAAGAAAAGAAATTATTTTCGTTGTAAAATTAAAGCATAAATCGAAGAATGTTTTCTGTCCTTCCAAAATATACAGAGCGTACCAAAATTTACTTCTATAGCCTGGTAACGGTTATGGAAAACAAGGAAGTAAGAAAAAGTTTTTGTACAAAACTTTGAAGGAAGTACTCAAACAAGGAAAGGATAAGTGCTGATAGTAGCAGATGGTGGGAACATATTAATCCTTGCATATACTACACTGTTAAAAATGGTTTCTTAAATTCGAGGAAAAAATCCTCGTATTTGAGAACATCCGTTTCTTATCTGTGCACCGAGTAATACAGTCTTAAAATTGAGATTTCGATTTTCTCAAATCATTTTGAGAAATAATGACTCAAACGCGAGGAATTATGTCTCATTTCTGGGGGTGCAAATGCTTTCTCAAATTTGAGAAAAAATGTATTCTTTCTTAAAATTGAGATAGAAACATCTGAGCAAATGAGGCATATAACCCCCATATTAAGAAACACGTTTTTCTCAAAAAGAATTGAGAAATGTCTTTCTCCCAAGCGAGAAACGGCGCACAGAAACAGGGTTCTCATATACGATAAGGAGAAGGGGAAAGGGTGTAAACAAAATATAAACATGCAAAAGATTCAAACAATTAGTACATACAGAATGCATATTAAATAAACACCTACAGTTATAATATTTAAAATATAACATATTTAAACCTTCATTTCAAGAAATTTTCATTCCTAAATTACGAAATATTTGTTTTACAACAAACCAAAAAAATAATCAGATAAATTCTCTAAAAACTACCAAGCAACGAATGTCCTCATTTTCACTACAGTATTATTATCCATCTTTATCACTGTCTCCCTTAGCCTTGGAGCCCAATCTTGAGACGTTAAATTAAAAAAATGAAATCTTTGTTTTTACGTCCCACTGTTGTGTCGAGTAGGCTATAGGAGACGATGGTGATGAGAATAAATAAGATAGTGGAATAAAGAAAGTGAGAAAAAACGAAAGAATCCCGAGAAAACCCACGCACACTGTGTTTATCCACCACAAAGCCCACTCGCCTCGAGCTGGGATCGAACCAAGAACCTCATGCATCACAAGTGAACGCTCTACCACTTAGCTATCGCGGCCCCTACGTTAAATTAATAACAAATGGGTATATTGCTATATGCAGTGTGCGAACTGACGGGAGATGCCAAGGATTTCTCCTCTGAGAAAAAATTTAACGCCCCTAAAGAAGAAAATTTTCATCCCTGGTAGAGATAATTTTTCAAATTCTATCTATATAGATTTTGTACGTGTGTGACGACTGGATGCGTATATGGGTGAAATTGGATACATATATAGGTGAAATTCATCCCTCCCCTGGGAAAATATTCGGTACAGATTGATTATACAAATTCACATATTTGTAAAATTTACAGAAGAAATTTGTAGTAATATTTTAATGGACTAATGTGTACGTAATCAAAATATGGTGTGCTCTTACCTGTGAGATGCGTATTTACGTGAAAATACATTAATGAAGGTCGAACCTCGTACGGTAATCGCCCATAAGATAAGTAGTGGTAAATTAATAAAGGAAATATGACGTGCGACGAATGTAACGAGCAAATGACTTTAACAAAAACGATATCTTTGTATCATGAAAACAGTGTTTTTTATAATAATTGTTTACGAGCATACACATCATCGCTGACGAGCCTGTCCCCTACGGACGCAACCCCGCGCGGCACCATACTGCGTACATGCCCTGACTCGGGTAAATAGCATTCGTGCGTTTTAGTGGCTACCTATCACATGTTGGTTGTATTTTGCACAAGACATCTTAAAGTGAATCTGCACCGGGGAATGTAAGTACAATGTAACAAGCAAATGACTTTAAAAAAACATATCTTTGCATCGTTAAAACAGTGGTTTCCCAGAGTCTTTCTTTACGCGTATACCCGCCATTGCTGACGCGCCTGCTTCCTACGGACGTCCCCTTGCTTGGGCCTCCTTGCTCCACTCCTGCCCTGACTCGGTTAGATAGCATTCGTACTTTAAAGTGGCCTTTGCATTACAATTCCATAATAATAAATCACACTTTTTTCAACGCTGTTTCTAACTTTACAGATGATTTACGTGTTCTTTGTTTCCATATATCAGCTATTTTGCACCTTATAACGAAAACATTAAAAACATTAGCATGCTTTCCCATTCTACTTATTACTACATAACAAAAAGAATAATTACAGTAATTGATCCATTTATTCTTTACCTTTCCTCTTACTGTAAACTAGGATCAATTACCACAATAGTGTTCCACCATTAAACTAAATGAACTTACATTACAATATCAATTTTAATAAAACACAGGTAGTAACTTCCAAGAATGTTGTCTGATAAATCTATATCACATGCTGTTTACTTTCTCGACTTTCGTAATGGTATGGTGTATTCATACGCCACCTCAGCCGCATCACCATGCTGCGTACTCATATCCATTCGCACACGGCTACGACTGAAATCTTTTATCTCGTTTCCTGTATAGTAATTAAGCCCTAGCAATATTAGACCCTAGTAAAACATAGTAATATTATTTCGGTAAGATTGTTACCTTTATTTTTCACTCATGTATTACATTACAAATCACGCACTATTTCATTCTCATATTTAAGAACTGATAAAATCTCATAAATGGGAACCTGAAAATTGGCCTTGAGTTTACAAATGAAAACACGTTTGAAAATAATGAGAGATTTTGTCTCAAATATGAGTAAAAATTACTTATTTTGTTTTGAACATGCATTTTTCTCACTTCTGATCAAGGAAATTTTTAAGAGTGTAGGGTGCAGAAGGAGTAGTAGGTTACCTCCAACACAAAACGGCTAAGAAACCATGATCTAGAGGACAGGTGTTACAGAAAATGAGGGAAAGAAAGGCATGGAAACAGTTTAATACAAAAAGAGGGAAGAACGATGTACACTAGCTACGAAAGAAAACAGACAAAGCAAGGAAAAAGATTTAGAAAAGAAAATCTGAAGACATAGAAGAATTAGAAGCACATAGAAGAATTAGAATTAGACTTGGAAAATAGAAAGAAATATGCAAGGTTTAGTCTATGAAACTACGGAGGAAACAAGGGGCATTACGATGGTAGTAGAAAATAAGAACAAATAGGTAGTCAGCGAGAGAAGTGAACAAGATTAAAAGAATATATTGAGTACTTCTATAAGAGTAGAGATAAACCGCGTAGACTAGATATTGAAATGAAATCTTTGAGTTTTACGTCTCATGGTTATGCCGGCTATTCTAAAAGAGACGGTGATAATGAGAAATGAATTAAATGGTGGAATGAATAAAGACGGATTAAACGGGAGAACCCCGAGAAAATTCACGCACACGCTGTTTGTCCACCACAAAGTTTACTTGGCGCGAGCTGGGATCGAATCAAGGACCCCATGTACCAGAGGTGAACGATCTACCACTGAGCCAGCTCGGCCCGCCTAGATATTGAAGTAGAAAGTAGAGTTCGCTAGAGTGGTAAAGAGTTTAATATTCTTTGGGATGAGTTTGAAAGAGCTATATCCGAGACTAAAAATGGAAAGGCAACCAGGATAGATAATATACCAATCGAATTCATTAAGAATATAAGAGGTAAGTGCAAGGAGGAATTATTCCGACTTTGGAATGAAATATATGAAACACGAAATTGGCAAAATATTTTCTAAAAACGATTATGATAACGTGGCTTGGAAATCGAACCCCGGCAGATGTACGAACATTAGAACTACTGATCTCATATTGTGTACAGCAAAAGTTATGCTTCGAATATTGAACAGAAAGTTGTATGAAATAAGTTAAAAAGCTGAGCAGGAACAGTTCGGGTTTACGAGAGGTAGGAGCACATGATGTGCGATTGGATTATTAAGAGTAACTGGTGAAAGATTTATAGAAAACGAGATATAAGTGTATGTTGTGTTTACTGATCTGGAAAAGGCTTTTGACCGTGTTAACCTGGAATTGTTGTTTGGAGTTCCAAAGAAGTTTGGATTGTAATGGAAAGATTGAAAACTCATGAGAAACTTATCATATATGAACAATAAGTAAGTGTTAGAATAGAAAAATGAAATGAAATCTTTAAGTTTAACGTCCCACGCTTATGCCGGTTAGGCTAAAGGAGACGGTGATAATGAGAAATGAGTGAAATGGTGGAATGAAGAAAGTGGGAGGAAACGGGAGAACCCCGAGAAAACCCACGAGCACGGTGTTTGTCCACCACAAAGTCCACACGGCGCGAGCTGGGATCGAACCAGGGACCCCAAGCACCGGAGGTAAATGCTCTACCACTGAGCCACCGCGTTCCCGCAGTGTTAGAATAGAGAAAGAAATGATAAAGGATATTGCAATTGCAAGGGGAGTTTGATTCGCCGACGTTATTTAATATATACCTAGAATATATAATGAGAAAGAGCCTCCACAATGAAGAAAATATTTTGGTATTAGGTGGAATGATTAGGAGTATACGGATTGCAAATAATATCTGGGATCTGAAAAGAAAATCCTTAAGATGTTAGAAAACTTGAGGAAAGACTGGAAGAACATGATATGAAAATAAATGTTAGGAAGATAAAAACCATTGCAATTGGAACAAAGCAAGCGGTTGGTGTCAAATATAAAATTATAACGAGGGAAATATTATATGCAATTGAAAAAGGAAAAGAAAGTGGTAGAGGCATCAGTTGAGAAGAAACTACATGATTGACATGCTAGAAGGTGTGGTAGCAGGAAAGAGAGGAGGAGGCGAATGAGGCTACAGTTGATGGACGGTACCAAAACAGAAAAATCGCACGTGAAGAGGAAGAGGTTAACTAGATAATGTGGAGGAAGCTTCTCACTTGCGGCAAGTGACCTGCCAATATCGGCAGAATATCTATGATGATGATGATAACCTTAAAATAGTTTTGAAGAAATCAGTGCAATGTACACTCATGTCCAAACTGATTGTCGCATATCTTTGTCTTCTTGTAAGAATATAATTTGATAATGATTTTGCAGGGTACTTTTAATACTGATACCATGTGTATAATCGGGAAATGTATATTTGTGGTAAATTTCATAGGAAAAGAATTATAAGTACGAAAATTAGAATGAGTAAAAGAAAATGTTACTAAATGGACAAGAAAGTTTTATTTTTGTTTTATTGTTCTTATTTACTGCTCTTTTGACGTGAAATTTGCCACATACATATCTTTGGCGATTATACACATACTGACATTATTAAGAAATACCGGGTGAATTCGTTATCAATTATCCTACATATATTATATTCCTACAACAAAATATTTATAAACATGCGACAATAATTTTGGACATGAGTGTACATTTGCTACTCTTTGTAAATAGCACGATCAGTTACGATCTCATCTTAAAACCATCTAACCATAACCACTATCAGTACGTAAAGTTCGGCAAATGAAGTTCATCAAATTGTCTAAAATAAGCCCAATCAGGAAACAACTCAGCTAATGCTAATGTGTGAGACTGATTCTCTGCTACCATTCCCTAAAGACATACCTGATCATGACCATTTCTCTTTGCAAGTATCTACACTATGGCCACTCTTAATGCACAAGATTTGGTAATATGGTAATGCTGCCTTAAACGATCTTGGAGGAAAATTATCACAAATAAGCGAATAAGACCATTCAGCTAAAGAAAAAGGTACGAAAAAAGGAAATTTGACATATTTCTGATACGATAATATCTAATGAAGACTGTTAGTTAGATCAGTATGAGCTAATAGTTATAAGAGAGACGTATCTTCAATTACCAGCCGTGATGTAAATCCACTTTTATTGAAAAAATATACTTATACCCCTCAAAGTAATTTCCCAGTAACGAAAATTTTGTCAAACAATGAACAAGCTTATGACCATATACTACTGTGACCAGATTTAGAGAATAAAAAAAGGAAACAATAGGTAAATTGACATAATTTGGCAATTTACTAGACATAGTCAATATTGTATCTTTATGTATTTATACAGTGCGAAAGAAGTTTCTTGCTTTACTAAATCATCATATTTATATCTTGTATTGGGTGGGAAAAATATGTAAAATCTTATTTCGCTCGTTTTTTTTTTTTTTTTCGAAACACTGAATCAATATTGTGTCAAAGAAAATTAAAAGAACTACAGAGATTGAAACCCAGCCAAATCTCTATCATATTCAGGTATGGAATGTCAGTTCAATTAGCTCAGATATTGATTTATGATATGTCTATGAATTACCATAAATTACTCAATAGCATGCAAATGAGGATGAGAACTGACAACTCACACACAACTAATATTGTGGTAGGTTATGCTTCAATGCATAAACAAGATTCAACAATTTCAAATGATAAAATAACTAGATTAGGCAGAAGGTAAAGGGGGACAGAAGATAACTATTAAAATACGATACGAATACTTGTTCTAATTGTCCTTTCTTGTCGATAATACTGAGATTGTTCTAATTCACGAAATGATTATCCGAAGTTGCAATGGAACCAATGCTGATGTTGACGATTGGATTTCATATTCCGTCAAATCTGTCAATTGTTGTGACTCAAATATATGAATATATTTCGATGCTGGCCTAGATTTCCTTCATGGATTGCTTCTGCGGTGATGCACTCCTGCAGGTTCTAAATCCCGGAGGCCTGGAAACGGTTCTAGTCTCCAATAATGGTTGCGTCCTCACTCACGTTCTACAGCACAATCCACCAAGAGACGCGTGTTCCAACAGTTTTGATGGAAGAGGACAATGACGTCTAAGATCATTCAACCGGAAGGCTTGTGCAATGCAAAGGAATGTGCCGTGATGGTTGAATGATCACTAGTCTATCGTTCCTTCTTAGATTTTCTTGCAAATGATAAAATGAATGTAATGATTTGCAAATATTTTTCTGGTAATGTACAGTTGAGGTAAAATGTTTATTGAGGTTGAATTGATAAATAAAATGAGAATTGAAAAATACTTTAGGATTTTAGCAGTAAGTTTAATAGATAAACGAATATGTGGTCCTAATAACTTTACAGTAATTTCGCAGTATTACGCAGTACTGCACAGTATTTTTAACGTTATTTGATTTGCTAAATATAATGTAAAACATTTAATTTTTATATTATATCTTAAAATTTAACAGGAAACAGGATAGTCACTTGAACATCTCATGGATTGTCACTAGAATAACTTTTTTTAAAATTACTTCTTGCAGTAAGGTTCATCTTCCTATCAAAAAACCGTACAAACCCGGACAAGAAATAGGATTTAAAATGGCAGTTTACGACTATACTGTCATTACGAGAAGAGACTTATTATTATTATTATTATTATTATTATTATTATTATTATTATTATTATTATTATTATTATTATTATTATTATTATTATTATTATTATTATAGAAACTACTATTTTGCGTCCCGTTTACATTTTTCCCGGAGCACTCAATGACTTTCTGAAAACGGGAACTATTCTGTTTAAAACAGAACGTCAGGTAACTCTACTCTAATTCAACTATTAATTAATAAATGAATCAGTCATGGTCAGCATGGGTTCGGTTATCTCGTTTGTAATTATTGTTTCTTAATAATTTTGATATGCTCATTCTGCAAATGAAAACTACTTTAATGTTAGTATTTGACAATACCTCGAATGCAAATGACGATTTCTACTATTCTTCAATAATGTTTTTCCTGAAACGTGAAAACAAATGTTAAAAAGGTTGAAGTGGGTAAAATTTAAACCCTAATATAGCTTGTGGGAATTCGGCATTAAAACGTAATTCATATTAGTGATTTTCTCGTCATCGCTCTTCTTGGCCTGATTTTTTGATGGAATTTTTTTAAAGTTCATTATTCTTTAATTTGTGTTTTCACATCTAATAGTTCGGAAACTATTCCGTTCGGGATATTGTTTACAAAATTATTGGAAGATATTGTTTATTTCGGGATATTGTTTACAAAATTATTGGAAGATATTGTTTATTTCGGGATATTGTTTACAAAATTATTGGAAGATATTGTTTATTTCGGGATATTGTTTACAAAGTTTTATATTCTGGCTACAATGTTGAGTCAGTGTACGTATTTTTGTATTTAAATTTTTGTGTAGTCATCTATTGAACTACTTTAATTAGAAACCATTAATTTACGCGTGTATTTTGTGATCTATGGAACAATGCTGTAGCAATCAATTTCCTCAAATAACTCTTTAAGTTTTCTACAATGCTACGTATTGGACATACATTTTTGTTTAACGTTATGCAGTAACTTTACATATGTAACAACATGTAGTAATGCCATTTGAATACCGAGTTGACAATACTGTATTGCTTCCATATTGATGATAATAATTTTAGATAGCCTTCATATCATGTGTAATATTGACAAAATTTATTATAGGCTGCTTTAATATATTTGAAGTAATTTGAATTTGACTTAAAATTTCTGGGTTTCACATTACTCAAAACTTTTTGGGTCATAACTTCATAATTTATTCCCATTCGCAGTTACAATTATGTAATATGCTATACTTTCGGAGACTCTATCTACTTTTAGAACATTTAAAATATCTTTTTTTTTTTTTAGAGTTGGCAATCATTCCTGGTAAGCTATTTTCTTCCCTTTTTTTTAGAACAAGGAGAAATTCCCACATAGTAGTTGATTAAACTATTTATTTTTATTTGAATAAAGTAATTAACACAATAACATAGAATATGTACGTGATCAACAGAATTAATTTTGCTAAAGAAATGTCTAAAATACATTTAGTGAAAGGGACATACGCATGAATTTATTTCGGGAGGGTCCAAACTCAATATAAGGATACAGTATATTAAAGTTTGTAAAATCGCCCCTAAAATTAAACTACGTAAATTTAGAGAATAGTCGGGATTCTGAAGGGAGTCCGAACTCCCAAGACCTACCCGCTGCGTACCTCTCTGTTGAGTGAAGTTACGACAAAGTTAAAGATGTACTAACTCAAATGGTTTTCGGCATTTCATCCTAGTTTTATTTGGTTAACCTATCTCTTTAAATCTAAATGTTTTAAAGCTTGTCAGTAAAGTAGTAATAATTGCACTTTTATCATCAAATATACTTTTCCGGTGAATATTAACATTTATGATATGCAGAAAGGCAGCTTAAATGACGAAGTGATAAAAGTGAAAATGAGAAATAAAGGAAAACAGCAAACAAATAAATAACAACAAGAATTAATAAACAAGGACAACTTTCAAACAATGCAAGTCGAATATAAAAACCAGAAGAGTCTGATGTATCACTACATCTTTGAACACAGGGAAAGTGGAGATGCCTCCCATTCCTAGAACGCTGAACCAAGCTCAAAAACTGCCTTTAGTTATATTCGGGATCGGCCTTAGGAGGAGTGGGGACAGATTGGGAACAATTTTGGGGACGAAGCACATTTCCAGCAATCTTTCAATAAGGTTTATAGGATTATATGCATTGAAAGTCTATTGCAGTTTTTATTTCTCTGTGGTAGAATAGAAAACAATCAAAATGTACGCTCAAAACTGCATGTGAGATAATAGATCAAACAAATGTAAGCTATATTCTAATATAAAAGTCCATATATGTAAGACTACAAGTAACTAACAATATTAGTGTATCATCTCTGAAAACTACTTACAAGCAAGGTTCTCCAAATGTCACACTCCAATTTCCTTGAAACTCCTGGATTGAATAAAGTAATCAAAAGTAGAATATACGTGTTTTTTTTATATCGTCCAACGTGGGGGATAAAGGGAATAAACACCACCTTAAGTGCGAACATAGGACAATATGACACCTTTTAGCAAGGCCATAACTAGGAACGCACAATGTGGATTTGCTTCAAACTCCTGCAGTGATAAAGGAATCAAAGGTACAAGTAGGACATACGTGTTTTTATATCGGACAATGCGGGGGATGAAGGGGGTAAACACCACCTAAAGTGCAAACATTGGGCAATATGACACCATGCAGGAATGCCATAATGAGCAACACACTCTGTCGATTCGCTAGACGCTTTTAAACTTCGTTGGGGACGAATATTATTGTGTTATCACATGCATGCAATGTGAGAAGTGCTATGAATTCCTGTTGCTACGGAGAGATTTAAGAAAAACAATAGATGGATCTCCTGTAAATATTAGCCATGGTAGAGATAAGATTGAAATTCGTTACTACAGTTTGTTGTTTGTACCTGTTTTAGAAAGCAATATTTTGAGTGTTTATAGCATGGTTACATCACACGATACTAGAAATTAAATGACAATTATGAACAATTCATAACACAATTGGACACCGAATTTAATTCATTTTATACTTGATAAGCACGTTACAAGTGGAATTTTATCTCGTGTTAGTGAAAAGACAATTACTCCAGAATAAAGCGCCTATCACAGTAATATGTTCAAATAGTCGATAAGTTATCAGTGAACAATGGTCAATGTGTTAATCGTGTGCCCTGTGTCCTATGTATCATTGATGACATTCATTAAACGGTATATACATTTACACAATAAGGTACGACTATCATTATGTTTATTGGGCCGTAATAAGTCAATGCTATAGAGCCCTATCCAAAATGGGTGTAAATCCATAAATGCCATTCGTCTAATTGCAGCCTATTTTACTATTGTAGACATTCCAGAACCAAATCCAAACAGGGCAGAGACATACCTTGCAAACCTCCTCCGGGAATTGATCAATGATGCTGCAGTTGCAGCCATGCCGATATACAACGAAGACGTCACTGTACACTTTGATTTGGATGAGGATGTCATGGAACTAAATGCCATAATTGTCTCTGGAGAAGTAGATGAAACTTACGAAGAATACGAGGCATAACCTCGCTTCGTTTACAGCATCCATAACGTGGTTGTAGGTATTTAAGCGGACGCACAAAATTTGCTTCACGTAAAGTGGCCAAACTTATAGCTGTTTGCCAACATTAGCCAATGTGTATCTCTAACGGCTAACTAGTTGTGGTCTTCTTAACAGGTGTAGTATTGCGTATGTTCACAGTTTAGGCAGGTGTTTACCCCCCTTCATCCAATACATTGACCGATGTAAAAAAAAAAAAAAAAAAAAAACTCTATGTCCTACTTTTGATTCTTTATTCACTGCAGGAGTTTCTAGCATATTCTTATTCTGCATTCCTATAGTTATGGCGTTGCTAAAAGGTATCATATTGCCCTATGTTCACACTTCCGGAGGGTGTTTATCCCCTCCATCCCCTCTTTGGCCGATATAGAAAAATCCAGGTATGTCCTACTTTTGATTCCTTTTACTTATTTTCTCTGCAAAGACTTAAAATATTTGTCTGAGATCCAATTCCTCCAGTTTCAGACTTAACAGACAAAATTGCCGAACTATTTAAACGTTCTCGCCGAATTGATGAAATACATTCATAGTTTTCAGCACTTTTAACTTGCAAAAACTCCTTTCTCGAGATGCCACAGTCACTTGGATTGCCAAGAAAATCATGTAGTGTAGTACAATGTATGAATTTTTGTGTATAATTGACAACTGAGAGTAGATTATACTTTAGCGTTGGCCCTGCATAGGCGCGCGGTCCGATTCAAAGCAATCAGTCCAATAGGCTGAAGTGTAGCCCTAACTATATCTTACTGCTTTTGCTGTATATGGATCCATTACTGAAACCGGAAGTAGTTAAATGTACTACATTAGTGTCACAGAGCAGTATAGCTCTAACAGTGTAAGTTAGGTAGCCCAGCGCCATCTTAAAATCTACAATTTTAAATTCAGAGTGAGAATTGTAAATAGTCAGGTAGATATATGATATATCAATCTGGGCTAGAAACTTTCAGAAAATTTAGTTAAATCTGAGGAACGGTAGTGCTACTCGTTTGGAAGTTAAAATGTATTAAATATAGAACTGAAAATGTCAGTATAATGTACGAGTAAATCTAATTCAGATTTATAGCAAAACAGTACTGGACTCAGTGAGAATCTTAAGGCAAACATAGTATACTATTAAGTAAGTACGCATGTTTAAACATCTGCCCTTAGAATCAAAATTAATGTACGAGGTGGATTTACCGGTTCCTGCCTATTTCGCCGAAAGCCTTAAGCTATGAAATTATCGCACACGTAGGAGGTCGGTCATGTTCGGCGAAATAAGAATTCCTGTTTGGCCGAATCATGTTTGGTCGAAAACTAGTTAATGGGGAATTTACATACAAAAAGGGATTTTTCACATTTTAGTCTCCATTCTCTTACGGTCAATTTGTACAATGTTGCCAATTTTCATTCGCACCGTCGTTGAGCGTTACGTTCCACTTAGATGTTGTTAAGTACAGACTAAGTTTCCTTTCCAGGAAACTTCTAAATTAAGTGTGCCACTTCGTGATTCTTACATTTTATTAACTTTCAAACAGAAGCATATAATTAAAGTTTTAATTTTGTTTATTATTTTCCTGACTTCCCCATCCTCAAGAAATTGCTCTGATTGTACATTTTTTTCATTTATGTATACAGATATACGGACATTATCGGCATTTACAATATTAAGCCCGTCACGTATAAGATAAGAAGTTCCCGAAAAGCATACTATCCCGGAAAGGAATGAAGGAATGGGGAGGGAAGGAAGCAGCCTGGGACCTGTATGTTAGGTAGCATCCCGGCATTTGCCTGGTATGAATGAGGAAAACTCAGGAAAAACTTCACTCACGATAGCTGGCCTGAAAAGGTTGTTACACCTTTTTGACCGAGTGACCCCTCTGGGAATCGAACCCTGAATATGATACACTTTTAACTATTAAAGGAACATTGTTGGCAGTATTCAAGTAAATGCCATTTGAAAATCATTTAATGTCTCTGTTAATAAGACTGGTCAACAGTGAAAATGCTTCGGAAGTAAAAATAACCAATTCTTACTAATTTTAGGGTGTTAATAACGAATCTGAAATTAGATTTTGAAAATTGTTTCGGGTTTCAAAGAAATACATTATCACCGTATGTGCTCCGGTGGGCAAATTAAGGGTTTGTGGCAACAGGAGCTGTCTGCTTATTTCAATAAAGTTCCATTGTTTGACGGATAGTTTCATTGCTGTTCTCAGGGATGTACGCAGGGGGTGGATGCATCCTGTGGGTTTTGAGCCCCGAAATTCCGACTTTTTTGTAAATTTAGTCTAATTTCCTGTGTAATTTTACAACTTTTAATATAATTTAGCCTCAAATTGTATTTAGACCCCCGAAAAGCTTAGGACCCCTCCCGAAATAAATTTATGCGTATCTCTGGCTATCCTTATTCCTCGCACTTCAACGCTGACAAAGAAACATCAACCACATCACGGTTTAGTTTGTGTTGAAGAGTTTGCCAGAGAAAATGTGTCGTGTAAGGTTGTTTTGTAGTTACAATTTGACATCCCGGACGTGGTTGTGGTGAGATATTGAGTGTGTGCTATTATTATTATTATTATTATTATTATTATTATTATTATTATTATTATTATTATTATTATTATTAATAATAATAATAATAATAATAATAATAATAATAATAATAATCATCATCATCATCATCATCATCATCTTTCTATGACTACTGAGCAGAAACATGTGGTGTAAATGTGTTTACAGTGCAGGGCAAATTGTTGCTATTAACGAAGTGAAACGAAAAATGAAATTTCATGCCTATCATACAGAAAGCTTATCACTTGTACTTTGGCAGTAAAGTGTAATATGGATAAGAAGTGGGCATCACATATTTCTCGTAATACTTGTTCTACAAACTTGCGGGGCTGGCTACATGGAGAAAGGCCATGCATGCCATTTGAGTTCCAATGATGTAGAGAGAATAGACAAATCATACTTCAAATTGTAATTTTTGCATAGTTCCTCCAGCGAAAGGTCTATCCAAGAAAGAAAAAAAGTGGACTACTACTTATCCAAATATTTCGTGACATGTTAGTCACTGTGCCACATTCTGAAGAACTAAATACTCCACAACCTCCCGTACCTCCAGTGTATCATCCAATGAAGAGCAAAAGGCGGACAAAGTCGAACCAGGTTCATCGTCTTGCACCGATCCTGACTTCACAAAACGAACACATCATTATCTATTTACCATATGATACTCAACTTGAATTAAATTATCATGGGTTGTCAAAAAGTGGCGCAGAACTACCGGCATCCAGACTCAAGCAGTGGAGAGCTTATTCTGAAGATCTAAAAGTGTTCGTGTTTTGAACACGTCAGAATCCCCTGGAACAGTATTTTTAGTGGAAAGTGACAGTATGTTGTAACAGTGTAACTGGTCTTATAATTAAACTTAACATAGACGATAATCTCGATGAATGGCGGCTATTCATAAACGCATCAAAACTATTCTTCAAATATATTGTGCGTAAACTTCCACAAATTACTGAAACTAAAATCAGGTAGGGGATCCTTATTGGCCCTCAAATTCGCTAACTCCTCAATGATCCTGAAGTTGATGCAGTGATAGAAGATAAGGAGAGAATTGCATGGGATTCTTTCCGAAAAGTGGTGACGAATGTTTTGGGAAACGAGCGGTCTTAAAACTATAAGGAAGTAGTGGAGCACCTAATATCTTTTACCAAGCTATGGAGTGTAATATGTCACTAAAGTGCATATGTTGCACTCCCACATAGATTTCTTTCCACAAAATTGCGAAGCAGTCTTTGATGAACATGGGCAACATTTCTACCAAGTTATACATATGATGGGAAAACGATATCAGGGCCACTGAAGCAAGTCTACGCTTGCCTATTGTTGTTGGACAATCGCTAGAGATGCTCCAGAACCACATTAATGCAAGAGACATAAAAAGAGGCGCCATTTGTAATATCCATGTAAGTTATGGTTTATCACTTTCATTTTATGTAGTTTTAATTTCTTATTGACGCATTTATATTCTTTGGAACAAACGCTGTGCAAAGCACACACATAACCCTATAACCTGTATGTCAATTGATTTTTTGTCTCATATGTAGAGGGTCTAACGTTATAACATAACGTATTCTCCTCTCTTTATATATTAAATACAATTTATATATTTTTATTTTATATCTCACTTTTCCCTCATAATTATTGTAGATATTGCAATGAAATTTGGCGCACACATTGCGTATGAACCACAGTAGTTTCAAGGTATATTGTGTTTTGGTACCTGTAGGTAGGGCCGCACCAGGGGGTACTATATTTGAAAATAAGGATTTTTGGACGGAAAATTTCCAATTTTACCCTAATTTTCCCTTCTCTGGTACATCACACACACATACTTTCTCATGGTACCATTTGAAAGTCTATTTTATTCTTAAGAGAATGACTTATGATACTCAACAAAATAGTACTGTTTGGATTCTTTTTATTTTATATCTCACTTTTCCCTATATGAAATTTGGTATTGCCAAGCAGAACTGAGAAATATATTTTTTCTCTCACAACTATTGTAGATATTACAATGAAACTTGCCACATGTGTTACGTATAAACTACAGTAGTTTTAAAGGTATATTTGAATACCAGGGAATGATACATTTGAAAAAAGGAATTTTTGGACGGGAATTCCCAACTTTACCTTAAAATTCTCTCCTCTTATACATCAGGTACACATACACATAGTCCTATTTACAAGCTTGGTTTATTCTGAAGCGAATGACATATGAACGACGATACTCGAATGAACGAAATTGAAGCAATAGCTACTTAAGTGAAATGCCAAGTAAAAAATTAAGAATCTAAAAGTGTCAACGCTACATAGCACATATTTCTGTCGATTACACTTAAGCTCGAACCAATTCATCATTTTTATTGTCATTTTCGTATTCAGCTTCCTTATTTGCATAAGAAAATGTACTTTTCATTTCCGAAGTACGAAAAAGTTCAAATTTGTTGTCCAGTGTAATCGAAAATAATACTTACATTACTTTTCTATCATGAAACAGTCAATATAATTTTTAAAAGTTATGAAACTCACACAACATATTCTATCTTCAAAGAAGTACACAGGAAAAAGTGTTCAATTTTTTCAAATCTTTTAATGTCTGTTAACGCTAGAAAACACCTTGTTAAAGCGTGATTTTTATTTTGTCCGCCGCAATTGTCTGAGAACACATGAAGTTCTGTGTAGTGAACTGGTAAACTCTTTAAGTAGTCACAAACCAACGAGCAAATCTCATTTGCTCCTTTTTTGGCAATCCCTTCATGGTACACGTAAATGACCGCCGTATTCCGCTTCATATCATGAATGCAAAAAACAGTAGTAGTCAATTGCTCAAGTAAAAAGTGTCTTGCACCGGGATCCGAGGCAACTGGACATTTTCCATGTAATCGAATCAAATAGTTAAGACATGTGGTTGTTGTTTCTCCTTCACTTCCCTGTCAAGACGGTACCTGTTAATCTTTTGATTACAAATTATAAAAATGTATCAAGATCTCATTCTGTTCGTCCTCTGGTACAACTTCAAAGCAGTTTTTTCTCTTGCAGCTGAAACAAGCTCGATAAAAGTGGATTAGAGCTACAGGAGAAACACATAATAGGCACAGATTCGAACGGATACAAACGCAACCTTCACAGAATGTTTATTGGTTCGAAGTAGAGGCCAGGATCGTTGGACAAAGAAACTGGGTAAGGAGGCAGAAGTGAAAACACCACTCTCGAGTGCAAGGATATAGAACATTATTCTAAAAAACGAGAGTTTATTCAGAATTGGATGGCCAAATTAGCCAAAAATCGAAACATTTACAGGAGAAAGGAGTTGATAGTGTTGAATTCTAATCAATGTGTGAGTAAAGTGTGATTAGAATTTCAAGGTATGTACGGGGAAATTACCAAAGTGTAAACAGATGAAACTTAAAGATGGTTTAACCGTTTTTGACTTATGGGTTGAGTACAATGAGGTACGTAAGGTAACATAACCGAACTTAACGTAACCCAACCTAACCTAACCTAACGAAGCTAAAAACCACCAAATAAAGAAGATGGCACAAAAGTAGTATAGAAAACTGGCCCCCGAATTCTTTATAATGGCCATAGTTTTATAAGTGTGCATATTACTTCTGACTTGAGAAAGGAAAGATCACTTGCTATTTCGGACTTCAGGTTGTTTATGCCTACAGTAAGTTTGGTTGCTTTAGCAATATTGTAATACAGTTATTTCATGCAAAAAATGGGACCTGTGACCTTGAACTCCTTTGAGAAAAAATCAGCGGTATACATATTCTGACCTGTGACAATTCTAGTTCCAAAATTTGGAACTAGATTCTTACGCTTAACTGATTTACTGAAAGTAAAAAACTAATCTTATCTAGAATGTCTTACCTGCATGCGGTCCCTGTTTTTTTTAGGAACAATGTTTCCTCTGGGATCAACAAACTCTATGCCTTTTACTCTTGCTTTTCTGAGGACATTTCTCTTCCATCTATCTTTGTTTTCCTTTCGTTGTTTACCCACAACATGGTCTTCACTGTCCTCCATAATACTACGCAAGGCCAGAGCAATCAAAACCAGACGTGTCTGAAGCTAATGGTTAGAATACGAGAGTGACTGATTCACGACTGGCAGAACAACCAGCAATGATGCCAGACAGCTGACCGTGTGCCGTGTGCAGCAGGAGGGAAAGGGAAGTGTTGCCAGATCACGTGCAACAAGGGCTTCAGTCACTGACTGAGGCCGTTCTAGCACATTCCTAATATTTCTGCCCTTGGTTTCAATGCCAACAATGCATGCAACTGAGATCCCTATAGCACACATTGGTAGAGCTATCCTTAAATATGGGATTTTCAACAAAAACGCAATTTATGCATTTTAGAGACTGAGGCCCTTTTAGCATGTGCCGATTCAGATATTACTCTCTTAATGCAGATGTTTTCTTTATTTCGTGTTAGAGAATTAATTGATTTTGCTTCTCTTGGTCCTGTATCTTTTACTTTACATGACCCTTGATGGAAGTAAACTAAGATCTAAATAATTTGTAATTGGGAAGTGTGAGTTACGCAGATTTCAAGTAATGCAGTAGATATGAGTTATGGCTATATATTCTTGTCGTGTTTTTTGGGGTTAAAATATTTCTAGTCACCCTAGCAATGAACAATAAGGTTGAAGTGTGATTATGTAATGTATGATGTATCTTTTTAAGAGTATTATATTCCTTTGGAGATGTACAATAATAATCTATACTCTTTTTCCTGACCAAAGTCGTTGCTTTATTCTCTTTTACTGTACATCAAACTGATTTGAAATAAAAACATTCAAACACCAAACGTTGTTATTAGTCACTCTTACTGTTAGTAACGCCAAAAAAATGAAATATCTTAACAGAAACAGTGGCTTGACATTTCATTCTTGCAACTACACTCCGATCAGGAAGCCATAAATTCGAATGTGTTAAAACTAAGAGAAATATGATCTACTCTGCAAAAGTCAGTTTAGGGGTTGGATCGTAGTTTAGCGTTCCTTTCAGCACCGAGGCCATATGAAACGTGGATCTACAGTTTAAGGTGGAATCCGAACCATCGGAATGCGTTCAAATCGAACCCGGGGATGTCGTGCACCAAAGACGCGCGCTAGCCCTAGACCAGCGGGAAGTACTAACTTATCACTTGTCGCGTTGTCATGCTTCCTGTTGCTTTGATGACGATGCAACTGTCACCATAGCAACTATAAGATCCATCTCTAACGAAACATGATGTATGAGTTATGGTTATATACTTTTCTCATCTCTTTTTGCTTAAATTATTTCTGATCACTGTAGTAGTGAACAATAAATAAGATTGTAATGTCATTATATAATACAGCATATTTTTTTCTTCTTTATATTAGGTTTAACTGAGTTGTAGCCCAAACTTCAACGCAACTTACTATCATGAATACAAATTGTTGTACTTGTCTCAGGTTCCTTTACAGTGGCTAATGGTAACTGGACAGATTGCACCTTTAATTGCATAATATCCTAACAATAACAGTTAAAATATAATACAGTTTATTGTTGAAACATAGTTACACGAAAATAATTATAAGTTTCTATATACTATTTAAAAGACAAAATCATGGCGTCAACATTAAATGGAATAGATCAAATGGTCGAATTAGGATCAATATTGTAATACATCAGTTATCGTATTTGTAGTTAATCAATTTTCAACGCATTCTTCATTTGACATCAGACAAACAAAAGAATATCTGGTATACCCATCATTTAAGATCTGCTCAACTGAAAGGTGCTTTCAGGGAGTTTTGGCTATGAGAACTTTCCCAGATTGTTTCGAACTTTCTTGCTGAATTCATTGGCAGAATGACCGTGAAGACTTCAAATGTATCTCTCCTTTCAGCAGCATGAAATGATTAGACGAATGTTTATGATGGATTCGTATTGGTCACTACTAGAAATATCTAGCTTGGAACTTCTCAGCAGATCTGACAAGGACATTATTAGAAGACACTTAACGAAATTTTTCATCTTGGTGGCTTCATTTGCATATGCAAAGGGTTCCAGTTAATGAAACAGTTCTCAACATACATCCGAATTTCAGGATTTCCATCTCGTATATCCATAAAGTCATAGCCAAGTTGAAACAACTAATAGACGGGTACTAATACTAAGTGGATCTGCATTGTCCTGTAAGACAGCTCTCACTTTTTCAGACGGATTTGTCAAAATCAAAAAAAGTCTTTAACCAAGTTATCTTTTTAAAAGGTTGTCCGCACTGCAGATTATTTATGTGACGGTAGCCTCTTGTACACCCTGTGGATCTCATTAAATATTTCAGTCCAAGGACGAGGGATCAAACACAACTTTCAGGTACTTCTTTCATTGCAACCGAAGTAGCCAGAAACTGACAGTTTTCATCTGGTGAAAGATTTTATAAGTGCTGAATGCGTACCAAAATGAAAACGTTTAATAATATTATTTCTGTTCGTAACGTTAGAAACAGGAACTTTAAAAAGAATTGTTACAACAAAATAAAACTAAAGGTTTTGAAATTTTTCATCATAGTTTTGCATTGTTGTCACTTGGGTATTTAATGTAAAATATATTTCACTAATATTATTAGGTTTTAAATATTAGACACTAGCATCAATTACCCGCTTCACTGAGCTAATTTAAGAAAAAATAGTAGTATTTTACGTTAGTCAGTCACTTTTTATTATTACTAAAGCGCTCTTTGATATTGGTCATCTTCGGTGATTTTTATATATACCTCTCCCCTCCTCATGTTGCGGGGAACAGCATCGGAAGTATCATTGTTCATCTCGGCGACCCCGAAAACTATGAATTCGACACTGATATTGGTCATTTCGATTATTTTTATATTTATCTCCTCCTCCCAACCCCCAAGTTGTGGGACTGAATTTGGATATAAACAGCATCAGAAGTGTCACTTTTCATCTCAGTAACCCCAAAAACTATAGATTCGACACTAATATCGGCCATTTTCGATCATCAAATGTCTCTTCCCCCTCCCTTAAGTTACACCGTCAAAGTGATATAACGAAAACCATCTCAAATTCGAACTTCATCTAGCTTGAAAATTTTATCAAGATCGGTCTGGTGGTTTAAGAGTCAATAATTTTTATTTATTTTTATATATCTTCCCTCCCATTCTCCTCCCCTAAGTTCTACTGTCAAATTGAAATGATAAAAAAAAATATCTCAGGCTCGAACCTCATCTATGTCAAAAATTTGATTGAGATTAATCGTTTTCTTCAAGAGTTGTTCAAGAGTTCGTTTTATTTTCAACTCCTTCTCCCCTCCCCCTCCCCTAAGTTCTATCGTCAAAGTAAATAGATAAATAAAATCCCAGCCCCGAAACTCATGTGTTTTGAAACTTTCATCGAGATCGGTGGGGTGATTCAAGAGTTTTTAATTTATATATATATATATATATATATATATATATATATATATATATATATATATATATATATATATATATATATATCCCATCCCCTCCTATCCCTAAGTTCTAACGTCAAAGGAATATGATAAAAGCCACCCCGGTCCGAAGTTCATCTCATCTATGTTGATAATTTGATTAATATCGTCGGGTGTTTTAAGCGTGATGAAGTCACAGAGTCACTTTTATTTTTATTTTTGTTTTATTTTATTTTTTACATATACATTGCCTTTCTTCTCCCCTACTTTGTGCCGTCAAAGTAAAATGACAAAAACGTCCCAGGTCCGAACCTTATCAATGTTGAAAGTTTGATCGAGATCGGTTCAAGAGTTATTAAGTTTTAGTAATTTTCATATACTTCCCCTCCTCCTCTCCCTCTCCTAAGTTCTATCATCAAAATGAAATAGTTAAAAGCTTCCCAGGTTCGAATGTCATCTATGTTGAAAAGTTGATTGAGATTGATCGGGTGGTTCAAGAGTTATTAACTCACGAACATGATCACTTTTACTCTTATATTTATTGATTTTTGTATATCTCTCTCGCCTCCCCCTCCCCTACGTTGTTCCGACAAAGTAAAATGGTAAAATCCATTCCCGGCACGAACGTCATCTATGTTGAAACTTTGATCTAGATTGGTCGTTTGGTTCAAGAGTTATTAAGTTAATTTATTTTTTATAATTACGATTTCTTTGTCGAACATCGTTCGACACTCTGCTCCTCCGCTGTAAACCTGAAGAACAGCACTATCAGTACCCGTTTCCAACAGCTAGGTCTGGTTTTCTCTGCTGGCAGGCCGTTGCGAATCCAGTATTCTTTAACAAAATTTAATTCTCTAAGAAAATACGTTGAACAAAAACATCGTATGTTTGATCCCCTTCTTTCCTCGAGGAGATAAAAAACACATTTAAAATATAACTGATACAGCGCCAGTTTGGACACAACGCAATTATGTATTCTGAAGTTATATTTTCAAACTATTTCCCTTCTATTAATCACTTCCGCTTCCGTTCATTTTGTAAGTTTACTTGAGTTTGGTCCTGTACTTTTGTGACGTATAGGCTTAAGATGACCAAAGAGTCATTGTTATCCGATAAATTATATCAAACAATGACACGTCGTCCAATGCAGGACAGGAATGGACGGTTATCACATCTTGAGCAGGAGACCATTCGACTATGTTTACACTAATCAAGCTTTTTATTCTGAACTAACAAGATGGCAATACACAATATGATTAATGAGATAGCCCGAAATTGTAATTAACCCTTAAATTTTATAGTTAATTTTTCATTAACTATAAGACTACTTAAAGATAAGACATAGAACAATTGTTAAATCATATCGAGCTGAACAAAATGATGTCTGAGAGTAAATCCTCATGCGTGGTTTTCGAAGAAATTAAAGACAACAAATTTTTAAGGCGTTAAAAATACGTCGTTTCTTGCCAACCTGACGGTTGTATTTAATGTTGTTTGAATTCTCCTAGCACTGACACGTACTTCTAACAGTGAAATACCTGTTCCTGCTCCATGCTCCTGACAGTGAGTTAATAATCCTAACAGTGATGCTCATACAAGGTGTGATCAAAAAGTATGGTGAATGTAGTTGCACAGTGCCATCTATCGGATGTTGTATCCATTTTAGCTAGTAAGTCCGGTAGCTTAAACCTATGGCACACTCTGTGTCGAGTTTGAACAAGTTGTGACATGTTAGTTGATTTCCAGAAGCAGAAGAGTGAAGATATGCTACAAGTGTCTGTTGCGCGCCAACATTAAAGTTTGTTCTAAGCTGCAAAAAAAGTAACAAAGAAGCTCACGAAATGTCAAAATCAGTGTATGGCAATAAAACAGTGGCATTAAAAACTGTTAATATGGCAAACAGGCGGTTGAAAACGACCAACGATCGAGACATCCTTCCACGTCAAAAACAGATGAAAACGTGCAAAAAGGGGCACAGACGATTTGCTTAAACAGGAAAATGACTGCTCGAGCGCTTTCGGAAGAAATAAGCATCTCGTATGAGCACGTGAAAAAAAACTTTTAACCGCCGATTAAATGGGTAAAAGGCTTCCTTCTTAACCACGAAAACGCGCCTTGCCACACCTTGCTTTTGATCCACGGCTTTTCGATCGAAAAATACTTTTGTCTGTCCACATTCGCTGTGCTCTCCAAATATAGCACCATGCGGTTTCTGGCTCTTCTCAAACATTAAATCCGTGCTTAAAGTAAAATATTTTGACACCATTCCTGACATTTTGAGAGGCCCAGGACAGAGCAGCTGAACTCCCTTCCAAAAGAAGCCTTCCAGAAATGCTTTCAGTCATGGAATTATGGATTCAAGTGCATTGCTATGTAACAGTGTGTAATTTTTATATAACTTATATTTAGGGGCAAAATGTGCTTTTAAAATATGCAGAAGCTATTCAAAAGGAAGAAGAAGAAAATATAAAGAGAGATAGATGTAATTTTTTTCTGTTATTATGATTGATGTTCTGTTGTGATAGTGATATAACATGTTTTGTAAGTTGTCATAGCAACGAAAAAAATATATAATGTATAGAGAATCCATCTTGTGAAACTTACATGTACAATTTGTGTAAATGTTAAACTTATTACGTACTACAATAAAAAAAAAAAGGTAATATCGATATGAAGTGTTTATATGAATTTTGATAAAACAGTAACCTAGATTATATAAATATACGGACTGTGGACTATAACGGCATTTAAAATATGCAAAACAAGCGTTAAGCTCGTTACAAACTGGTGTCTTCCGTAGTTTATACACATTTAGTGGTCGTTATAGCTAGCTAAGGACAATGCTTTGAAGGAGATTAAGTCAAATTCCAGGTAAGCTTATTGCTTTGTTTCTAATAAAAATATTAACCGTAGATTTGGTTCACACCTCGTACTACTTGTAAATCTACGAAAATAGGATATATGCAAAGTCTGTCCTTGAATTTTATTAAAATGATGCATACGTTTTATTTTGGTAAAAAAAAAATCTTGAAATATCATACCATTTCCAATCCTTCGACTCCGCAATACCCTTCCCTACTCTACTAGAACGAGTATCACCCCTTGTTCTGGTATATGTTTAATGCAGCCCACCCTCACCAATAATCTGCTCTTCTTATGTCTTCCATTTTATGTTATTTTATTTTTGGCGGAAGTTTCATTGCCATCCCCCTATACATCCCTTAGATCTGCAATCTCGCCAATTCTTGTTCCTCAGCAACACAACTCCCTATCCCTCACGTCCTCATCCTCTTCACATGATGCTCTCTCTTCCCATAAGATTTTTTTCTTGCTTACACAGCGTCCCACATGAATGAAAGCAGTAGAATAAGGATAGGCAGAAAAGATCTTCCCGTACGCATTTAACTTTTATAAATTCTGTCCAGATTTATGGGGCAGTATATCACGTCAGAGCATTGAGATCCGTAAAGTTAACAACGCAACCACGATAAGCAGTTTTCTCTCCACGAAAAAGAAAGAAGAAAGAAAGTAAAACGACATCCACAGTAAACACACACACACACATACATACATATATATATATATATATATATATATATATATATATATATATATATATATATATATATATATATATATATATATATATAGCGTGTGTATTTATATTCAAAAGAATGGCATCCAACACCAGATAGGCAGGCAAACCATGAATGGGAGAATACTCAAGTTTTCTTTTTTTAATCGAATCTTTGGGTTGATATACTTTACAACTTAGCAAAGTAATCGTGTGATAAAACTACAGTCTTTAATTAACTAGCGCACCGTTAAGGTATGTTCTCCGTAACTGCGTCTAGATATTTTATCCTTGGGTCTTCCTCTTCCAGGTTTTCGTTCTGCTTTTCCTTTTATCAACACGATTATCCATCAGAGTGCGAATAACATGACCATTGACCAAGCATGCTATTTCTTCTTTTTTCTATCATCTTCATGATCTGTCGTTCTTCTTTAACTTCCTTTAGTACGTCTTCACTCCTTTTCCTTTAGGACCATGATATGCGATGCATTCTACGCCAACACCACATTTCAAATGCTTCAGCTTGGATATTTCAGTTGTAACTCACCTATAGTATGGTCAATTTACAGTTCAACCTAGACATTCAAAGTGGAAAAGCAAACCCTCCCGAAATACTGTATTTAGCACATCCTTGGATGAATATACCACAGAAAGTTCAAAAAAAACTTCATCGGGTTTCGGAAATATGACGTCATTAATAAGGCCGTAGACAGAATTTGTAATGTTTTCTGTGAGTGGGTTTAATTCCCCACATAAGAGAAATAGAAGTGTTGTTTTTGTTCCAAACTCAAGAGAATTAATCACTAAATCTATAGAATGTAACGTGTTGTCTGTATTTTAAGTTTCTATCGAGATAATGTAACGAAAACATGAAAAAGCTGTTTTCGACTACCTGGTTTTGAATGTAAGTGTAAATAACTCAGTAATTGTAAAGTATTTCAAATGTACCTTTAAACAAACGTTGTAGAGCATTGTAAGACTTTTACAAGAGGGATGCAAATAACCACTCGCCCAGGGCGAGTGGTTGATCAGTGCGGGCGAGTTTCTATTATCACTAATAAAATACCGATGGTAAATAAATTATTTCTATTGTGGGATGTACGGTAGACTAGTAGTGTTTTCCTTGGGCTAGTAAACTTTTATTGCTTATTTTCATCCTTGTATTTATAAAGATGAATCCAATATATCCAATACATTTTCTGTATGTTCAAATATAAGGAAAATATATTTTATTTAATTCAAGGTTTACACGTGCACAACATTGGTTTACTTTGTATGTATACTAAAAAAATCTATTTAGCTAAAATTTTAAAAATACTTGAAGTCTTACTCATTATGATTAAAAGCCATGAATCCGAGCATTTGATTTTATTGACAGTTTATCATTTCCTTCACTATTGGATCCATTTAGTCGTAGTGCGACATCTTCAAATTTGAATTTCAACTAGCTCAGAATTTTCTCCAATTTTTGTCTATTTTTGTCGAAACAAAAATGTTTGTATCGTTCAAATTAACAAAGGAGAGCCATTTCAAATTTGAACCACTTCTACCACCTGTAATGCGACACTTTCAAATTCCAATTTTAACAAGTTTAGAATTTTGTCCAATTTTTGTCCATTTTTGTTCAACCAAAAAACATTTGTATCGAAGGTGACCAAAGCGGCCAAATTTTGAAATGATTCTTTCGTTTTCTTGAATGATACAAAATTTTATCTTGCTTGGACAAAAATAGATATGAATTGGACAATATTCTGAACTAGTTAAAATTCAAACTTGAATATGTCGTACTAGAGGTGATCCAAGTGGCCAAGCTTTGAAATGACCTTCCGTCGTTTATGTGAATGAACAACATTTTTTCTTGTTTGGACGAAAATGGACAAAAATTGGTCAACACTCTGCGCTAGTTAGAATTCAAATTTGAAGATGTCACACTACAACTAAATGGACCTTTTATTATGGGATTGTCAGACGCGGCAAGCGAATCGGCATTTGATCATGAGCGCTGTTTTCAAGTCGACAAATCCGAGTGCAGTGGTTCCCAGTGTATGAAACGAAAGACTGTTCAAAACAAAACAACACTTTCTGATCTAAAAGAATAACTGAGAGTTATATAATATATTCTCTCAGAATACTGATAAAAACGTCATGATTCTAGTTTTATTTGTTCATATTTTGCAGCAGTCTTGTTTTGCAATGATATTTTAATTATTGTTTCATAAGTAAGTTGACTTTACCAATGAGAATCAGTAAAAATTAGACAGGGAATTATGGCCCTATTGGTTTTTGGTAAAACGTGAAGTCGCCAAAATGAACAATACACTTTGTATTTTGGACGTAGAAAGACTGTATGTAGATAAAGTTACACATGGAGATTGTATCGTAAGGGCTCGTGTGAGTCATGTGAGAAGCTTTCCAGAAATATATAGTGCGGACGAGAGAACTAAATCTATCGTTATTAACCTGGACAAAAGCAGCTCTTAGGATCAGGGTTAAAAGTAGGAACAATTGACTAGATGCTTAATGCAAATGAACAAATGCCAGCATGCAATATGTATGTGCAGTTTTATTTACATATATTTCATGAAATTATAATATTGATTCAGTGTCCCGCAATTATGCCCTGTAGGGTAAAGGAGATAGACAATAAATAGAAATTAATGACGATAGAAATTTTACTTCAATTAAAAAACGAACGGAAATAGAGAACCCTCAAGACACCCTACAAACAAGTTTCCACTACAACACCTTGGACGGATTTAAATCGAATCAAGAATTCTTAGCTTTTCCGTGGCGCCGTGTGCCCCGTATGTGTACTTCATGGATTGGTGCATAACACGTAATTGTTTCCTTATGTGAAATGTCCTTTGTCTAAGGATAAAGGAAAATCAAAATAGTAAAGCATTGGACTTCGGTTGCCAGATTCCTAAGCTAAGTTTGGTGCTTGGAGGGATCTGAAAGTGGTTATAAACGACGTTCCTACGCTAACTAATCTAAAGCATATTTACAATCACTCGTTTCTCATGTGAACATCCGGAACAAACAAAACATATTCATATCACATTCGTAACAGAAATTAATATTATTAATAAGGCACTTGCTATGATGATGTTATTAGTGTCAATTTTGTATTGTTATAATATACTGAATGTTGGTAGAGACAAGAGCGTTTGCTATATGCAAGATTCGCCCTGTGACAGTTGGTTTTCCCACCAGCTGTTTGGCAACAGCGCACTGTGAAATCATTGTTTAACGCCAACCGCCAGTTCCGTTGACGCAGACTGTAATTTCTCTCTGATGAATCCTTATTTTTACTTCCTGTTCTTCTTCATCTTCTTCGAATATGGGAGATGCATTACTACAGCCTTGTCTACATAGGCGCCCGAAGGGGAGCGCAGGGTGGGGCCCGGACCCTGTCTGGTTCAGGAAAATGTATACATAATATAGTAAACTACGTATATTAAATACCAGGCTAATATAGCAACCATGAAGATGGACCCCTCCCTAGAAAATTTTCTTCGGGCGCCCCTGCTTGTCTAACATACTGGCTACACATCTCGGAATACTTTAAATCTGATACTCGACAGAGCCAGTTTCGTTCACAGACGGCTTATAGTTACAAGCAGCAAGTTAGATTAAGAGGAGCAGGATCTTGGAGGCTTGGTACTGGCTTGAATTCAATGTTAACTTGTCAATTAAATTTGTTGGTGGAAGATCTGTAACTTGCCACTGTTGCGCCTGATGGAAGTGTTACTGTCCAGCTGTTTCTGTTGGTGGGAAGAATATTAAGTTAAAATAAAAGTTACATGTTGTATAGCAATAATCTTCATGTAGATACGGTGCCTTCTTTTGTCAAGATTACCGTACAATGCCAGGAAAGTGCCTTACTGGCGAGAAAAATCGTTCAGATGAATCGTGTAAACTAACATACTTTCCTAAAGACCTGCATCCTTTTGTAATATTTTGAATGGTGTTTTCTCTTCCTTCAGGTATAATGATGTAGTTGTATCACACTTTGTAAACGTATGTAAAAGGAAGACATAATGCCTCATTTCACTCAATGCTCCTTGCGGTCCAAGGGTGATTCACACTCTGTTCTGTTCCCTTCCAGTATCTGGCATCATCATGAATGTTTAAAATAAAGCATGGTGGAACATTAGCACCTGGAAATCTGCATCGTCATCTAAGATAATGATTGGATATGTTACTGATGATTTTACTGCTTTGAAAACAGAGTATCTGCATCTGCTCATACACAGAGAAAAATCCGTTCTGTTGGTGGGAAGAATATTAACCGGACAGCGGTATATTATACAAATATACGGTATCCTCTTGCTTATTCTAGAAACCAGCACGGAGCATACGTTATCCGTATGTTACATAGGCACTGACCTTATGCCGTTGCAGGATGTCTGACATCTAACAGTTTTCCGTATATCACATACATATACTTATGTTACCTTCGTTGGCTATATGTTATATACGTCCATTTGTATGTGAGATCCTGACCGCCTACATTGTTTCATACAGAAAGCACGTATAGATGGAACACTTATACAGAAAGTATTATAAAACATGCGTTTTCAGTTATACGTCTGCTGTACGTTAAGTCCAAAAACTACAGGAATTACGCATGTATTAATCCAATGTTCTCGGGATTGCTGCCAGAGTGAGTGTTGCTGTGCTGAGCTTTCGTTACCATACAGCGGCAACATCTTCGCTGTATGGTAACGAAAGCTCAGCACAGCAACACTCACTCTGGCAGCAATCCCGAGAACATTGGATTAATAGTAGACGCCAGCAAAGCTTCAAGATCATATTACGCATGTAACTTATCTTTTTAAGTAAGCCACCTACTTTTTGTTTTCTCAGTGTACTTGATTGTAATAAATTTCGTCTTGTTGGTTGGACTTAAAAGAAAATTATTTTTGGATAGTGATTCGAACACATTTTCGTTCACAACTACAGACATTGTTCCACCTGATCGTTAGTGTTTAAGGCGCTCTGAATCATTCGTGCTGTATATCATGTAGTCATCAAAACTACAATACATATACCATAGTGAACTCTCAAATGCTTGAATATTTACATAGTTACCCATATATTGTTGGATGCAACCATTGTACACGGTGAAGTACGTACCCACCTCCAAAACGTAGACTGCATTAGGAGGATGACTTTCATCAAATCTTGCTATCTCATTTAGAAACATAACTTTTCGTCCCACTTCTCTTTGGTATGAATAGGGGCGAGGTAAACTACTTACTTTAATACCAATGAAAGTGAGCGATTTCCACGCACACTCCGTCGTGAGTAGTAACTCCAAAAGAGCCCTAACCCCTTGTGGTTCGCTGTATAATGTGTAAATGAAAACATGAATGCATTCTGGATCTAAGAAATTTAATGTGATTCTCAATTCTTTAGAAATGTTTGAAAAGTGTGTTTTTCAAGTGTCTGGGTAAATTACACGGTTTGCCAAGGAATGCAACTGTACACATGAACAAGACTAAACTTGAACTTTGTAACACGCAGTCTTTATTATTTGTATTAATAAATTTTATACAGCAGTATATTTAGACTTTTTCATTAATTTGCATATCAAAATGGAGATGGTTTTCTTTATTTTCATGTATTATTTATATTATTGATTAACTTAGAATCGTATTTATTTTTATTTCATAAATATTGGTAATATTCAAGTTTAGATCGAGGATGTAACGACAGATATTGGATTTTGTATATATAAAGATAGACTCTAGTGAGTTAGAGATTTTTTTAGGCAGACTTGTAGAAGACAACTAAGCTCAAAAGGTCAGTCACCTATGCTTGGTCAGCCTTGCCAACTCTATTGTGAGTTGAAACTAAAAATTACTGTTTTATTTCTGTGAAGCAGCTATAAGAATACTATATAGAACTGAAAAACTATAAAACAACCTGAGTTGTAACACTACAGAAAAGGCGACAGAAAGACGGATATTTGTCTATTGTCAAAATTTAACACATAGATATTAAAACAGAAGAACAAAGATGTGTGAAAACCAAGGGATAGCTATCGATTTCACAAGAATTCTAGCGGCGTAGCGTACGCCAGCCGATTTACCAGATGAAGTAGTTTGTAATATCAAATAATAATAATAATGATAATAATAATAATAATAATAATAATAATAATAATAATAATAATAATAATAATAATAATAATAATAATAATAATAATAATATGTAAGAATTATTGTGTTTGAGAGTCAATTATGTCTTGGAAAGCTACGCGTACCCTCATTGTTTGTTTACCATTTCCGTCCTTCCGTATATCGTATCATAAAACTTTCTTTCAGCCGCGAGAAAAAAAAAAGAAAAACAAGCACTGTCTGGTATTGGAGTGGGTGCAGTTTTGGCTTTCTGCTGGGGACAGACGGAGACTGGTAATCCTTATTTTAAGAAAGTCATTCAAATAGAGTTAATAGAGGATGACAACTCGATACCACGGTAGCAAAGATATGTATACTTGTAAGTAAAGTAGATGTATGTTTAATTTCATTCTATAATTAATAATTTGTAAAATTGTCACCCGGAAGCAGAAAGCGCCGAAATGTTATGATTGTCAGTGACATTTTGAGTTCTTACCCCTAGAGGGACTAGACAAATACAAGAAAAGAAAATGTCAGGTGGTGAAAAACATATTAACCGGCCTATCTTCAATGTAAAATTTGAAGGTTATATCAGAAGGGGACTTTAACGTATTTGGTATCTAATGAAAGGCCAAAGCATGCAGATTTTAGCGCTTGATTCGAAACGAGGTGACAATCTATAAGAAGTGAATTATTTGAGTATAAAGTCAATGTAAATAAAAATAGGTATACTTCCTCCCAAAGTTCCGTTAGCAGGTAGATATACAATAGAAAAGGTTATCTCTATTGAAAAGCCAGTAGCATTGATGCGAGACACGACTCTTGTGCGGCAAACCCCTTTTACAAAACCGAAAATCTGGAGAAGAACGAGGCAGTTAGCAGTTATATCGAGTCTGTGCAGTTGCTGCTCGTGTGACAATAGTTGTTTCAGCATGAACACTATAAATTCACCAGAGTTAGTTGTAATTGAAGATAGGTGATTATATTCAAGTTGAGTTTAATTAAGCACGAGAAGTTGCATTATTTGTGTTCAAAATAAGTTGGATGAACTGTTTCAATGCTCAGGATAATTTTAATTTAGACCATATGAATTTTGAGATCCAAACTGACAATACTGTAAACAAAATAAAGCATCTTGCATATGCAGCAACAAACAACTAAAAAAAATAGAAGTGCAATTGAAACAAAGCTTCCAGTAGTTAAAAGGTAGTGACATTCAAGTTATAATCAGGCACCAAGGACTTAGATGCCTGGATACTATGGAAACCGCTCTAAGAAGAAAATTATCACCAAGGAAGAAGAAACACTAAAATCGGGATTAACGCTGTGAAGGAATGGATACCTACCTGGGAACTAAAGATGAACTGTGAATTGGATATACATATATGTTACTAACTGTGAACTAGTGATAAAAAAAAAAATCATAAGATAGTTCTTTCAGTTCAACTGTGTGCACTTAGTATATCGATATAAATTAAGTGCTTTGGTTTAAGTGATTAAGTGTTGTGTTAAAATAAAAGTGTTTATTAAACTACATGGAGTTATCACCTTCCCTAAGACACATCCAATAGAAATATCCTCATTAAGCCATAACGCTTGAAAATTCCGTCAGGTCTTCTGAACTAATGTGCTCTCTTCAGGCGTGCATCCAAAAACTTCTGTTGTTGGTAGGTATCAAAAGTTTGGGGGCGGCGTCCAGTACTACAAGACACTACTTCTATGCAGTACTGAACCGGTGTTATTCTACATCCGAAAAGAAGTTCTAAAATTTCCTAACTTGGGTACTGCCACCTATGGTCTCAGGAAAAAGATTATACAGTATAAGTAGGTTGTTTTTATAAGAAAGAGTATGTATGAAGAATAAGATCAAATCTTTATGCTACATCAATCAACTCTCTGCTAAGCATGTATAGTTTTATTAAGAAAGCGTGCAAATGTATTTCGAGTTATGAAGTGTTTTTTGGGGGGGGTCCGGATCCAATGGTCCCCCACGGGGTCCGCCCCTGATTCTCTTTGACACGTAATCCCAAGTGAAGTTCAAATCTTCATGGAGTCACGAGTCAGAAATCTCGTGAAGTATGTATCATTTACGTTTCTCAGATACAGCGAAGACCAATCAAACTCGTCGGAAAATCAGACTTTCGCTGAGTCGTAGGTACACTCATGTCGAAAATGATTGTCGCATATCTATAACTGTCTTCTTGTAAGAATAGAATTTGATAATGATTTTGCAGGGTATTTTTAATACTGATACTATGTGTATAATAGGGAAATGTATATTTGTGGCAAATTTCATAGGAAAACAATTATAAAGGCGAAAATTATAATGAGTAAAATAAAATGTTGCTAACTGGACGAGAAAATTTTATTTTGGTTTTATTGTTCTTATTTATTGCTCTTTTGGCATGACATTTGCCACATACATGTCTTTGCCGATTATAGACATACTAACATTACAAGAAATAGCGTTCGAATTCGTTATCAAATTATATTCCTGCAACAACATATTTATAGACATCCGACAATAATTTTGGACATGTACGTATAATTAAAAACTACAAGAGAGAGAGTGACTTTAGTACAGTAAACGAAAACTATAGGAGTAATGACATAGCAGTGAGTTCGGGGCAGGCCCGCATCCACGGGGGATCTAGGGGCGGGGTCCCCCTAAATTTTTACTGCCCTTCTAAACTTGTCATGATATTCTTGCAAATGAGCTATATAATATGGTTGGATCGGGCCCCCCTAACTTCTACCGCCCCCCCCCCTACATTTTTGAACTTTCTACCAGCCTCGTTCGAGGCTATCTGAAAATTATTTATGACATCTTTGGTTAATCGTCTGTATCAGCATTACTCATTGGACATTCCATTCTCTATTAGAGAATGAGTTGTCATTAATACCACGACTTCTATTTAGGTTGATACATAGCACTCCAGCAAAACACAATAATCAATCCGATAGCTCATTGTTCGCGGAGAAAATAAATTGTTTTGTAGTCATTGCAAAATAAAATGTCACTGCTTTGAGAGACATTTTAGTCTTCTAAATAGTCCTCAGAAGTATTAGAATAATACATATACTCATTAATACTCTTTGATAATATTTGTTTTGTAAAGCTCTTAATGCAAGAAGTCATATTGGCATGAAGATTTCAACCACATAGGCCTATGCATTTTAAGACTTCGCGCGACTGACATCTATGAGCTTTTTAAGTCAAAAAAGACAGTAAAAAAGTTCTGATGATTGAAGAAGTTATTATAAATCTCATTGTGAAGATAAGCAAGATTCTCAATAGTGAATTTATAAAGATCGAAAATCGTTAAAGCTTCCTGAAATTCAATTTCAATACCAAATCAGATACTTGTTTAATACAACTAGTAAGCAAGTTAGGTTTATAGCAGTTGAGCTTGTGAATTCCTCTTCATTGAACATAAGAAAGACTAGAGTCGCCCCAATGGAATGGAAATGTATTTTCAGGAAATTTCCTCGTCTTAGATTTTCTCTAGATATTTCCCTTTCCTCATACTTTATTATCATTTCATTAAGCTAAATTGCTACTTTTGGTTTATTTTCCTTTCTCACGAGTGCTTCTTTATTCTATTTATGATGCATAGGAAAAAAAAGTAGAGTAACAAGAATTTAGGAAAGAGGAAGATGGTAAAGACAAGCTAAGAAGTTAGATACACCTAGGAAGAAAAGAAATAAAAATAAACACAGCTATCTATGAATTACAATGAGTGTATACGTGTACGTAATAAAGCGAAGAAACTATTTCTTATGTTAAACAAAAAGTTCCCACAAATTTAGAAATTATAGCTTAGATAAAAATTTAGGTCCAGGGGATGACAATATTACTATTACATATTATACAAAGGAAGTCTATAAATATTTTGAATGTTTGATCCATTACGAGTACAATGCTTTGTGTTTTAGAAGTATAGGACAATTAAAAGATGATCTATAAACAGAGAACGCTTCATACTTTGGTATATGGTTGCCAGCTTTTCATAACAAAATGTAAGGACACGTAATGCGGCTAAAGGCGAAGAGTACTTTGAAGGAGATAAACAAAAGTACCTGGGACAGATGTGTAAAGAAATAATGGAACTTCAAGTCTGCGGCAGATTTGATCTAATGTTTCAGAAAGCACAATAATTAGGAGGAATAGTTAACAAATGCATATGCACATTTGGAATCGAATGCACATTTGAGTCCATGTAGTCACTGGCCAAAGAATTCTTAGAGTTTGGGAAGAGTACATAAAAAGATCTGTATGATCAGAAGAACCGCCCCAAAAGATATTGCGATCGAAGCAGAGGAAGAGGTGGATGATGAAAATAAAAAGGATCCAGTATATTGAAAAGTGAAGTAGTACAAGCCATCAAGGACATGCGAAGGAGGAAGGCCACTGGAGATCTGCTCAAGGGATTATGATACAATGTAATAAAAGTACTGACTTCACATATTAACAAGATCTACCTGAGTGGGGAATGGCCAAAGGATTTTCTTGATGTTACAATAATAGCATTACCAGTGGTGCCCACCCCCCTCATATCCATGACGCACCCCCCCCCCTCAATTGTCTATCCCTAGGTGTTCTTCCATGAAAAGAAATCTTTTCGATTAATTTTTACAACCCCTCAAACATATTTATATAGATTTTTGACCCCCCCCCAAATATTTCAATGACGCAGTTTGCGTCATAGCCCCCCTTCGTGGGTACCCCTGGCATTACCCAAGGAAAGGAAGCAAAGAGGTGCAGCGAACGCAGACCCATTAGCCTTATTTCCCACACTGGAAAGATAATTGCGCGCATACTGAACAGATTGCTGGAAAACAAGATAGAAGAGATGTCGGACGAAGATCAATTCGGATTCGGGAAAGGGAAAGGCACCAGAGATGCCATTGAGGTGATGAGAAATATCTCAGAACGAGTTTTGGACGTAAATTAAGAGTTCTGTTTGTGCTTTATAGACTGGCGAAAAGCTTTCGACAGGGTAAATTGGACGCAACTTTTACAAATACTTAAAGAAATCAGAGTCAACTGGAGAGACCGACGGATCATTCGCTACCTGTACATACGACAACAAGTCAAGTTGCGTTTGAATGAAGGAGAAACCAATAGTGTGGAGATTGAAAGAGGAGTCGGACAAGGATGTAGTATGTCGCCCCAATTATTCAACATTTACAGTGAATGGTTAATGAAGGAAGCATTAATGGAATTGGAGATTTGGAGATTTGAAGAGTGTAGGGCAGATCATTAATGACATCAGGTATGCAGATGATACGGTTATTATAGCTAGAACTGAAGAAGAACTACAGGAGATGACTGACAAAATAGCTGAGACTGGGAAACTATATGGAATGGAAATCAACATCCAAAAATCGAAAGTCATGAGAATATCCCGTGGAAATGCGCCGTTACAGATCAGAGTAGAAGAAAGAGTACTTGAAGAGGTTGACCATTTCAAATATCTGGGAAGTATTTTGACGAAAGACGCGTACTGCATCAAAGAGATCAGGTCGAAAATTGCCGTAGCCAAAAAAGCATTCAACAAGAAAAGGTCAATCTTAACTAGCAGTCTTAATATTGATCTTAACAAGAAATTGGTCAAGTGCTATATTTGGAGCACTGGATTTTATGGTTCAGAGATTTGGACATTACGAAGTTAAAGGAGAAATATTTAGAGAACTTCGAAATGTGGTGTTGGAGGAAGATGGAGAAGATAAAATGGACAGAAAGAGTAACAAACGAAGACGTTTTAAAACGGATGGGAGAGAAGAGGACGCTTCTAGCTACCATCCTTCGTAGAAAAGCCAATTGGATGGGACACATCTTGCGAAGAAATAGTGTTCTTCATACTGTCATAGAAGGAAAGCAAGAAATCGGAAGAAGAAGAACACAATGAACGATGATTTGATAAATAGAAGAAAATATTGAGAGTTGAAAGAGGAAGCTGAAAATCGAGAAACATAGAAGAAACATTTCCAGGTCCAAACTGAAAATTAAGAAGAAAAGAAATAAGAAAAAAGGAGAAAAATCTCACTAGTCCCAGGACCTGCCAAAATGCAGGAAGAGACCAAACTGTGAATTCTGATGTTGAGTTAAGTAAAAGTGAAGACTTAGAACAGAAATCAGATTCTTTCTCAAATAATAATGAAACAGAATTGCTCTACATATTGTGGTAATGAAAAATAAACTCTATGTTACGTAATACCAGTGAAAAATTTGATGCACTAAGGTAGAAGTGATATCAATGAAACAAGAAAATATCAAGTTGAATAAACTATTATCAACTAACAGCAAGGCAGAGACATTTGCTGAAGTGATAAACAGATCAACACCCCCTGTTTAGAAAAAGATACGAGGCAATTCTGAAAACGTGAATGTCAAGGTCAGAAAAGTACCTTTTTGCTCGGTACAGCAGGAGACAAGTGGTAGTGAGTGGTAGTTAGTAACCAAAAACACACAGAAGTGAACAAACGAATGGATCGGGCTTTGTTTCCAGAAACTGTAATACTCTTATGCAAGAGAGAAACGACAAGGACAAACTAAAGGTAAACAAGAAAGTATCTCGTACAGCAGCACTGTTTGTTACGAGACTTGACCCTTGTGTTCCTTTTGATGATTTTATTACATCTGTGAAGGACAGTGTTAATATTAATGTTAAAAGCTATGTTCAATTAACAGCTAAACATAGCAGTTATTCTTTCTTCGTTTTATGTTAGTGTAGAAGAAAATGAATTTAATGCTATTTGTAACCCAACTGACAACCGAACGATGAAATTAAATGTCATGATGCTCAAACTGAACGGGCTCAAAAGGATGATTCAGGTAATTAAATTAGCATAACTTAGTACCCTAAAAAGATGACATACTTACAGTTATTCTATCAGAATCTGATACTAAACCATTACTATTGTGCTTGCACTATTTTCTTCAGGTTAACCATTGAGGAATTTTACTGATTGTTGTGACTGGTTATGCGCCTTTTTTATACAGTGCGAACCAATAATTGTAAGATTTCTGTCCTTTGCCAAAGCTTGTCTTTATAAACCTAGACCGCGAACCTAATATTGCTGGAGCTCCATCAGTAAAACAATTACTGATAGCAGAAAAGACACCAGAATCTTTGGATGATATCTCCAACATGTTTGAAACCAATACTTCTTCCATTAACCTCTTTTCATTTACAAACCTACAGTACACTATTAAATAACAGCACTGAGATATGTCCGTGGAATCATCACAGTGGAGGGCAAACAATGGAGATTTTTTTACCTTTTCAACTGCCTGATCTTTTAAATCCAAAGCCATTTCATTAATTCAACGTTTCACAATATTATCTGAAAGCGACAGTTTGTCAATTTTTTCTAGCTTTCTTTACCAAGTACGATTTTGGTTGTCTTAAGTACGCAAGAGTTTCACTCCCTGTACCTTTCCGTCGGTTTCAATTTTACATTGTGTAAGTGCTTAAATTTCTTCCTCCATCAAGTTAGGAATCTTGTTTCGTCCCTCTTTTATTCTTTCGAATACTAAAACATATCTCTTTTGAAATTAAAATTACACTTATGTTGTTTGTTGATTTTAGTATGGAAGAGACGAAGGAAGAAGAGAGACGGGGGTCTCTACCAGATACGATTATGAGATACGAAGGTGTCATTTGGGTGACCTAGCTGCACGGCGTTTGCTGTCGCAATTTTATTGATGCGAAGTGTACATAAATACTTTTAAATTCGACCGAAAAGGAGTCTGTGCTCTTTAAAACTTACTCTCCATAAAGAAAAACATACGAAGTTTAAGTATAATATCCTTCAAACACAATATTTACAGAGAATTCATCATTTTATGATTCGAATGGTTAATTGTTGCCTCAAAGAAGACAGGATTTATAAATTATACAGTTTATTGAAGTGTTTGCTTATGACTGTACGACCTACATATTACACAAAATCACGCAATTCATTATGTTAATGAAATAAAATGGCGAAGAAACATCTCATTCTGTTTATCCAAGATTGATATGGATTTCAAAACTCGCAGGAAAGTCTTCGAACTTCGGCGTTTATCGGAATTAAGTCTCATTATAATGTCTTGCAACACCTCATTATACAGCGTGGTCTAGAAGTGGGGGTACCCCTAATTGGTGCTTTCTGACGCTTTTAGGTTTTACCCACATTTGTTTGGTAACATTGCTTGGCATTGTCTGGTAATGTTGCTTGGCATTGTTTGGCAGGATGGAGCACCAGCGCACTTCGTGATTCACGTGCACAATTACCTGAATCAGACGTTTTGTGACCGCTGGATTGGAAGAGGTTGTGCATCTTTACCAGCTCCCTTTGTCTGGCCTCCAAGAAGTCCCGATCTGCTAATAATGCTCTCTAGAGTTTCATAAAGTAACAAGTAAGAAACACTCGATATCACACAACGCAGGAATTACGAACAGCTGTGGAACAATCCCTCACCCTCGTGACTCAGGAGTATCTCCGCAAAACATCTGCGAGAACTTGGCGCAGAATTCAGCTGTGTTACGACATGGATGGTGATCATACCGGTGTTTATGACTCTTAAGACTCTTAAACTTCAAGGTAACTGTGTACAGACATTATACCATAACTAACACTATACTATTGAAACTTAAGGGAGGGTATGCCCACTTCCGGACCACCCTGTCGTTTATGGTTTTACCTATTATATCAGCCAAGATGATCATTTCATCTTTCAGGATTATTATCTATATAGCCACATTACTCTTCTAGATCAAATATCGAAAAATTCTTAAATATGATTGTTTGTATGTATGTAATAAGTTTAAATGAAAAGCCCTATTATCAACCTTCATGTGTTAACACTTAAAGAATTCCAAGATATGGACATCTCAATATAATATTTGAAATCCCCGTCCCTATTTCATTCCACTTCTTTTCTTCTCTTCTGGTCAAAAATTTATAAACACGCTGAAACACGTATTTAATTATTTTAAATAAAAAGTTTTAGAAACAAATTTCATGTCTCTAGTCTTAAGGGGTTTTAAGATATGAATATGTTGCTATAGTAATAATCACCACCAATCACCCTATACCATTTCCAACACCGAATTTCCTATAGTTTTCCCTTACTAATAACTTATATCAAAATTCCCATCACTGTACAAATATCAAGTTTCAAGCTATAACGACTCACCAAGGGTAGTCGTTAACCTGGTTCGATCGATGATATATGAATCTCGAGTGGTAGTAATAGTTTGCATGTAAAAAATATCTTTAATAATTATACATATTATTATTCTCACCTTTTCTATCAAAATTATAAAGTCGACAAACCGTATCAAATGGTTTATTAGTTGATACACTTTTATGTATTTTCATTCAAATTGTCATGCACACATACAAGATGATTAGGTATCCATAAACAACTTCGTAGCAACTAACTACATAACACTATCTATATTTCTTACAGATATTAAAAACATTCTTCTTTTGTTAATATTAAATTAACATTCTATTAAGTATATTGCTTATGTATGAGCACTTTCTGCCCAAGGTACAGGTAATTATTAAACTATCCAAAGTATTTCGTTATATAAAATGTCGCCCGACAATTGGACTGAATATAAAAGTCATAAGAAAGCTTGACTTTTATCTTCAAGAACCACTGGTCCGTTTACAATAATGGTCTTACATTACTTATGCCCATCACATTTTGATCACACCTCGTATGTATCTTCATTTCATATATATATATATATATATATATATATATATATATATATATATATATATATATATATATATATATATATATATATATATATATATATATATACATTTATAACAAATCTTTCACTTCATTAATACTTATTTTTCATTACATTAATTATATTTATTTCATTATCATTCATTATATTATTATTATATTTTATTATTAAAATGTCGTCGCCCATTTATTTAATCTTTGAAGGGTGCGAAGTCTAAATCGTAAGAAACAAACATGAGTTACCATTATCCAGGGCGCATTATATAATAATTATATTAGGTGATATTTCAAAATAAACATTGGATCAATAAGGCATCAAAATATAGAAGAATCTCATTCAAGATAGTCGTTGAATAATTAACTTAATAGAATGAATCTTACACTTGACATAATCTTTGGCAGTTAAGTTTTCAACACAAGTCAATCTAATATAAATAATCTTTGTTTTTAATCAATTATGAATCGAATTATAATTCCTCATATTGTCTGTATAGCGAAGTTATAAGAATTGTTTTCATTATTGATATTAACACATAAACTTAAAAATAAAAGTTCACAAGAATCTATAACTGATATGGGTTTAACCTAATTTCATTAACGGTAATCAGCTTACATTCATACTTGCATATGATTCTAATAAAGTACATTGTACTGCACAATCATGATTAGGTTCCAGAACATTTTGTACATGTATTTCATCGTGATTCTGATTTTGATACGAAGTGCCATCTCTTGACCTCCAATTACGTCTATCCACGTAGTTTGTTGTATTCCTGGAATTTCGCCATACATTACGTCTATTTTTAAACCTGTTTTGATTATATAATCTAACATAAGGATTGCTACGATTAATTAGGTTAGGCGGATTCCCTACATAACTTGGCCTATTTTGCTCGTTTTGATTGCTAGAATTTACTCGGCTTAGGTTGTGTTCCGTATCGTTCACACTTCTGATATTTAAATTCCGAACAGGTACAAAATGATCTGAATTATTCTTATTTTTACCTACTCCTGCTTGTTGACTCATAGCATGGTATTGAGTTTCATAGCATTGGACTAGCATTAATAAATGGTTGAAACTCATACACTGTGTAGAAAACAAGATCTGTTGTAACTTAAATGGGAGCAAATTTCGAATCGATGCTATTATTCTAGATTCCGATTGTAATGGATTAACGAGTTTTAATTCGTTGTATGTATTTACGACAAACTCAACAACAGATTTGTGCAAACGAGGATTGAAATGTTGATTTCTAATGGTGGCATCTCGATTTGCAAGCAAAAAGTCATTTTCATAATTCGCAATTAGCGCTGCTTTGAATTCCTCATAAGTATTGATGTGATCACGTACGGCTTTAAACCATAAAGAACATGGTGGGAGTAATACATGAGGGATTAATTTCATATATTGTGATCTATCTATACACATTATATTGCATTCGTCCTGAAATTTTTCCAGGAAAGAAGTAGCGTTTTCATTACATTTACCACTGAATTTACTCATACCCCGTATTTCACTCATCTTAACACTTAACTTTACCTTCCTTTTATCATTCCGTGTACTTATTGGGTGACAATTCCTATCCATGACGTGATGTGTTGTTGCACCATCCCTTTTCCGCCCATCTGTCCTCTTCGGATGAATTTCTTCCAAAATAATATCCTCATCAGACACAGGTGAAGGCGAAGTCATCTCTGGTGAGTGGGGAAAATCCAAGCGATCACTACCCATATTATTGTGGTATGTGTTGTCCTTAACCTGTAGCGTTCTAATTTCTTCCTGTAGAGTAGCTATCAATTGCGTATTTGCACGTATATTGTTAGAATTATTGATGACCTGAATCTTTTGCTGTTGAACAGAAGATTCTATTACTTCTAAATCCTTTTTTACATCACTGATTTCTTGGCTCAGGTGGTTGTGATTATCCTGGCACTCCTCAGATATTCCTTTTAACTTTTCCTCGAACTGCGAGGTGATATCGTTCATCGTCTGGATAATTAATTGTTTCGTTTCATCTGACTTCTGTTCCATTCGTCTGCTTAATTCCTCGTATTGCTTATTGGATTCTTCGGACTTCTGCTCTATCGTCTGCTTCAATTCTTCGCATTGCTTGTTGGACTCTTCGGACTTCTGCTCTATCGTCTGCTTTAATTCGGTAGACATCTGAATCAATTGTCGCTGTAAGGCTAGCAAGATTCGGTCTTCTGATGTCATTCCTGGTGCTACACTATGTTCACCGTCGTCACTATTATTGGATTCTTTTTCAATTGCCTCACCGTTCATTTTTCTTATAATTATTCTACCACTTCTTAGTCTGGTGAAATTTGTATTCATTAACTTTATTACAAAAGTAAATTCACCCTTACTTTGCTTCGGGATATGAATTTACAGCAAGTCCCGGGTGAGGTAAACCAAAATTTTTATAACGACTCACCAAGGGTAGTCGTTAACCTGGTTCGATCGATGATATATGAATCTCGAGTGGTAGTAATAGTTTGCATGTAAAAAATATCTTTAATAATTATACATATTATTATTCTCACCTTTTCTATCAAAATTATAAAGTCGACAAACGGTATCAAATGGTTTATTAGTTGATACACTTTTATGTATTTTCATTCAAATTGTCATGCACACATACAAGATGATTAGGTATCCATAAACAACTTCGTAGCAACTAACTACATAACACTATCTATATTTCTTACAGATATTAAAAACATTCTTCTTTTGTTAATATTAAATTAACATTCTATTAAGTATATTGCTTATGTATGAGCACTTTCTGCCCAAGGTACAGGTAATTATTAAACTATCCAAAGTATTTCGTTATAAAGCTTAGGCAGTTTGTCCTAGACGTTGATCAGTCAGTTAGGACAACTTTGTGTATAAAGTTAGATTTAAAACTCCCGGCACTCCGAATTGAAATACTCAGTTATAGTCAAGGAAGTAGCTCAACATTTTGAACCTACCTATTTCCTTAAATACATTTTAGTTTCATTTTAACTATAAAGGCTTTGTATTACCTAGGCCTATACAAAAGATTTTAGAAATGTCCTCCATTAACCTCAATGCATAAACTGACCCGGCGAAACGTGTTGGCTACTACATTTATTTATTTGTTAGTTAGATCGGATGCCACTCATAGCACTGTTTATGTTGTACTGGAAATTTTGGAGCATGATGTAGTTACTGTGGTGAACAGTATTGTGGGGATAAACGCATAAATAAAAACGCATAAATAAAAACTCTGATGAACTCAAATCATGTAAGGGAGCGGGGCACAAATCTTTTTATGTCAGGCGTCCTTAGAACTCGCGAAGTATCTCCATATGCTCATGTATGGATTTTTGCATAACGATGATAGCATTTAACTTCTCCAAGCATAGCCACGATCTACATGAAAATATCAGCGCTCATATCTGAATTTATAGTTGCATCGAGAAAATTGACAACACAAAATTCACACCTAGGATTTGCGAATGGTTTAAAGGTTCTATCTCTATGTGCAACATTATGTGTCTTGCTAAAACGTTAGATTACACCATGCACTGCTTTTAGCTTTGCATAGGAATACCACAGAAACGCTTATAAAATTTTTAGAAACAACGGTAATAGTATTTTGTTGCAAAATGCACTTCTATAGAAGCATCATATTTTGCGTGAGTCTCATACCAGATTGGCTTTCATTCGGGCTTGACTTTTGCCAACTCTAGTGCATCCGCTGTTACTTGGTAATTTATTGCCGAACGATAGCAAAACGTTTTCTAAGGTCCATCACAACAACACAATGAACATACAATAGTCACAAGTAATCAACGCAAATAATACTCGTAAATTTGTTCGCGTATTCCAAATTATTATATTTTCAAGTCACAGTTCGGTAACTTTTGAATCGCGCAGTATGGATATTATAAATTACATTAGTGAGATATTGTGAGATTTTATTGTATCTCTATAAAAAAAAACAAGTATGATACTACACAACATAATATAGCAGTATATAGTATGCAGTATGAATAGCCAATATACTTCATGAATATAAACAAAAATACTGACAATTATACATATACTAGAAGAAAAATTACGTTACTGAGAACCAAAGCAATGTCATGGAGATAATTAGGCTCCACAAAAAGCATTTACTTAACGGTAACACAAAGTAACTACGAAGGAGTGATACAAATTACCAAAGTGAAAGAAAAATACAAATTACTTTCACTCTATCGTAATGCATACCTTATAATGCATATTCTATAATGTATACCCTAGGGTATTAAAGAACTCCTTATCATTAATTGCGGATATTATTCCTGACATTAAATAAAATGAAAAGTATCTGTTAAACGTGGGTTGTAGTGAGCATTGTAATGTTATTCTGTTCGCGAAACTTTGTTACATAAGTTGGAATAACTGCTACAGATAGAACGTTAAATTTTATTGCAAAATCAGTTGAAACTGTACTCATAATCACAGTAATTGTACTTTTTAATTCAACAAATAATAATTATACATATAGCGAACCCAAAATTGAACTTTCATTAAATTTAATTCAGAACTGTTTTTCATGAAATAAAAATCGGCATATTCTGTGCCATTAACAAAATGGTCTCATAGATTCTATAAATGTTGAAAACGTCCTTGTAACACATTCTTTAATTTAAATGCTTTTTTAATATTACAACCATCTCTAGTGGCGAAAATATTAAACGAAAGACATTTTTGGTTCCTGAACTAAAGCATTCCACTCCTATATTGAGACATAAAATAGTTTTGATATACGTAGAAAGAGAATAAGTGAGAAAAATGTTTGTAGAGATACAGAAAAGAATAATTTCTAAATGATGAAAAAGAAGGAAAGGAGTACTGACTACGAGGATAAGAAACACATTTCAGAGAGGATTTTAAGTTACTTCAAAGCAGTCAGTCAATCTACTTCTTTCTCTTCTTTCCTTCTTCAGTCTTGTTATGAATCTGTGAGTGTGTGTGTGTGTGTGTGCTTTTAATGTAAGCCTTGGGAAATAGAACAACTTTTGCGAAATCTAATGATAATCATGGCAGGCAGCACTTTGGCAAATGGCAGAAAAGAGATTAGTTTTTGGTTTCACTGGGGAGAAGTTGAAATTGGTGGAGGAGGTATTTGAAACGAGTCTGGAGACAGGCAAGAGACCTTGTTCGACCGGCTGTTTCAACGCTGTCGATTGGAGAGTCACATGTTTCAGTGACGATTTTACCACAAAAGTACTCCCTCTACCCCATCTCCATCTATCCCCCCCAGGAAAAATCTCGCTTTGGAAAAAAGAGAGAGAGAAAAATAAAATGAACAATTGAGGAATAGTGGAGAATGGATTATATTAATTAAATTTTGCACAGAAATCTCTCTCTCGCAAAATGTCTCGTTAATAATATTCGCTACTTCTACTATTTCGTTCTTTGTCTTTGTAAATGCATGTTTTAACCTTTCTCATCCCTTCATTTCTATCTCTTTTGTATTACCCCGCATAGAAATTCATCTAAATTTAAATATATAGAAGAGCATATTCAACAACTAAAATAATATTTTAGTATGCACACTCGATAACCCCGCAAGCATCAATAAAGAAGATACGTCGGGTAAATCAATGCTAAGCGATAGAACTACAGTTTAAGTGAACTGCAAAAGAGAATGATTGTATACAATCCGAAAACAATAGAGATTTTATGTACAGTAAATAATTAAATCAGTGCTTTCCAACCTTTTTAGACTGACGACACAATTTACTAAATACCTACGATATTTCAAAATGAAGTTAGGGTTAGAATTCAGTGTTACAGCGGGTCTTGACTGGTATAGTCCACCTCAAATTTATTATTAACGTTCTCATTAAAAGAAACAAAATGTATCGTATAAAGTCGAAGCTTGTATGCTTTTTGAGTATTTGTTTTAAATTATGAATTTTTTCCAACATTCTATAGACCTACGCGACATTTTTTTCTCTAAAAAGGAAGTCAATCAATAGATTTTAATGACTGTCTTTAGGCTAGAGCTAAAATATGGTACACAGGAGATTAGACTTTCCTATCACCTTTTTATTATAAAAGTTCCCCTCGTATACAGTAGCTATAAATATTAGAGATAAAATGTAAGTTTCTCTAAATAACTTGGTGATTGCTGGTGCATTTGTAAGAATCCAATGATCATGTGTTTTAGGGTGGTATGAAGGCACTTTCGGCCAAGGCGTTGGTAGGTGCCTCTAAGTGACCAGGCGTCTTAGAGAATTGAATAAGGAAAAAGTTCTCAATAACCAAGCGTCTTAGACAGTGATATATGATCAATCGGTGTAGATTGATGCCTTATGCAGTGTTTTGTGTCTTATCCAGAAATATTGTTCACTGCTTGAATCTATGTCACTTGTCGATCGTTGGCAATGATTGACGACGTCTTTTCGTAGCTGTAGTCTGAAGTGTATTTACTACCGGCATGTAGTATTGAAAGCACATGAAACCTTGTACTCTCATGGCGTAAATAAAAAAAAATAAACCACAAGATTACATTTTTGTTGAAGGGAATCTGCACATTGGTTGCACTATACATTGAAAAGAGACCCTCTAACACTAAGCACAAAAAATAAAAATATTAGAGCAAGGGCCAAGGGGGGATAACTCCCCCTCTGAGGAATTTTCGCCTATATTAGTGATGTTCCTTATGGTCCTTAGAATCAGCAAATAGTTCTTGGTCAACATATAAGTGCAAACCTCGGTCCTGGGACCCTTAACACGAGTAATTTCATCGAAGAAAGCTTCCATAAAAACTTTCAGGTCAAAGAATTGTGGCAAGAAAGTGACACTTCAAAACTGCGCCACTCAAAATCAATTTGCATCCAAATTCCTACAGAATACGACACAAACAGACACGGTCTATCACTGGGACTATCAAAGTTTAACAAAATTACCATGACAGCTTAGTTAGTCTGCTTAATCATGAGGGATGGAAAGCTGTATATACTCTTGGCGCATAATTTACCATATTTACAGAATACTACTGCACAATAGGATGTAGCAGATATCATATTTGACGAGAAGCAGTGCGTATTTTGCTAGAAAAGATCGAAAAATGGGGATCACGAAACGGAAAGGATGTCTCGTGTGAATCTCGGGTGACATGTGTCACTAGAATTGCTGAACGTGCCATTAAAGGAGCAGCTATGCGAAAAGAAGATGGATGACTATAGTTAAAGGTTCAAGAAGTGGATCTCATAGCAGCCGAAGTGAGGTACCACAACTTATGCCGTGAAGACTATACAAGAAATAACTAGACACTAACCCCGTGAAAATGAAACATTCCAAAAAATACTTACATGGCACTTGAGGAAGCTCTTATGCAGATTTGTGCTGTAAAGGGATCTGTATGTTGATGCTGGCGCCCACATTAAAGACTGTTAGTGATCGAACTATAATTGACTGATTGATTTTGTATATATCATATTTTTTCAACGAACAATGATGTGGTGCGCCTATTTTTGTCCGTGCTGTTTGTGTTTTGTGAGCTTTAGTGTATTTTGGGAAAGGACAGAGACCTTTGCATTATTATTATGTGTTTATGTTGCGGCGTAAGAAACAAGCAAGATGTCGATTAATGCTCTAAAGAATCAGCGACCGACTGTTTCTGTGTTTTGCTGATTCAGCACCTTGTAATTGTGATATAATTTACGTAATTGTTTTTCTTGTGTTTTGAAATAAATGTTTGAGAGATTCCTCTCCTATCTCCTCCCACTATCTCATACCACACCTCTCGTGACGTCTGGGACTTGCTACTTGTAATTGTCGGCGAGCTGGGCCCGATGATAAATAGTGTGAAGTAACTGTGTATTGGATATGAAGTGACGATGAGATAATTGTATAAACTCTACCGTAATTTAATTCACTAAATTCGATTATTTTATTAAATTACATTATTAACGATAGAAACATGAACTTTTGAAAACTCATTGGAAGAAAACTTTGATCAGGACTGTACATTTTCAGACACCTGTTGTAAACACATTTTTGTTAATAAACTCGACTAGCTTCCTCTTTACCTTTCCGCATACCTTCAAGCATAGCCTGATACTTCCCGATTCATTGGACTCTTAGATCATCATTCTTGAGCTGAACAAAACCACGAGGAACATAACAACAAGGGGTATTCGACACCGATTAGGATAGGTGCAGGATCATCGGAGAGAAGCGGATCGCACCGTTGGAGAATAACCTGCTCCATAAGTCAAGAGTACCATTCTGTCGGTTCATCGCCGCAGACGCCTTTGAGTTTGTCAGCAGAGTAGTGGAATGAAGATGTAGGAAAACATAATCGTAAAGACGCATTATCGACGCCCCTTGCAGATCAACAGGATAGGGATCCAGATGTTGACTGTCTCCAGCTAATCCAGGTTCCTTCAGAGAAAGTCATTCATCGTTCCAGATGACTAGGACGACGCCAGCCTCGTTGGAATTATCAGGCTAGTACTCATTCCTTTATCTCAGTTAAAACCTTTCTCTTTCTTTTACCTTTCCCACAACTAGTCATTTCCAAAATTAGAAACATTTGAATTTCATTAAATTCAAGCATAATTTTACAGTTAAGTACCGTGTTGTGCATCAGTTCCATCCCCATTTGTTTGCATTTATTTATTACGTATTTTGAGCTACAACTGATGGCACAGCACCGGCACAATAGGACCGAAGGCTTCTGCTTTGGGGAGTTGGATTGGGAGTCGGAATGGGAGTTGGACTGGCAGTTGGAATTGCAGTTGGCCAGTGGTCGAGATTCTGATCCACAAGGGAGAACTTCTATAACGGTTCGAGAGCAGCAGTCGGGAAGGTCCCTTGAGAGAGAAAAGAGCCGTCTTTGGATACGTGACCCGATCTTCCAGGAGTGACAACTCTACACCCAGACGTCGTAATGAAGGTATTCCTATCATAAACCTAATTTCCTCCCAAACCCAGTCTCTCTTTTCTAGAAAATTATTTCGCTAAATCCATTACTGTTTATCCATGCCTTTATCCCAGAGGACAGCCGTCCGATCCCAGTAGTCAATCATCTCAAGCTAGATCCCCGCTTATTTCCACTGACAGCTAGTGGTGTAGAAAAAAGTTATAGCCAATTATCCTGTATTTTTCCTCCCTCTTACACACCCACTTCAGCGCATATGTCCAACAAATATAATTAAGGAGTACAATGTAGAAAAGTCAAGTTCTATTCAGGAAAAATATCTGATGTATGTTCAAGACCCAAACAGTGTTAATCATGAATGCAAAATGATTAAATTCGACTAAATATAAATTTGATGACTAAATATAAAATCGTTGAAGACGTACCCTGTGCAGGTATGTCAGTAGATGTTTTGGTTACTGAAGTAGCTTTATTGTCACTACGACCTGCTATTAATCACCATCGACAACCGCTCACGGCATGGCTGCCCACGACAAATTGCTACATTCCAAGACCCTAGACTTATCTCATATCCTTATTTAGTTTATTTCTATCCTTTTAGCTGCAAGTAATACAGGCCCAAGTCTTCCGAAAACCCGGGTCGCCAATTTTTTAGCACAAGATGTTTGTTCAGCTATTTCAGGTGAACTATGTTGATGTTAAAACAGAAGTAATATTTGATGCTGCACGTAACTGGTACCTTCTCAAGTAACTTGAGAAGGTACCAGTTACGTGCAGCATCAAATATTACTTATAACATCACTTTTATAAAGCCAAAAAGCTAACCAGGATACTGTTTTTCGCTTCTCCTGCAAAATGCACATAGCAGGTTTTGAATTGCCGCCGACGAGATGCTCCTAGGTAAAACACTCACAGCAGTATAGAATTAATAACTGCTCAATCGTACGGGCCACTTATCTTCATATTCGCAAATATTTCAATTACAAATAGCAATGTGTCGAAAACGGCGATGTATTGTCGAAAACTGTGATGACCGCCAACCATCAATCATAAAAGATTCATCTGTGTTTTCCCCCTTTTGTTGGGATCATTTCCGAGGATTTGCGTCCATATCACTTGCAGTTAAAAGGGTAGAAATAAACTGCATAAGGAGATGAGATACATCTGAGCTCTTGGAACGTTGTATTCATGGCGTGGGCGACCACGAAGGAACTCACACCTGTTGATGGTAATTAAGAACAGCTCGCAGTAACAGTAAAGCTTCTTCAATAATATTAATAAAAACACTTACTGACATACCTGCAAGGGATGCGCTTTCAACGAATTAATCTTTAGGTATGTTTCTTCCATAAACAATTTCACCTCGACGAACTGGTTAAATAACAAACTGTAGCCCACGTGGGAAATGTCTCAGCAACTTGTCTTCCAGTTTACACATTTTACATTCCTGGTTAACACTGTCTGGGTCTTCTTGTTGACCATACATTAACGGATAGAACCTGAAGTTTCTACATTGAATTCCTTGTGGATATATGCACAACTATGTCTGCTGGATATGTGCACAAATCTGCATAAAAGCTTTCTCATCTGCCCTGTAAGTATTTTTTGAATATTTCACTTTCACTAGGTTTGTGTCTAGTCATTTCTTGTATAGTCTTTACGGCACAAATTGTGGTATCTCATTTCGGCTACTATAAGATCTAATCTGGAATCTTTAACAATAGTTATTAATCTTCCTTTCAAATAGCTGCTTCTTTAATCCTTTTAGAATTTCCATTTTTTTATGTAAATTTTAGACTTTCACTTAAACAGCTACTGCTTCCTTACTATTTATCGTAGGATCATGGTTCATATCTCGTTTTTTTTTTTTTTTTTTGTGGATAAAACATACTTTCCATCGGTACCACTCACTTGTCGGTATTGTACAACAAAAATGTGAAAATTGGGTAAAACCCGGAGATTTTTTCGAAAATGATCTTTTTTTAATTTTTGCGCCCCTCTGGCCCGGGCCTGGGTTCATGTAGGACTTAAATTTAGAAACGAATACGCTGTTATCTGCACAATAAGTGTACAAAATTTCAATCTTCTATTTTGGAAACTAAGGTCGGGAAAAATTTTTGAAAGTCTGAAGGTAACACATTTTTTTCATATACGTAAAAATACACACATATAAAAATTATTTCAAAAATGTACTGCGTCATTACTATTTGACCTAGAGTCATAGTTGAAACGCCATTTTCTTTAGTATAAGAAACACTTTTCAACGGTACAACTCGCATGTCACTATCGTACATTTGAACTGAAAAAACCGGAAATTGTTCCGAAAAAATCACCTCCTCGGAATACTTGTGTCCCTCGATCCCGGCCCCGGCCTCGCATAGAAACCTCAAAAGCATTTGAGAAATATCCAAAGGTACACACAATCCGTATACAAAGTTTCAATCTGATATCTTGAAACCTAAAAGCGTGAAAAATTATTGAATTTTGTCTTAAGAAAAAAAATTAAAAAGTCACGCACCTCCGCCCTCACTTGGCAACGCCAAGTTGACAATCCGGTTCCAAGATACATTTGGGGTGTTCTTTGGTCAATCCTTGACTTGACCAATAAAAGAAACCCGGCTTAAATGTCTGTTATAGAACCTAAATAAGCGATCAAAGACGATACTACGCCACGGCAACAGAAGTTAATAAAACATCTTAAAGGATTAATAGCACGTTCAGCAATTCTAGTGACACATGTCACCAGCGATTCCCATATCCCAGCCTTCTCCTTTTTTTTTTTTTTCGTGATCACAATTCTAGCGGGTTTCTGACAAATTACGTACTCATCCTCACTAAACAGGATGTCTGCCATATTGTCGTGCGGCAGAGCGCTTCAAATATGGCGAATTATTCACCAAGAGTGTATAACTTTTCACCCAGCATGGTTCAGTAGACTGACTTAGCAATCGTGGTAAGTAATCCCAGCGATTGACTGTGTTTTTTGTATCGTATTCTGTAGGAATTTATATGCAAATTGATGTTAAGCGGTGCAGTTTTGCAGTGCCGCTGTTTTGTTGCAGTTCTCAGGGACGTACGGAAGGGGGGGGACACGGGGGTCCGGACCCCCCCCCCCCCGAAATTTCGACTTTTTAAAAATTTAGCCTAATTTTAGGGGCAATTTTAGCAATTTTAATATAAAATAGCTTCATATTTAGTTTGAACCCCCCCCCCCCCGAAATAAATTCCTGGGTACGCTACTGGCAGTTCTTTGACTTGAAAGATTTTATGGAAGCTTTTCCGATAAAATTTTTTAATCTCATATCAGTTTTGCTTTATGGGTAGTGTATTACACAGATTTTTCAATTTAACACAACAGCAAACCCTTTTCTTGTTGCAATTGTGGTTTGTCTGACTGGCATCTTTTCGTTCGCCGTTCTTCTTCAGAATAATTAAAATAACGTGGATTTAAGGGGGAATGTGCTACTATTATCAACCTACAAAGAAACACGAACTCAAAGAATATTAACAGATCGTTGCAATTCAAAAACTACATATTACATATTATATTAAGTGCGATTATCTGTGTGCATATTCTATGAAAATACATGCACTATGCATAACTTTGAAAGTTTTGATAAAATCACATATCGGCAGACATGTTTGTAAGTTGCATTCACTGTAGAACACCAGAACACCAAGTATTTTCAAAAGGAAATAATGTAACCGCACAACAGTAAAATTATTGCTTTGAAATATTGTCTATTATATCATGAACCAACAAACCACAAAACTTTCCTCGAGGATTTTTAGGTACTGGGAATCTGTCATAATATAACGAATGAAAAAACCAACTAGCATAATTTATATAACTTTTTCTCGGTAGAAATATAAAATGGAACATAGATACAAAGTCATACTTGTACATCCATGAAAATCGATGATTAGGTTGAATCCTGTGGGAATTATAAAATATATTTTTCTCTGCCACTATTTGATGGATCAAGATGAATTTTCAGTTTAGATTGAACATAAAATAGGACATATAAATACATTGCATTATTCACCTAGTTTGCAGTGTTGCCACGTAATAACTAAAAGAATTGCGAGAAGGAACAATTTTGTAGTGAAATTTTCTTAAATATTCCTAAATAATTTTTCCTTCCTACATAGAAATATCACGCCTATTACGTAAACTGAAAACTTACACGCTTACAAATCGGTCGAGGTATAATGTGTTCCAGTGTTGCACTTATGGTTTGATCTACTGGCATTTAAATAGATCCCATTGACGTCTGTAAAAATACACGAGTACTAAAGAGTTAAGGGCTCCAGGACCCAGATGTTGCACTTATATTTTGATCAACAACTATTTTCTGATTCTAAGGATCCTAAGGAACATTACTAATATTAGTGGCGGAAATTCCCCAGCGGAGGGGAGTTATATCTCCCTTGGCCCACGGTCTATATAACACTGGCACCAAAACGAAGTTAATCGTAGAAGCAACCAACAATTTGTCTTTTTAACATAAACAGGATCACTACAATAAAATACCAGTTAAAACAGAATAATAATGAGGTTAGTAACTATTCTTGGAGATTCAATCCTCATTTTTTAAAAAAATCTGTATTACTTATCGTTTTTGCTCCATGAGTATCCAATATTATAATCAAAAATGGGTGACTTACAACTTCAGGTTCCAGTAGAATAATAGGATTACATGTTGAACTCATTCTTGGCCGCAGTGGCTCAGTGATAGAGCGTTAACCTCTGGTGCTTGGAGTCCTGGGTTCGATCCCAATCCCCGCCAAGTGAACCTTGTGGTGGACAAACGCCGTGTGCGTGGGCTTTCTCGGGGTTCTCCCGTTTCCTCCTACTTTCTTCATTCCACCATTTCATTCGTTATTCATCATCACCGTCTCCTTTAGCCTAACCGGCATAATTGTGGGACGTAAAACTCAAAGATTTCATTTTTTTTTTTATTCTTAGGATACTGAACCCGTGTAATGGTCCTTCCCTCCCCATTCCTTTCTTCTTCCTCAATTTCCAAAATAGAGTGATGGCCAAGGGAGTCACCCCTCACACGTGACGGGCTAACATGACCATAAATGCCGACTGCCTAGAAATATAACTCCTAATAATAATCCTAATTACATTTCGCTGTAGCAAAAATTACTGGACCAATGAAGCTGCAATTTAGCACACAAATGGAGTTTAAGAAGTAACATGTTTGAAAGGAGGTTACTAAATATAGGTTAAGGGGTTGGTTAATGAATCACAAGAAACTATAGCTAATAGATACCGGTAAGTAGCACTACCAACAATGTGTAATATGTAAAAAATATTCTACTCTTTTTGCTCAGTTGAACGATATATGTACGTATAAATCAGTATAGTTCACGCCTATATTATCGGCGATGTGTTCTTTCCTGGCCATTTTCTCAAAAACGACTCAGTAGATTTTGTGCGTGTTTCATGAACAAAATACCTACGGTACTAATAATCTGGCAATATGGCATGACTCATTCGTAATTTTAAAAACTGCGGGGATTAGTTTATTCTTGAGCTGCGTTTTTCAAATAAGTTTTCAAAAACATCTCAGACGATTTTGTTCATAATTCATAAATAAACGTTTTCAATAATGACCCTAATATATGACGTAAGTCATTTCTTGCGAAAAGTCCACAACTTATAGTTTACTTTTGAAGGCGAGTTTTCTTCGGGCAAAGTTTCCCCAAATCGCTTTATAATTTGTGTTCGTATCTCAGAGGAAAATGTTTCAGTAATAACTACAGCACAACATGATGGCTTCGGATGCAATGAGAATCTTCCCAGGGAAATACGAATTTATCTTCGCAGCACCAAAACGTACTCAGCCGATCAAACTGAAATTTAGTACACCGATGGAGACTAAGAATTGTCAGGTCTAAAATAATGCTACTGAATATGGAGTAAGGAAAAGTCGTTAAAAAATGTAACTCATACATAGGTGGTGTCATACAAGTATTAAAATGTTCCACTTTCTTTACCTACTTGTTAATTAAACAATATATAAATTAGTATGGTTCATGCCTATATTGACATAATGGAGCAAACGTCTAAATTTGAAAAAAAAAACGATATCAGTATCAACAGAAACCGTAATTAGTCTTGACAAATGTGAATGTGGAGAATGTAAATGATTGGATATATGAAACTGTGATTTATCTTAATTAAAATTGTTTAACTTCGTCTTTTATTTGTACCTTCATCATTCATTAGATCTTGCTGTCGAATACATAACTCCATACTGATGTCTCCAATAACTGGAACGTCAAATAAACACGATAAAATTTTCTCTCGGCGACAGATACTGATCGTGTTTGTAACGGCATGTCTTTTCACTCAACCCACAAATCAAGAGGTTGCCTAAAGTTGTTATTGATCTCGCAAACACTGAAGGTTTCAGGATTCATAAACAAGGGGTACAATTACTAAAACAGAGGCTCTGTACATTTATACAGAATAAAAATAGATTACCTACATAATTTGACATAGCTTTTCTTATATATTACAATGACTATACGAAATAACATGACTAATGTGCAATTTACTGCAAAATTAAAGTAAGTGTGCAAAAACAAACTAATTTTTGTACAAGTATGTAACACATTTTTGTTCACATTACATTTCAATAGGTTTAAAATTTCCCACGTTTATACGTTCTTTTATTTGTACCTTCATCATTCATTGGATCTTGCTGTCGAATACATAACTCCATACTGATGTCTCCAATAACTGGAACGTCAAATAAACACGATAAAATTTTCTCTCGGCGACAGATACTGATCGTGTTTGTAACGGCATGTCTTTTCACTCAACCCACAAATCAAGAGGTTGCCTAAAGTTGTTATTGATCTCGCAAACACTGAAGGTTTCAGGATTCATAAACAAGGGGTACAATTACTAAAACAGAGGCTCTGTACATTTATACAGAATAAAAATAGATTACCTACATAATTTGACATAGCTTTTCTTATATATTACAATGACTATACGAAATAACATGACTAATGTGCAATTTACTGCAAAATTAAAGTAAGTGTGCAAAAACAAACTAATTTTTGTACAAGTATGTAACACATTTTTGTTCACATTACATTTCAATAGGTTTAAAATTTCCCACGTTTATATTGCTCTATTGATAAGATTGTGTAATAAAATTTACTGAGGGGTGTTTCTTGTAGTAGATAATGTATTAAAATATTTTAAAATATTAATAAAAATGTTTTTTTTATTTAATGATAATAAATAAAATACAAATAATAAAAACAGACTATCAGGATGAGCAACTGAGTGAGAAAGAAATGCCACCAGTGGTGACAAATAAATGCCTCTTGGAATATCAAATGTTGCTTCCAACAAATGTTCCTCTTTGTGAAGATCTGATTCAGCCATTCAAAAATATTTAAACGTGGCGAGATGTTTTACGACACACTATGTTGGTGACTATTGGTTCCGTCTCTAGACTTCTGATCCTGTGCATATGAACAACTGCAATAAGCTGACTTGGGTCCAGACAGTCAAGATCATTCTACAAGGAAAAGAATTATGAATTATACCCGTGGTTTCCGTATGAATTGTCATTGAAAGAGAATAGGACCACGCATGCCTGTGTTTAAGCTCATTTTTTTTTAATAAAAGTAACAAACCTTCATAAAGTTACAATCTCGTGGTTGAAGACATCCATGTGCTTTGTTAACTCACGAAGTAATATCTGTAAATAATCTCCAAGTACCTCAGGTTAACGAATTGATTCGGATATCTGTCTTAGATTCTTTTTATCACATATTCTCTTTAATGAAAAATAACTTGTCACATGCTGAAAATCTATAATACGCAAAATAAATTTTGATTTCGTTGTTTAATTGTTCTCAGGTTTTTTTTAAAAATGTGCCCCAGTTCTCTGTCGTTATGCCTACAAGCTATGTAAATAAATTAGCGCATTTCAAGCGTGCTGGCCAGTACCATGTCATAAAAATGCCGTCGAGTCTCCGCCGACGGAATATGTCTCAGTTACTATTAAAATCCTTTCCAAGTGAATACGTTTTTCATATCCTGGCAGAGCCTCTGAAGGTGCGTAATACGTTATATTTTGAGGAAGAAAAAGAAAACTTTGTTTTGTTAAATTTCAGTCACGGCTATCAACACTGACTAATACAAACCGAGTGGTAGAAAGATAAGCCAAGTTTTTCACCACTACTAGTGACATCTCGTGCTGAGAAAAAGAAGAAAAAGGGAATAACGAAACGTTGCGGTCCGCGACGAACGCTATACGGCAGTGGATTGCTAAAAATTTACATTTAAAAACGTCCACGAGAAGGAAGAAAGAAAGAAAGAAAAAAAGGAAAACCCGGACCATTTTACCATACATAGTAGTCAAGTTGCAAAAGCAAGGATGAGTCAAAGACTTTCTATGTAGTATCTTTCAGTCTCAGTATGGCCTCCAAAATTCCCTCCTTATATTTCCATTGGGCCACGTTCTTGTGGGTCTATAACACACACACACATTCATACACACACCACAATGTGCATATTTAAGATACGGAACGAAAGGGGTACAGAAAGATGAGTCGAAGGAAGTGTTAGTAGAGGTTCTGTTAGCTCTTTTTCATTATATTTTTCTTAAAAACTTTCTTTTTTTCAGATTTACTTTTTCTTATACCAACTTTCCTGTGCTATGTCACATAGTTATTACTTTTTCATGAGATCACTTCTCCTACTTTCTTCTACTCCTACTCAAGGAGAAGGGAGGGTAAAACTTATATAAAATACCCTCCAGAAAAGAGGATCTTTTTCAGTAGCGCAATGCGGAGTGTATAGAATTTAATGAAGGGGTTCGCAAAAAGGAGGGGTGGGGAAGAAAGGAAGTGGGGTTCCTAATCATGAGTAGAAAATGGCGAGAGAAAGAGAAGTGTAAAAGCAGGAACGGTCATAAAGATAAAAACTGCAATATGCCCACACGAGAAATTACTCTTAATATGCACCTTTTCTCTGTTATTGCACTGAAAAGTGATTGTGGTAGATTTCATAGGAAGCAAAATTGTTGCTATTCCGTTATTAAATTTTCTCTCTTTTATATTACCTCTTTCTTATGCTTATTTTTCTCTAGATCCTAGTAGTATTTAATGTATTCTTTTTCATTTTCTGTGCCCATTATGAAGAATGACTGTTGATCAACATGTAATACAAATAAATGGGTATTACATAAATGAATTTATAAACAAATATCAGTATTTACAAGAGTAAATATGCATAAACAAATATTCCAGAAATTAATATAGGGACAAACATTTCAACTATTAGCATTTAACATAAATGAACACACAAATAGCCATAACAGAACTAAAAGCTTGAACAAATATTAAAGTAGTCACGAGCCGTGTTTATACGAATGAGTACTTATGAGATATACTCAAGGCGTAATATTTAAACATTATTTTTATTATTACTGTTATCAGTAGTAATAGTAGTAATATAGTAGTGATTCGTATTAATGTCCATTGACAGCACGAAGATTGGATTGGACCAAACATGCAAGAAGTGGAAACTGAACCACTGTAGTGAGTTCGATAGTCTCCCACCGGGAAAAGAACCCGGGACCTTTTTCAACAAAGGTATATCCGCTAGCCTGGGGCTGCGGTGGCTCAGTGGTAGAGCGTTCCCCTCTGGTGCATAGGGTTCTTGGTTCGATCCCAGCTCGCATCAAGTGAGATTTGTAGTAGACAAACACCGTGTGCATGGGTTTTCTCAGGGTTTTCCTGTTTCCTCCCACTTTCTTCATTCCACCATTTCATTCATTTCTCATCATCTCCGTCTCCTAGCAAGCATAAACAGGGTACGTAAAACTTAAAGATACCATTTGATATACCATCTCGTAGTAGTAGTAGTAGTAGTAGTAGTAGTAGAAAAAGAAGAAGAAGATTATGGTGATGAAGTAGTAGTAGTAGTAGTAGTAGTATGCTAACTCAATAGCTTATAAACTAAATCCCAGCTGACAAAGATTTGGAAGCGCACATTTTCCGAAAACAGAAGTGAAACATGAATAACAAAATTTCACTTTCCTATCTACTTTTCCTCTTCTCCAGACGAATTGGCGTTCAGTGGCTGGCGTGTTTCAGATTTCAGATTCCTTCTATCGTCTGCACTCATCACAAATCTGTTTACATTTTTTTTAAATTCATTGCATTGTGATGTGAGATTATGTAATGTAATATTCAAAAGATCTATGTATATTAAATGTTTTAGAGTATTGTAAAAAAAATAAAGCAAAGGGCTTGTTTGACAAAAAATATAAACAAATTCACTTTTAAGGAAGTGAAAGGCAGGATATGAAAGTGAAAACATCAGAATATAGAAATAAAAATAGGTAAACATACAAGTGAAAGGACAAAACTAGAAAATATGTAAAATGACAAAACCGTAAACAAAGTCAGATTAGATTAATTTTCATAACGACAACACTAGCTGGAGTTTCTTTAATTCAAGAAGTACTGAGTTGTCGTCATGGTTAACATAGTACCAACTTCCTCATCTCTTGTACTGTAAATTCAACCTTTACTTATCAGTCATGGAAAAGACATTACATAAGAAGTTCAGGATGTATGAAGGTCTCCTCCTTGATAGGCCTAAATTATTCAATTTCTAAATTCAATTTATAAGCTATGATTAATCAACGTAAGTTTTTGTAATTAGTAATGAAAATAAAGAGATGCATGTTAACCTAAGCCCTTTTCAATCACTACCGAGATTCCAATAAAATTTAGTATTCGATTTTAGGTATCTTCTTAATAATCTCTGTCAAAAAGTAACAGTATTTATAGGTAAAGAAACTATTCCTTTTAATATAAACATGACTAATTAAGTATCAATATCATTATTTTAAATTTCGAAACATTATCATATTGGTGGTAACTCAGGAAACTCGCATACATCGGCCAAATGGTTTACCTCAGATAGTCCTGGAACAGGTTCCAGGGGTGCCTCTTCCGGTTTCTCCAAAGGTCCTGGAGAATAAAGTGAACGTTGCACTTTCCCTAATTCGGTCATGTGAACAGAAAAGGGGGTGGGTTTTACACTCAAAGGTCTGTTTTTTTCTTTAAAGGACAGGTAGAGGAAAGGACAGGAACACTCACTTTATAACCCTGCACTATTAAACGAGATGGGATATTTTAACGAAGTTCCATATGTATGATGCCAATGCCATTGTCAATCCCGGTAGAGAATGGGGCAACCCAAAATTGCTTTTCTACACGTCGCACTATTCCATAAGCACTAAAATGCTCTTCGAGTAATTGTAAAGGCGCTTCAAGGGGAAAGTCGTAAACCCGCACCATTTTAAGTGGGTCTTCAGCCGGCAAAATCCGCACAATGCTGGAATTTCCATCGGTATGGTGAAACACAACTAACTCAGGGACTGTCGAGGCAAACTGTTCATACTCCTTTAAGTTCTTGAACTTAATATAAATACTGTAGAACTCTTCATGTAACTAAAGGGCACACATTTTATCGAAAAGGCGCGAGAAGTCTCATTTAACAACTGATAGACTGGCTAGAATTTCGGCGAGAACTGCGAAATCTATTATGAAAGATAAATTTGTATTGCAGATCTTTTGTACGACAGATTAGTGAAGAACTGATACACACTGAACTCACAAAGGGTAGGCACCAAACAGTCCAAGCACTATACGCCAAAGGAAACTGCAAAGCACACGAGACAGCAGGTGTGGGAAAAACAGCAAACTATACTACCATCACACGCTGCAATATGCTTCGCTCGAACTCGCAAGCGGAACTGAGCACGCATGGCTATCGAAACAACTATGAATTTCTTCCAGTGTATAGATAGAGAATGAACTTCTTAACAACTCTCCCTTTCTTAACGAATTTTGTGTTCGAAAAGCTTGTGTGCTTTACCTACAATCAGTTTTCTGTATTTACCAAGTAGAACATTCTATATAATGTTCTAAATGTATCATTACATTAAGTTACAAAAGAGATCTGATTATTTCATACAGCAAACTGTGAGCTGTGTTCGGAAGATTCGTTATTCCTGTGACTTCCCCTACCATTACTTTGAATGTGCTGTTGCCAAACCTACAACTTTAAGAGACTTACAAAACGTCGAGCGTGCAACGAAAATATTCGTTTTCTAGAAACTGCAAAAATTCAATCTCAGACACGCAATTTCAGTCATAAGTAGAGGGAGGAAGAGAAATAACACTGACGTATATAGATCAGAAACTATGAACACTTTTAAAAACATATCATGTTCATTTCTGTTTTCTATTATTTTAAAGACTGTGAAACATTAAACAGGAACCCTATCATGCCTCTCTGTTAAGAGACACTCTTCCGATATTTATAACATGCAGGAGAACGATAATCAGGCTAGCTAAAGAGTTCCCAACCTATTTATAACGCAAGTACTTTGTTGTCCGAGAACGATAAATGTAATGTGGTTTTGTGTGTGTAGGTCATGTGTGTATGTTTGTGTGTGTGTGTGTGTGTGCATATTTACTAGATCAATGTAGGAATGAGTAGGATTTTTCCCCACTATCTCTATGTGTGTATATACTACTTTTCTCGTCCTCTCTTCCACCAAATATATATATATATATATATATAATGTACTAAATAGGATACAAAATAAGGACAAATAACATGAAAATGCAGTATATAGGCTACAAAGTCAGATCCACAATACAATAACACACACAGAAAGCATTGGTTTCCCAGTAAAGCCGCAAATTGCCTGTACTAATCTTCCCTACAGCCATTAACTTTCACACACGCAGTTGGAAACAAATTGTTGAAAATCTCTCATTTTTGCTCTGTTACTAGGGGGGAAGTGGTTGTTGGGTTAGGATGTTTTAAAAAAAGTGGGGTGGGAGGTTAAACTGCAAATAGGAATCAGAGAAAATAAAAGGAAACTAGTTAGACTTCAGGAGAGGAGAGCACAGATGCGAAAACATGTGGTTGTGTTGTACTCATGTATCTAAAAGAACATGTGACTCGATATAATAAGATAATAGGATATCTCCTCCTCTCCCCAAAATGATAACAATAAACTAATCTCGAGTTTTGTTTGTCCATTTTGTACAATAATTAACGTACAAGATATTCTGTGTAATGTTGCTATATTAGCTAATAATAAAATAAATGTATTTTAGCCCTTAACTTGTATGGCAGGTCAACTTCTATTGCAGGTACGGGGAATCAACACTATATGAACCCATTTAAAAGAGGTTTTGTTACTTCTTGCTTACTGAAGTCAGTGCATGCATTTGTAAGAACTTTCTTTGAATTTAATTACCTCGAGGGTGATTTTTAGTTCAGTTCTCATTACTTTCGACGTAGCACCTTTCTTCCACTAGCTTACAAGTAACATTAATTACAGTGAAACCTCTACTAACGGACACCTCTATAAAGCGGACACATCCCATAACGGACATATTTTATAATCCCCAAACACCGTAATAGGAAAAAACATATTGGCAAACCTCTCTAAAGCGGACACTCTCTAGTACGGACACGGACGGTCTTTCTTGTCTTTTATAGGTATTGATTACCTCCTATTACGGACACTTTCTCTAAAAACAAGTTGAAAAGTACAGTAAAAGTATACTTTTAGTAATTCATACTATGTCACCAAGGAAGAACATGAGGGTGTGACGACATTTTGCCTTCTTAACTGTCTGTTCAGCAACTCTGAGGAAGGGTCTTTGTTTCACAACACCCTTATATCCTTTGCTTGCATTCCACTCCCACCCAATCTGTTTCAGAAACAAAAGTGATTGACAGTTGCCCACTGTTTGGGGGGACACATCATTCTACTGTTCCGCTGCAATCTCTAACCAAGCAGAAGACAAGTTTCGTATTTTTGACCACGGGTACGCATATTGTCTTTCTTTTTTTTTTAAAAAAAAGTCATTACTGGACTGCAATTAACTCACAAATTAAAGGAACACACCGAAAACGTACTAAGTAGCGATAAATGTGAAGTGCAGAGAACTATAATATCTTATTCCCATGTTGTGCCTCGAACATAGAGAATTGGATGACACAAGATAATGCAGGTACAGTAACATTTTGGTAATATTCATAAATACGTGATTCATGCAAAAAAAATTCTAATTGCATATTACCTTGTTTATGAATTTACGTAAGAAAATATTGAAACCTCTGTAAGGCGGACACCTCTCTGTAGCGGACAATTTTTGATTCCCCACGGCTGTCCGCTTTAGAGAGGTTTCGCTGTACCTGCAAGCTAGTGCAAGGTCTGCTAGTTCATTTCTATTTCCAGATTATTTTTTAGACATTGTCGGTTTGGACTTTTAACCTTACCTCATTTTCATAAAATTTGCATACCATCCATGTAGATAATACATTATCTTCATTTCATTTTAGAATCAAATTTCTCCTAAGAAATTGTCGAGCTTTTCCCTAAGAAATAAAATAAATTGAAATGAATCACTCAAAAGAGGTAAAAGTTTGAACCAAATCAGCCAAGTCGTTTCTCTAAAATAAAATTTTGGACAAAATCAGTCGAGTTGCTCCTGAGAAATAAACATTTTGCACCAAAGCAATCAAGTCGTTTCTGAAAAATATTTGGACAAAATCAGTCGATTTGTGCCTGAGAAAGTTGTGAGTAAATGAGCCAGTTTTGAAAACTAAAAACTTCGACCAAATTGGTCGAGCTGTTCCTGAGAAATAAAAGTTTAGACAAAATCGTCAAGTAGATTTTAAAAATTAGAATTTAGTTAAGACCAGTCAAGATCTTCCTGAAAACTAAAATATTTGATTACTGTATTACATTAGTCAAACTGTTTCAGAAAAGTAAATAATTGAACAAAGTCAGTCAATATGTTCCTGAAAATGAAATTTTGGAGCAATTCACCCAGGAGAAATAAAAGTTTTGACCAAATCAGTCAAGTTTTCTCTGAAAAATAGAAGTTTGGACAAAATCGCTCAAGCTGTTTCATAAAAATAAATAATTGAACGAATCAGTCAAGCTATTACTGAGAAACAAAATGTTGTTCCAAATCAGACAAACCATTTGAGAAAAGTAAAAATTTGGACAAAATCATTCAAACTTTACCATTAAAGTAAAAGTGTGGACAAATTCTGTTATAGCATCCTTATATTAGCCCTAAGTTCGTTATTTCAGAATTTCAGAAACTAATTAAAACGTAGTTTACTCACTAAATATTCAGTTATTACATTCAAGATAAAATATATTTGAGTTGATGTATTTTCCGAAGATATTCTCCCTTTACCTTTTTATTTCTCACAAAACTCCGTCTTTATAATTGAGAATACATCGACTATTAGTGGCTTCTTTACGTATTATATTCCAAATCTCTAGAAAAACATGTTTATACATGTCTGGTCACAAAACTTCACTAGTTAAATGTTCAGGTCTGGCCATTAAAGAAAATGCTTTTATATAAAGGAAACCAAGAAAGTTCTCTCGTATTTTGTGGAGGTCTGTGTTCAGTGGCGCTCACACCGTAAGTTAAATGCAAATGGAGATAAGGAGATAAGGACACAGTGAACATGGGACCTTCACAGAGTGTAATAAGGGCGTGTGTACTGTACGAGTTCAAAGGGGTCAAACGCCGCTGCAGCGGGGCGGAAGAAATGCCAGTCCTTTGGTGAGAGTGTCGTAACAACGCTGACAATGCAGCGGTAGTTTAACAAGTTTAAGGACGGTGCCGAAATACTCGAAGACGCACCACGTGCCGGAAGACCGACACATATACCAAGTGAAGATCTTCAGGCAGCAAATGAGGCGAATAGTGGCCGACATGTGAGGAACTGGGACTACAATACAGTGTGAGTGGAGAAACTATTCGACAGCACCTCCATCAACTTGGGAACGACTCAAGTTTTGTCGAGGGTCACACATGATTTAACTCCGGGCCAGAAGGCAACGCGAACAAACACCTGTTTCTTTGCTGTCTCGTCTGAGGAAGGAGCCATATCTAGACAGGGTAATGACATGTAATGAGAAGTGGGTCCTGTACAAAGCTCCACGGAGCCGTCATCATTGGTTAGCATCCCAGCAACCGGTTTCAAAACAGTCGAAACTAACACTGCACCAGAAGAAGGTCCTCCTGTGTGTTTGGTGGATTGCTCGCGGCATCGTGCAAGTAGTAGTGGCCCGCGTTTGCGCGAATTGACCTTGAACTCATTTTTGTGACGTCATAGGTCAAAGGTCAATGACCTTGGCCCGGGGTCAATGACCTAGGGGTACTTAGGACCACCCCCTCTAAATTTTGGCAGGGGTACCTTGGCCCACCCCCTAAATTTTGGCAGGGGTACCTAGGACCACCCCCCTTAAATTTTGGAAATTGCCAAATCTAAAAATTTGGTATGGTAGCCTAGGACCATAGTATGTACCTCTATTAGTATTGGGTGTCTATGTCGTTCCCTTTCATGGGTAAAAAATTGCCAAAAATTCAAATTTCGGAGGTTTTTGACCTAATTTATCCCCTTTGATGAGGTGTTATTACCTTATATGGTTATATGGACGTATACAGGGGTCCATTCCCTTTCATAAGACATGGGTATATTAATGCACCCATTGAGAAATTTGGGAGGGGTACCTTGGCCCACCCCTTCAATTTTGGAAATTGTCCAATTTCAACATTTGGTATTATAGTACAGGACCCTAATATGTATTATGATAAATTTGGGTGGTCCACCTCGTTTCCTTTTAGGGGTACCAAATTGCCAAAATATAAACGTAAGCAATACGTTGTACCACGTGTTTGGTTTTTTGGCTCAATTTATCCCCTTGGATGAGATGTTATTACCTTATATGGTTATATGGTCATGTATAGGGGTCCATTACCTTTCATAAGACATGGGTATATTAATGCACCCATTGAAAAATTTGGGAGGGGTACCTTGGCCCACCCCTTAAATTTTGGAAATTGCCCAATTTAAACATTTGGTATTATAGTATAGGACCCTAATATGTATTATGATAAATTTGGATGGTCCACCTCGTTTCCTTTTAGGGGTACCAAATTGCCAAAATATAAACGTAAGCAATACGTTGTACCACGTGTTTGGTTTTTGGCTCAATTTATCCCCTTTGATGAGATGTTATTACCTTATATGGTTATATGGTCATGCATAGGGGTCCATTACCTTTCATAAGACATGGGTATATTAATGCACCCCTTGAAAAATTTGGGAAGGGTACCATGGCCCACCCCTTAAATTTTGGAAATTGCCCAATTTCAACATTGGGTATTATAGTATTGGACCCTAACATGTATTATGATAAATTTGGGTGGTCCACCTCGTTCCCTTTTAGGGGTACAAAATTGCCAAATTTTAGTACAACCACATGTTTGGTTTTTTGGCTCATTTTATTCCCTTGGATGAGGTCCTATTACCTTATATGATTATATGGTCATGTATAGGGGTCCATTATCTATTATAAGACATGGGTACATTGGTGCACCCCGGGAGGGGTACCTTGGTCCACCCCTTAAATTTTGGAAATTGCCCAATTTCAACATTTGGTATTATAGTACAGGACCTCAATATGTATCATGATAAATTTGGATGGTCCACCTCGTTCCCTTTTAGGGGTACAAAAATTGCCAAAATATAAACGTTGTACCACGTGTTTGTTTTTTTGGTCCATTTTATCCCCTTGGATGAGATTCTATGATTACAGGGATCTATTTCCTATCATAAGACATGGGCACCCTTCTTAAATTTTGGCAATGGGGGTCCACTGAAATTGTCCAATTGAAGCATAGTACAGGACCTCAATATGTTTCGGTGGTCCTATTACCAAATTTGTTTAGTACAACCACGTGTTCGGTTACTGACTCAATTAAGGTTATAAGGTATGGATGGGTATCCCCTTTCAATTTGGTAGGACCCTTCGGGTGTAGTACAGTCACGTGATCAATGATTTGGTTTTAATGCGCGACGAGGTCCCTGGTCAATGTTCTCTAGGAATTAGGTGTAAACTTTGCACAGGGTTCTCGTTTTATATCGCACAGTTCTTTAGGAGAATCTGATAACGTTGTATATGGAATGGACAATAAAAACACATAAATAAGCATAAATTGTATTTTATTCATTTTTCTGGTTTCTTCTTTTTCTTTCTTATTGACAATGTTTGTATATTGAGCTGGGTTTCTTCATTAGACTGCCTCCTCTTCTTGATTGCGATGATTTGTTTCCATGTTTTGCAGCATAGCACCCGTTTGCAAAGCTTCGTATTGTGAATTCTGTAAAAAGAACGAGGAAAAAGTTGATTAGTATAGAAATAGATGATGATAAAACAAATACACTTACAATGATAAATATGATAAAATTACCTGGAAGGTATATTGCAACAGTCTACGATCATTAACCGTGGGTACTGTTGTGAACAAATATTGAATTTCACGCAGAGATTTTCCTTGGGCTTTACAGCACAAATAAAAATAAGCATAATAGCCACATACGGATGAACCAAGACTTTGCATTTGGCTATTATTATATTTATAGTATATACAATGAAGTTTTAAGAATGCAACATGTTGTGGTACATAAGGAGGAAGGCCATAGCTGTCAAAATATTCTCCAACACCGCGATGATCAATATAAATTGCAATCCAATGACTTCCTAGTTTTGTGGATGGATCTGTATTTACAATGATTGCCAGAGGAAGAGAAATCCGTGAGGGCAACTCATCGCTTGCAAATACCCCGGTAAAATGATTTCTGAACAATGGACTACCGTGTAAAGCACTAGCTAATTGTAATGTATTCAACATCGTGAATGGAAATGATACATAACGTATACGTACCTTGTAATTTAAAAGTCCAGGATAATGTTGCGCTGGTGGTCTATCTCTAGGAGTGAGGAAAACTCTCCATACACAATACAGTTTGCAGGTGCTGCTAATTTCTCTTGGAAATGAACTTCCAATCGGATGGCTCCATGTCGTTGTAAATTCCAATAGTGACAATCTCCAGCAGAAGAATCGGGAGTTAGGTCAAATACAAACAGTGTATATCCATTCTTGTAGTCGGCTCTTGAAATTGTATTTCCAGTATTGGTAAAATGTATGCCAGAGCCTGAGAACAATGTGTGGTACGATGAAATGTAGAGATTTTCTTCAAAGTTGGGTTGCAATGGTTTTGAAGGTACAGCTTTTCCATCCACGTACAATGTAAAGAAATTAATGTTTAGATGTTGAAATTCAAATGGATTGGTGGTAATAGTTCCACTGGATGCTTCATTCGATGTAAATCCTACAATAATACGATTTGGCAATGTTCCCATAAACAGGTTATCAATAGTTTTGGATTGTATATCCTTCGGGATGGTAAATGATTTCATTTGAACCCTTGTCAGAGGATACTTTGCCGGTGTAGATTGTAAAATTTTATTGTGTGCCAATTTGACACTAGGGCTGATGCTGACTTTTTTCACCTGCAACGATGCATCTAGAATATTGATTTTTGCATTGACACCACTTTCACCGGCCATGAGACAAAAGTTTGGCTTTGCAGGAATAAGTTTCACACGTAATTCCACTCCATGAATTAAATATTTATCTTGATTAAAAATGTCACAATGAAGATGTCCAATCATATCGAATTTCATACTTTGTTTTGTCAGTTCATAGCGTTGTTGAAATCCTTTGTTCTCACTTGTGGTTGCGTTCATATGACCAGCCGTATCTTGAAACCACATTGCTGTTTGTAAATGTGTATTTTTAGCTCCATCACTATAATTGAGTAGTTTTTCCATGTACGAACGATATGGATGATTATGTGACGGAAATGAAATCAGTTTATTGTTCAAGTAGATTTGTACTTCACTAAACATAGCATTTAGAAAATCATTGACAGGTGCAATTGCTTTATCCGTATTGATGAAGGAGGAACCATCTGGTTTCACAATTTGTGCTTGGATGTATAATAAGGTTTGTGGTAAATCAATGTATTCATCACTGCTACCACTCACTACAAATTCTATTGGTGAATTTTCAGCTATTGAACTAATTGGTTTGTAGCCTATAATACGATTGTCCAGAACACTGGTTTGCGTGGGCAACGTTGAAAAAATGTCCAATTCACTTTTTACACATTCACAGGATTGATGATGTAAGAAAGCCATCGTTGAATTAATCAAAAATATCTGGTGACGATGCCAATGATCTCTTCTTCTTCTTATGTGATAATTTACGTCTCTTTGTAGGATTGATGGTGTTGTTGATCGTTGGAAGGTCAACCTCAAACTGAGAGCAGTCATCCCATTTTCGTTTATGATATCCACTTCCCAGCATAGTTTTCAACTTATTTTTAGCTTTTTCTTGTAAATTCGATTTTGCCTCTTGCATACGTTGATGAAACGATTCTTCCAGCGGTTGATTCGAGATCACAACATCATTAATCATATTGGCACCTGATTTTAATAATTCTTTTCCCACAGTTTTAGCGCCTTGCTTCACAAGTGGTAACACTGAACGAAATAAGCCACCAAGGAAACTTCCAATGCCATGTCCTGCTTGATAGGGACTTCCCACATAGACGTTGCCGATACCGGATAACGCTTGTTTTTGGTAGTATTGCAAATACGGATCAGTCATGACGACGACGACGGAAATGTAGTTTTGTACACACCGTTCCAAAGGTGAATGGCATCCGATGACCTGTGCTATCCCTTATATCGATTTGTATTTGCTCAAAATTCATTTTTTCCACCGGAACATAATGTGCAGGATTAAAGATTTGTACTGCATGACTTCCAAAAGTATGATTCACAGGATCCATGTTGACAATTCGTAGCAAGGGTACCATTGTATCTCCAACAATGACAGATTCAATAATGTCACAATAGACGTACATTTGTGATGGTAAGCCTAATCGTACATCCGGTGTATATTGTCCCTTTTCCATATCTTTTAAATCACTTTTCGGGTCAAATCCAAGCATTAAACTAACACTTGGTGACAATTGTACAGAAGTATGGATTTCCTTTTTGGGATGTCTTATGAGGCATATATTATTAGTTGCGTCATGAGATATAAATAAATTGGTTTCTTTATGATGTATATTAATTGCATGAATAAGATCCCGTATATTGTTATAATAGCGTACAGGGATCGTTACAACCTTCCACGGTTCCTGATCATTACTACTTGATGATTTGTAATATATTTTATTGTTTTTACTGTTAATGTTCAGCAAAGAATGTGGATAATGAATCTCTACAATTGCCACATCCCATTTCTGGCGAAACTCTACACGTCGTTGTAATTTCGTAATATATGAAGTCAATGTATTTTCTGGAAAATAATCCATGGAACTATTACTGGGAAGTGTAACGTAAAAATCTTGATCAGGTTCCATTCTTCTTCTTCTTCTTCAATGAAGTTGCAGGGATCCACGAATTGAATGAGGAAGGATATCCTTTCCACTGGACGAGATACTCCTTTCTGCGACCTTTTGTTCTTGTACGTAATATTTTATCGATGAGGAACGTCGAAGGGAGCGGTACTGGTTGTAATTCTTCTCTGTAGAAAACACCATCGATAAGTTGATGATTTAAATCCTCTAGTCGATACACTGGTGGGTTTCTTGGTACAATGGCTTTTACTCTGAATATTTCCCAAGTCCAGTTCTCGAGGTAACCCTTGTCAAAGATACGTTTTGTTTTACTTATACGAACAGTATCACCAACAGATAAATCCGTATCTTGTTTTGAACGTTGTAGCTTTTTGTCGTATAAGTTATGCCACACCTCCAGTAAATTGTCCTGAGAAACGTTTGCAGGTGCCATTTTAATACTGGAATGCCGACTTTCATTGTATGCTTTTACAAGTAAAGGCAATACTTTGATGTAATTGTATGTTTGATATTTGGTAAAGTATTTCCACATACGATGTTTCAATGTCTGATTAAATCTTTCTGCGATGCTGGCTTTAATATCTGGATCCTTTGTTGTAACATGTTGCACGTTGTGTTTTCTGAGAAACTTTTGTACTGTCTTGTTGGTAAATTCAGTTCCTTGATCACTACGTAGTACAATTGGTTTCCTCTCCTGGAAAATCATTTCAAATGCATTCACTATATCCTCGGCACTTTTTGATTTTAGTGGTACAGCCCATCCGTACCGACTAAACACATCAATCACTGTAAGAATATAGCGGTAATTGTCATTATAGTTTTGAAGTGATTGTAAATCATTTAAATCACATTCCCATTGATCATCAATATTGTTGACAAGATAAAAATCTCTACGGAAACGACGACGTACAGGACGATGTAACGTGTAGGTAGGTTGTTTGTTTAACCAAAGTTTTATTTTGGCTAGAGGTATAGATTTTCCTGTGGCTTGCCATAATTTCTTTGCAGTAGAAAACGATGCAGGATGTGCTGGATTGTAATAAATGGATTTCAACTTTTTGTTCATGGTTTGTACGTTGACCATTGTGGAATGAAACGTTTTCTTTTTGGTCGGACTTCTAAAACATCATCATCATCTTCTTCTTCTTCTTCTTCTTCTCCGGAAGAAAATAATTCAGGTGCCGGTTTTGGTGGTGCAGATCCTTCAGATGCTGTTGTACTATTATGCTTGACAATATAGTTTAATCTTCGTGGATTACCAATCAATTCTTGAGGTGTGTTTGACGATGCAAGGTAGTTGCAAAACAATTCCCAGCCTTGAGGATTAGAATGTTTCCTCGGTCGAGTCACATCGCACATTAAATCTACAATATTGGATCCATGTAGTTTATTATCGTTGATGTACACTGTTCCTTTATGATCCCACGTAATTGCGTCATCTTGTTTTAAACGACGGAATAGTAGTTCGGCTTTCTTACGATACATTTGTGGTATTGCGGCTAAAATTTCTTGTTTCGTGCTATCGTCAACATTCGGGACGTCACCATCAGGTTTCATTGATGTAATTGTAAGTGGTATTGGTTCTTCTTGTTTACGTATCACATAAAGATATTTCTGTAATATTCTATTGTACTGATTCCATTTTTCTTCATCACTTGGATACGATGTATTCAATATGGATTGCATTTCACGATCGAGATTAGATTCTCGATTTTCACTCACACGGGATGATGATGCATGCATTCGTTGAACCATTTCTGGTGGGACTAAAACCATCTTCTTGCTATGTTCCATGAAGTTTATTGTTTAAACAAAATACTGGATAACACACTTCCTACAATAGGTGCAAGTAATGCAGGTAAGAATCCTCCTTGTTGTACGGCTAAATGTTTCTTCTTTTTATCCAATGATTTTGTATTGTCTACGAGATAGCGGAGCGTGTTCTTGTAACGCTTTAATCTTGACTTCTGCGCACTTGTCAGTGGAACATTGCCTTTTAAGACATTATAACAACATTCACAAATACTATGAATTAATGAAGCGTCTGCATTGGCAATAATAGCTTTACGCAATCTTGGTTTAGCTTTGTGCAGAGCACGTAGCAGATCAGCGTGTTTCACTGTAGGAGACATCGTGACAGACTAAGTCATTCTTTTCACATGCACAATAATTTAAACATGTTTTGTTGGTACGTAAACATAATGATGCAAATCGTCGGGAAAAATATTTGTACGAAATCGCATTTCATCGGGTGTATCTTGTTTAAGATCCAGCAGTAAATAGCCATGTGGATTTCTTGTTGCGTCTGCATAACTTTCTTGTAGAAACAGTGGATGCTCAGGCATGATTTGATAACTCATATGCTTGATTTGTGACTTGTCACGTGGATTTTTAAACAACACCAAATACGAACAATTTAAACTCATATTTCTATTTGCTTTACTTTGATGAAATACATTTTGTGTTATAAAAATCACACTAATATTTCGATGATGTGATCCTTTTGTGAACATATCAACAATATCACTATTCACTTCTCGCATATGGTCATCAATAATAATCAAATGTGGTCCATCTTGAGGCTGAAAATCTTTCATTCGTGGAAGTCCTTCGTGAAATTCTACTGGAACCGGCATTGTTGCATACACGTCTTGCCATTCTGCATAATACCAGTATATCTTACGAAATTTTGCATTGATCATGGTTGGGAGATGTGACAGTAATCGCTTCACAAAATACGTTTTTCCACACCCACTAGGCCCTGCGAGAATACAGGTAAATGGATGTTTCCACTGTGTATCCATGATGAACACTAACACCTTGTTTCAAAAATGATGCGTATTTAAAGCGAGTACAACAATTCTTGCACTCACTGGTGTGAAAAGGAAAGAAACAGTTCATCTGTTTATCGAATAGTTGAAAACCGTTTATTTGTTAATCGAATAATTGAAAACCGTTTATTTGTTAATCGAATAGTTAAAAACCGGATAAAGTTTAACGGTTAACCGTGAAAGCTGATCACTGTTTGATTTAAATTCTATTTGAAAATTTTTCGTTTCAAATTTGTTTTGAAATTTTTGTTTCAAAAATTTTGTTTAAAATTTTTTTTTGTTTCAAAATTTTTGTTTGAAAATTTTTTGTTTCAAATTTTTTCGTTTGAAATTTTTTTTGTTTGTAAATTTGTTTCAAAATTTTTTGTTTGAAAATTTTTCGTTTCAAATTTTTTGTTGAAAATTTTTCGTTTCAAAATTTTGTTTCAAATGTTTTCGTTTCAAAAATTTTTTCGTTTCAAATTTTTGTTTTGAAAATTTTTTTAGTTTCAAGATTTTTGTTTAAAAGTTTTCGTTTTCAATTTTTTGTTTTGATTTTTTTTAGTTTGAAAAGTTTTCGTTTTCAATTTTTTGTTTTCATTTTTTTTTAGTTTGAAAACTTGAAAAAAAAGTTTTAAATGCCAAGAATCTTGTTCAAAGTTTCCACCTAATTCCTAGAGAACATTGACCAGGGACCTCGTCGCGCATTAAAACCAAATCATTGATCACGTGACTGTACTACACCCGAAGGGTCCTACCAAATTGAAAGGGGATACCCATCCATACCTTATAACCTTAATTGAGTCAGTAACCGAACACGTGGTTGTACTAAACAAATTTGGTAATAGGACCACCGAAACATATTGAGGTCCTGTACTATGCTTCAATTGGACAATTTCAGTGGACCCCCATTGCCAAAATTTAAGAAGGGTGCCCATGTCTTATGATAGGAAATAGATCCCTGTAATCATAGAATCTCATCCAAGGGGATAAAATGGACCAAAAAAACAAACACGTGGTACAACGTTTATATTTTGGCAATTTTTGTACCCCTAAAAGGGAACGAGGTGGACCATCCAAATTTATCATGATACATATTGAGGTCCTGTACTATAATACCAAATGTTGAAATTGGGCAATTTCCAAAATTTAAGGGGTGGACCAAGGTACCCCTCCCGGGGTGCACCAATGTACCCATGTCTTATAATAGATAATGGACCCCTATACATGACCATATAATCATATAAGGTAATAGGACCTCATCCAAGGGAATAAAATGAGCCAAAAAACCAAACATGTGGTTGTACTAAAATTTGGCAATTTTGTACCCCTAAAAGGGAACGAGGTGGACCACCCAAATTTATCATAATACATGTTAGGGTCCAATACTATAATACCCAATGTTGAAATTGGGCAATTTCCAAAATTTAAGGGGTGGGCCATGGTACCCTTCCCAAATTTTTCAAGGGGTGCATTAATATACCCATGTCTTATGAAAGGTAATGGACCCCTATACATGACCATATAACCATATAAGGTAATAACATCTCATCAAAGGGGATAAATTGAGCCAAAAACCAAACACGTGGTACAACGTATTGCTTACGTTTATATTTTGGCAATTTGGTACCCCTAAAAGGAAACGAGGTGGACCATCCAAATTTATCATAATACATATTAGGGTCCTATACTATAATACCAAATGTTTAAATTGGGCAATTTCCAAAATTTAAGGGGTGGGCCAAGGTACCCCTCCCAAATTTTTCAATGGGTGCATTAATATACCCATGTCTTATGAAAGGTAATGGACCCCTATACATGACCATATAACCATATAAGGTAATAACATCTCATCCAAGGGGATAAATTGAGCCAAAAAACCAAACACGTGGTACAACGTATTGCTTACGTTTATATTTTGGCAATTTGGTACCCCTAAAAGGAAACGAGGTGGACCACCCAAATTTATCATAATACATATTAGGGTCCTGTACTATAATACCAAATGTTGAAATTGGACAATTTCCAAAATTGAAGGGGTGGGCCAAGGTACCCCTCCCAAATTTCTCAATGGGTGCATTAATATACCCATGTCTTATGAAAGGGAATGGACCCCTGTATACGTCCATATAACCATATAAGGTAATAACACCTCATCAAAGGGGATAAATTAGGTCAAAAACCTCCGAAATTTGAATTTTTGGCAATTTTTTACCCATGAAAGGGAACGACATAGACACCCAATACTAATAGAGGTACATACTATGGTCCTAGGCTACCATACCAAATTTTTAGATTTGGCAATTTCCAAAATTTAAGGGGGGTGGTCCTAGGTACCCCTGCCAAAATTTAGGGGGTGGGCCAAGGTACCCCTGCCAAAATTTAGAGGGGGTGGTCCTAAGTACCCCTAGGTCATTGACCCCGGGCCAAGGTCATTGACCTTTGACCTATGACGTCACAAAAATGAGTTCAAGGTCAATTCGCGCAAACGCGGGCCACTACTACTGTGCATCGGGAACTGCTACCAGTTGGTCAGAGCATCAAATAAAATATGTACTTTCAGCAGTTGAGTCATGTTCAAGAAACACTCAAAATTCTATAGTCAGCACTTCTGAATCGCAAAGAGGTCCTCCTGTTACAGGACAATCCTAAGCTCCACGTGACTAGAATGACCCGGGACACCATTCTAGGCCTTGGATTGGAAACCTATTGCATCCACTATACTCTTCGGACATTGCATCGTCTGATTATCACCTGTTCTATTCCTTGGACAATCACATTCGATGACCCCAGTTCAAATCTCCAGTAGATGTACAAAATGCATTTGATGCCTTCTTCGCTTCACGGCCCACGAACTTCTACCGCGATGGAATCCATGGCCTTCCAGAACGTTGGCAGAAGGTCGTCGATGCTAATAGGAACTATTTTTGATCCTCCAGGTACGTCTTAGGTGATATATTGATGTTCGAAGCTGGTGGGTAAAAAAGCGACAGAATTCTCTTGGTTACCTTCATAGATTAATTACAGACTGTTGTCCATATCAAGATAAATGTATTTATAAATGTTATCGTTATACAATCAATTTTTTTTCAGTGAAATAAACTTTTGGACCAAACCAGTCGATAAAATGTGTACCAAACAATCAAGCCTTTAAAGAAAAATATAAGTTTGAATCAAATCAGTCAAGTTGTTTCCAATGTTGCCAAACCAGCAGTTTTCTGCCAAATCTGGCGGTTTCACAATTGCGTCAACAGTTGAAAATTGGCCCTTCATGGGTATTTCAATACGAGAAAAAATCAGTATCTGTTTCTTTGGTCGGATATGTCTAATTACGAAGGACCAATTTAAGATAACTACCCTACGACCAATTCCAATAATTATTTTAAATTGTCCCTATCCCTATTAAATTGCTACTTTAAGTTTTATCCTTGTTATTTTATATTTTGTTCTATTAAAAAATTTGCGATCCCTGTTTTAATTTTAATATTTTTTCTATTTCAATGTCTTATTTTGTACTAATTTTATTTGAACTAAATTATTTTTGAAATAAGTTTTATCTAGAATTTTAAATTTATAATGTGTGTTTGTGTGTGTCGATCAGTGGGTGATACAAACGAACTGTTGCGGCCGAAATATCGCCACCCAAAATCTCGCTCGCCAAAACTTCACGTGGACAAAACCTCGCTATCCAAAATCTCGTGTGGCCTAAACATCGCCGCCGCCCTTGTGGGGTGAAACCTCTTCATAAAATATATACATTGAGTATCTTAATATCCAATTCCATGTTACAAACATTAATGAAATTAATAGTAACATTATTATTATTATTATTATTATTATTATTATTATTATTATTATTATTATTATTATTATTATTATTATTATTATTATTATGCAAGGAGAAAATTTGTACAAAATTCCAAGGTATTACGTGTAATAGTATCGCAAATCTGGCGAAGGGGGAAAACCTCAAGCTGCCTCACCCCCGAAACTCGTTTAACGATACGCATTTCGCAAAACACTCTTAACTGCAGATTACGGTACAAAGTGTTTCCATCAAATTTTAAGGTTTTTCACCTAACGTTTTTGAAGATATGGGGAATGAGAAAAATTCATTCAAGTCCTTCTTCTCAACCTCCCTTTGGACACATATTTTGTACAACATCGTCCTATCGTATGACGTAAGAAGAACATATATTAAATTTTCAAGGCTCTAGACCTAATATTTTCGGAGATCTGGGGAAGGACAAAAAATATTCAAGCGTCATCCTCTTTCCCAATTACGACTTTATTTCGTGAAACGCAGTCGTATTTGGGATATATAGTGCAAGAAGAACATCTACACAAGGTTTCAAAATTTCAAGCGCAACATTTTCGGTTATTTGGCGAATGACAAAAAATCAAGCCCACTCTAATCCCCCCTTAGTAAACATATTTCGACAAACGTCATCTTATTCTACGATACAAGGAAAACATACATAAAAAATTTCAACGTTCTACGCGTAATACTGTAGTTTCAGTGGAGTTATTATTTCATTATATATAAATTTCCAAAGGACACATTACAAACTTTTCCTCTTCTTATTTTAATGAAAATATGTGTGTATTTAAATAATAATCACATATCTGGCCTGGCGAGGTTTCGGTCCGCAAAGTTTTCGCCGTGAGGTTCTGGCTTCGAGTGTGTACCCAAACTAATCATTAGTCTTATGACACAAACAAATATCCTCCCTGCTGACGCTTCCATAAAGCCATAACCATTCAAACATACATTAATGCGAAATCTCTCGGAGATTCAAGTCCCTTTGAAGAGCATGGACGTTTCCGAACTGCTCGCGACGTTTCTGTATTCCTGTCCCAGTTGAAATTCAACAATGTAAACAAAATTGAATTAGGTTTCTCAAAGTTGGTAGAACGCTCATCTCTAATACGAGAAATAACTGATTCGATCCCGTGGATAACATAGTGTCAGTATATTGTTTTTGTTTGTTTGTTTGCTTTCACGTTTTCCCTTACATTCTCATTACACGAATTCCTTTACAATCATTCTTTTCCATTAATCGTTCGTCTCTTTTTTTATATCAAGTACACAAAAATCTAGAACTTGAATTAAGCATGTTTCTTTTTCACTTTATCTGAAACATACAAGCTCTTGTCGATTTAAATTTGAAACGAGAAAGTAAGATGCTATTTGAAGTTAAAAACAAAGTCAGTCCGTCTTGTTTCAGTTATTTTGTTAGAGAAACCAGCAATATATATATATATATATATATATATATATATATATATATATATATATATATATATATATATATATATATATATATATATATATATCAGGGGAACAATATTAACACCGTAAAGGCTCTTAGTTAATTACACATTCCACCATGTGATTCCTAACCTCCATTAAAAGGGTTCGGAAATAAATCGTACCGTAATTAATCCTCTTTCCAGTTCTGCACTCCATTTGGCTCTCTCTGTCTCCTCTGTATTTCAAACACACACACATAGAGAGAGAGAGAGAGAGAGAGAGAGAGAGAGAGAGAGAGAGAGAGAGAGAGAACCAGAGAAACACACTACACTAATTTCTGAACAAGAGATAGTATATCATTCTCCAGACCAATATTCAGTTGTGAGATATAAATAGGTAATCTTCCTAAAGAACTTAGTGGATCCACAAGAGTATTTGATAAATTAATTAATATATATGTACGTAAGAATGTTTACAAATACTTACAGAACCCCTATTCTAAATACATTTAATGGGTTGCAAATTTCACATATATTTCAGAATCTGGAATGAAAATTGTAAGAAGCTGATAGGATTAAATATAGATAATACTGTCCTTATTTAATCACCCTTAAAGGTTTGTTAAATGATATCTAGAAGTACATACGTTTTTCGCATCTCAAGGAAAACAATGTACTATTTCGAAAATTTATTACCCAATTGCATTTAACACTTATTTCCAACATAAATGTTTATCGGAACAGACCAGTTCAATTTTCGTTAGTTGTGCTCACTGGTATCACTTGTAAGCCTTTAGTTTAGTAACGCATACTTAAGCCTAATATATGTTAAGAATCGTTTATTATCTATCGTATTATATATAGTATTTTACGTTTTATATGTGTTATTTACAGTACGTTTTAATGAAGCAAATTTCCCGGCATTACAGCTCAAATGGAACCAAATTATATTGAACTTGTTGGTGTACGGTCAAATACGTATATCAGCCATTTCTGGCTTTGCAGACCCAAGTTTATTTCATTACAATGCTTCACGATGCTGGGTCAACACCCAAAACTCTGTTGTTTCCACATAAAAGTTTCTACTGATACTTTATGATCTTCATTTCCTTTTTCAGGCTTATAATAGAGTATAATTGTATTGTATGTAGTTGATAAATCAGCCGGAGTATGCTATTCTGTGTACAAAAAATTAGAAGTCTTATAGGGCTTCTATTTCTGCTGTCTCTCAACAGGAATCAAGGCAAAACCGATAAAACATAGCTAGAAACGGTCTTTTGATATAGATTTACCGTACTAAAATGTTTTCATATCCATTCGCAACCCTTTGTTGCAGCCGGGAGAGGTAGAAAGCTACCCCTTCTGGTTTAAGGAAATTGTCCAAACCAAAATTTAACCCAGATACCGAGAACTATTTTTAAATATGAACTCCGCGTGCCAAGGATCAACCACATATCTCCCCTATCACTCTACTAAGACAAGAAATGATTGAAATCCTCTACAATTTCTGGTTTCAATATTGAGAGTGTACAGCAAAAACGACAGTAGATAGTTAAGGTTTCTGTTATGTGAGTTCAATGTTTTAACTTTAGATGCTGTGTCCTCGAGCCTCTCCAAGAATTCGGAACAAGTCAACACATAGCGCAGTGAATCAAGCTAGACAAGAATCTTTCCAAAATCGAAACGTCCAACACAGCCAAGGCCAATATATATTTCAACTTCTATCAGTGGGAGCATCTAAAATACTACTGCACAAAAGAATGTCAGCCATCGTTCTGGGGAGGACAACCGAACCAACGCGGTATACTGACAGATAAAAATTCTGCGCTACTTCTAAGCAAAACGAGCATCGTAGAGAAGGCCATAGATACCCACAAAGACCATTCTGAAAGCCCCATCAAAGAAGAAGAACTAAAGATGTAGACAATCTCCATGAATGTGAGAATGGGACAACCACAACACTACGGGAGAAGAATAGCAAACGATCACGAAAAATACAACAGAACCAAACCTGGACCCTTAACGGCAGAAACGATAAAATAACCTGGACAGCATCCATACTGCCCATCATAATTAGCACACCAAGTAATTATCGGAGCAATTCAACTCCAATCGAGGAATATTATCCATGAAATCATCAATCCAATTGTGACAACAGGAGAACATATCTTCATACCAGCACCACAATTCACAAGTAGAACGAACAAAGCAAGAAGATGTAGCTACAACAGAAAAAGCACTAAAGAATACAACAGTAGCAAGAAAATATAAAAACGATGCCGCTGATTCCACTGCACCCTCACGACGACTAATGTTAGGAACTGGAAACTACATCAATAAAATGTTAATTTTTGCGATGTTCAAAAAATAACCTATTCTCACTAACAAAACACTCCCTGTTAGAGACATTTAAAAGATAATAACATATTAACACATTTAATTTCTTTATTTTAGATGCGTGGTAAAATTTGATTACATGGATTTACTTCCACTTCTTCAGTGTAGTTTTGCCATGTGAATTAAGTATTCAGCACGACCGGTTATTATCCGGTCTCCAGGTTTTCGTTTTCCCTCTGCCAAACTCACACAAGCCAACTTCTCGAGTTCTCCTATCTTCCTGTTTACTATCCTTTCTTCCTCTTTACACAGTTAGAGATTCTGTAATGTCTACATACAGATAGAAACAACGGCGTGCACAAATCGACACATACAGTGCTTTAGTTTACTGTTTACATGCGGGAGGAACACACAGATATAGTTTCTTGACCTTTCTTGCTAAAAGGCTCTACATTTTTCTATTTTTATTTGTTCACTTATTTATTATCATTATTACCTTTCTGATTTCTGAATAAGCACAGAGTTTCAACACGCAGCAGAACTGGAGGATTCAATGACCGAGTTCGCAGAATAAGAGTATAACAGCGAATAATCACTTTCCCAGCTAATTTGCTATATTGCTAGTGCAAGGACAAAGAAGTCTGTTTCCACATAACTTACTTCTTATCTAATGCGAGCACAACAGCAAAAAAGTTTGATTTCGAATAGCTCGCTGAGTTTCCTCTGGAAGAGCTCTCTCACAAACTAGCCTTTACTAGGATCATGAAGTCATGATGCTGACCAACAGATCAACACAAGACAAAAGGCCTCTCTGAAGGTGTATCTACCCCCATACGTATTATAAATTGAATCCGGAGCAGGAGGAAAAGACAGGACTGACAAGAAAAGTGTGGTAACACTTTGACACCGCAAAACAAGATGGTCGAGCAGAAATATCTCAACAGAAGAACAAAACCACAAGAAAACAGAAGAACTGTATCAATTAGAAGAAGTAGTCTACATCTGAGCTCAAAATTCGTTGAAGTACAAAGGACGTAGAGCAAACAAACGAAGAAATCCCCAACCAGTAAACTTCAAAACCCCACAAGAAGCTCTCAGCAACCTAGACAAGGGACCATCAAAAGGAAGGGGGAGAAGGAGGCCACTCCTATAACAAAAAAGAACAGATCCAATGTTTATGTATATCATACGATGTGTATTAACCATCGCAAGCCTCAATACAACAAGGAGTCACTGCAAAATCAGAAAAAGTAAACAAATCTTATTCACATTCGAGCAGAGAGAACAAGTACTGTAACTCATAGAATTTTTAACCTTGGAGAAGATGTCTACACACTCATTAGTAAGGAACTCAAAGGTGCAGGGCTCCAAGCAACACCTCTAGAAGATGTCCTGCGAAAACTTTTACTAGTAATAAGATCAGAAGTACCAACTTAAAAAGCAACATTCTTCTTACTGCTGTGGCCAACCCACGAACTGGATTGCACCCGGCCTTTGGACAAGAAATTCTGTTCAATGTGCAAGAGGAAGAATGCAAAACAGACAGCAATGGTTCTCTCGCAAGATCGTGCGATACTAATTACAGAAGTAAACAAACATAGTCATAGATGAAATCATCACTCAAGTAAAGAAAATCCGACCGCACAGAGTACTATCGAACAACCTTACATCCAATAAAGAGCAGTCATAGACAATCTAAGCATCAACTAACCAAATCACTACATGAGCCACAAAAGTTCTGATAATAACCATATCATAAGAAAGAAAGTACGGGATATTAGACTGTCACTAACTGTCTCTGTCACAGGCAATTTGACTGTCATCTCAGAATATTTTCAATTCTAAACGCATTGACTACCACCTCAGTGAGAGTCTATAGCATCAAGGATCAAGTTATCATGCGATTAAAGTGAAGCAGCACAAGATTTCAACCAAAAGATAGCATTACGCTACAGACAAGAGACCACTGTAGAGGATTAACAGAAGAATAGTATATGTAGATGACGGAGCTGCGACCACAGCACACCGATAACGACCAATGAACCGATAGCGCATCAAGAAGATGTTAATTGTAAGTTTATAAAGAAATAACAGACTCTCACTAACAAAACACTTCCACTTTACAGACAATTAACAGATTAATTTGCTTAGACAGTAACGGACTTATTTGCATTGATGTTTGCCACCCCTTCTAATGTATTTTTGCCACGAACATTCTTCAACATACAACATAACCAATTGTTCTTATTTTTATCTAGTTTTCAAGTTCCTTATCCTTTTACAAAACTACAAAAGGAAACTGTACCCTTGTTTTCCAACCTTTTTGTATACTCTTTCTTCTTTCTGTCTACCTTCAACACAAATCACATACTTTATGATAAAGGTCTTAATTAGACAGAAACAACAACGTGCGCCCAACGACAAATGCTTTATTTTCTTAGCCGAGGCATATAGATACGATTAATGCTTTACTATTCAAGAGGACGAGACTTACAAGGAGCTCCAACTTTTCCGTTTCACACAACCTTGCATCTGAAATCAGACGTTAAACGTCAGTTAGTTAACCAGCCGAACCAGAGATACATTTTACTACAAACATTGTTTTGTGAAGTGCGTACTAAAGTATGTGCCATTTTTGCCATACTCCCATAGTTTTCAGTTTTCGGCTTATAGTTGTAAATTTGTCAGTTTTCAATGCAATTCCCATCCATTTCTTCACACTGGTGCACTCTTTGAATCTTACTGTCGAAAATATCTGAGAAATTTTTGTGCAGTATGTTTTAGTTACTGGAAATATCATTTCCGAGGTTACTTCTAAACTGAAAACTTCTTCCTCGCAATGATTTTTTCAGTTTTCAAAACACAAAAGGCACTGAAGGATAGTTTGTGGGAGCAAATGGGTGAGAGACAACTTCAATATCCTTATTCTGTACAAAGATTTCTTCTCATCTGAAGGCCAATAGCTGACAACGAACCCAATATGAAATGATTTGACAACTTAAAGTTGTATGTCAAAGTTATTTCGACGATGCAATGAGAGAATCATAAGTTACACATGCCACAGATATCCTGGTAACAGTTACCCTTCTATTTTCCATGACCAGAGCTCAACAGGTCCAATAATTTCCGCAGAAATTGGGCATCCGGATCTTGATTCTTTCCCTACGTAAATTCCGTATCTACTTCCGCACAATACAGTTAGCAAGAGCAGTGTCCTCACAAACGTCCTTCAAGTGGCGTTGAATATCGATACTTTTTTTAACAACGTAAGTTATAGACAAAATCTTTATTAGGGATCTCTATAGTGAAATGAGTCATTTTAGGTTAATATAAAAAACTTTCTTTCACGTATAAATATATTGAAAATGAACATATGTAGAATAGTTAGATGCTAAAGGCTAAAGTTAGTTTAGATGTAATTAACCTATCCTAATTAGTTTTAAACCTATGGCAAAACTGTGCGTTGTTTTATTACGCACTACGTCTAGCACGTCTGTTTTATAATCACAGCATATTGAAAGCAAGCGTTTACATCATGAAGCTTATTACAAAAATACAGTGATCCAAATTCAATTCAAGCAATTAAAGTAAGTTCCAATTTACCAAGATAATATCTTTAATATAGATTAGTGACTTAGAGCAAACATATAATAGTTAAATACAAGAACTTTCCCCACTCTTTTTGAGATAAAATTTTCAAATGGAAAATTTTCACTCCATAAAAGAAAAATCTGCTATATCTATTGATTTTTTTATTGCAAGCTTCCCGCAGAAATTCAACAGAATCTTTAAGTTCAGCAGTTTCATTACCATAAATAGAAGATGGGTGAGCCACAGAAGGTAACGCCCACCTTCTCTTGGGCCAGTGAGATCAATTTATGTGTAGTAAAAAGGTATTACAAGTGGATATCAGGATTTATTTATTTATTTATTTATTTCCATTAATACCTAAGAATGCGATAAAAGATGAGGTGATGGAAGTAATGAAGTGTTGTTAACATAAGGATACATGATGTCAGCTAAGAGGAGGGTGATAATCTACAGCTCTAGAGCTACTCCGAGCGGGTTGAATGGGAGCGCTGTTAAGTGAGGACAAAGGAGTTCAAGAATGAATTTATGCACAATAGATATAGACCTACGAATGGTAAGAGGAGGGGCCTGATCACGTTCATGGAGTGTAAGAAGATGAAGGATGAAGCATTGATACGGTGTTGAACGTAGCGACGGCGAAGAAGTAGAAATGCTGTAAAAAAAAAAAAAATAAAAAAAATAAAAAAAAGTAGGGATAGTTGTACGGCGATAGATTTCTTGTGTTGGAGTTTGTGCAGGTAGTGAGTAATCAAGGCTCAAGACATGACGTTCGAGAACTTGTAATCTGTCATAAAACTTTGACGGAGCGGATATCCAGGCGATATGTCCATGAGTAAGGGCAGGACAAACAAAGACCTTGTACGTATAAAGTATGAGGTTCGTATTGAGGACCCAATTTACTCAATTGGTTCCTCGTAAACCGCGCGACAAATTGATTTTCGGCGTATATTAGCTTCTAAATTGGTGAGATGAGCTTTCCAACTGAGGTGTCTATCGAAGGTTACGACAAGATATTTAACACTATTTTGCAAACATAATTGTGAACCTAAGAGTGAGAGATGTAATCGCTCAGGATTTTGTGTTAGACAATATTTGTTGCGTTTGAGGCCAAACAAGTTCACTTGAATTTCAGATAGATTTAATATCAGTTTTCGTTTGAGGCACCAACTAACAAAACTATCAATTGCTGGTTGTAAAGTTACATTTATACGATCTATCGACAAACAAAGAGCGAGGTATGCGGTATCATCTGCAAACTGTAAGCAATAAATTGGTGTTGGAGGTTGGGCATATCAGCTACATGTAAGATATAGATAAGTGGAGACAAAACAGAGCCCTGCGGAAATCAGGCTTTCAGATTAAATTGGTGGGACTGTGCTTGATTAATTCGTGTAAATGCTGAGCGGTGGTGAAGAAAATTGGCGAAAAGTCGTAAGTTAGATTTAAAATGTGAAGGTACCCAGATATTATATAATCATTTGTACTGTTGTGGTGCAAGTGAGATCTTATTACATTTGCAAAATATTGTGAAATATTGTTTTTGAACTTAGGAATACAAAAAAGATGTATAAGTTGCATACATATACATATAATATTCTAAATATTAACTCAAATAGTGTTTGTACAAACAGAACAATAAAATATCATTAACATGGGAGAAAAAAATGAAGGGGCGTGTGCTAAAAGAGGATACAAGAACATTTATAGAGAATTCTTCGTACTCTTTGTTTTTTAATGGAAACTCCCTTGTGCATTCTACATAAAATATATTGAATAAAAAGCAAAACAATAAAAAAAAGAAAATTAAGAGGAGAGAGTCACGTGCACATGACGAGAAAAGGAAATTACCATTGTAATCACGAACAAGTGCTATATGTGCTGCAGACAGAAAATTCATCTGCTTTGTGTTTTCTCTCTTTCTTTTTTCTTTTTACATGCGCGGGGCTTCTTTTCCCTTTTCTTTCCTTTCTCTCATTCTATCTTTTCACATACATGAAAGAAAGTTAAAAAAAGGAGCGCCAAATCATTTCTCATTTTTTTCTTTATCTCGAAAAGAAAAACGTTACAAGTCACGCCCCTCTTTTCCCTAAGATTTCATGCACCTGTTACCACATTTGCAGATGTTTCTGAGTGTCTTAAAAAACACCTGCCTCATAGCCACAGATCTGTTCTGTGAGAGGATTTGTGCTTTTCTCCAGTAACAGAACAAATTTCTTAAAGGAAAAATTATATATATATATATATAGCCAAATGTATAGTATTCTAAATAAAATATGGAGAAATCATTTGCAAAATTATGATTAGTTAAAAGAAGAAAATTGAGCCATGGTGTGTATATGTAGTACAGGAACGTTGGGATTATGGACATCCTTGTGGGCTATTCTGAAACATTTCGGTGACGTAAAATGTTAAAGTACATAAGTTTGTACAAAGTTTATGTGGAATGCTTAGGATGTTATGCACAGTAGTAATATTTCCTTTCAGTTTAATGTCCCTCGATTAAGTCCGTTAGGCTAAGGGAGACGCATGACTAAGTCAACTATGACAATGATGACGGAAGAATTGGTGGAATGAAATTGCGGGAGGAAACGGGAGTATCCCGAGAAAACCCATCGACACGATGTTGTCCACTATAAACTTATTTGGCCGAGATCTAAGCAGAGACCCCACGCATTAAAGGTAAGCGTTCAACCAATGAGCCACCGTGTCCCCATGCACAGTTGAAGTGATCGTGTGCAATGCTTATAATATTATTCACAGCAACAGCGGTCTTCTAAAATGCTTATGAAATTATGCACAGTAGAAGCGAGCGAAAGATTTTACTAATTTTATTGGCTTTCGAACATTTTACACTTGAGAACCTTCGATTTCAACCAATAAGAGTAATTCTTAGTGGTGTCCTGTATCCACGTCCTCTTTGCTTTTCATTCCATTGATTGATTTGGGAATTTTTTTCTGTTTTCTTTAAAATTAACTGCAATTTTGCTTATTTCTTCTTCAAACCTAATTTTAAAAGTTCCCTTTTCTAGAGGAAATTAAATTTTATTGCATATAATTTTAATATTTAATAATGAAATTTAAAATTAGTAATATTAAATTTATATGTATAATCCAAATTCATTTTGAAAAAGGAAGAAAAATTTACTAGATATGAAGGAGAATAAAAATCAAATAGAATACTCGTACCAGTTTATTTAAAAGAAAATAGAAAAACGATTTTTATTATAAATGAATTGGATAAAAAAAACAAAGATGGCACTGGTATTCAACAGCGTTAAGGGTAAGTTTTTACTTTGGTCATTTCATTCTTTGTATTCAATTCAATGATCTGGGTTCAGTGATTTGGAACTTTTGATTCCGGTTTTGAGAATGTATTTGTTCTAGCTTTGTTATTTGTATCGAGTCACCTGATGACTTACTGTCAATGGTTGGGTTAGGTTAGGTTAGGAACTGATCCTAGTGATATTTTATGAATTCTTCCAAGGAAATAGCTCCCTACGAATCGATTCATTGAGTGATTCATTGAATGTAATGACCAAAGTAAAATCTTACCCCGTTAATCATACACAGAAACTCACGTCATGTTTCATTTCTTTTTTTTTCACAAAAGCTACCCTAAAACTGGTTTCAAAAGATGAAGGTACGTTGATCCCCCTTGTCCTTACTGATGTCAATTGTTATGCAATAATCCGTATTGAGAATCCCCAAAGAACATGCAGTATGTCAAACAATCCTAATAATTTCTAAGAAATAATTACATACTGAAACAAGTTTCTATTCAAGAACGGTTTAAATCAGTTCGCTTCCCCCACATTGATTTACAATCTCCGAACGATAAATTACATTGTAGCGCGTCCAAGAAAGTACACGCGTTGTTTCACGTACATCTGATAATTTAAAGAAAAAATTTTTTTGTAGTTATAATTTGAAAATTAATTTTAAAACCGGAAACAACAGATTTATTCAACTTTCGGTTTCAATAGAGAATCAAGGCCAAAGATTGCATCCGTTCTTGAAAATCTGGATACATACCCGAAAAAAGTTTCCCATCATCTTTTTTTTTACATCTATAGTGATCAATAGAAATGGTAGATTTGAACCGTTTCGGTTATATTACAGTTACTAGGACATAGCTAGAACCTATTTTATGGACCGTATTTGCCCTATAGCAACCAATACTGAAATTTATTGGTATAGAGAGACAAAGACGAATCTGGAACCTGTCGCTGAGACGCTGAATTAAACATCTTTCCGCTATCTATTACCGTTTTTGCACTGATATCTCTCGATACACATATAGACTAACATAGGTGTTCTATAAGACTTCCGATATTAATGTGTAGCACAGTTTACAAGTATAAACCAAGCCACAGTGTTACATACGTGAAGGAGTTCAGTTTGTATGGTGTGATATTTTGTTAGTAATTGAAGACTCGCTATAGAAAACAATGTAAGTGTCACTTTGAAATTGTTTCACTCATTGTATTTTTTTAAAATACGTTTATGCCTTAGATTTTCATAATTCGTTATATGCTAGGTTGTGTTTCTTTCTATTTGGTGACGGTTGAGCACAATTTACTATCTTTTCTCTCTGCTGTTGCGGTAACTATTGTTTATTGGCACTTACATTGTATTCTACAGTAAGTGTTCAATTATTGAAACCTAGAGTGACGGTAGATTTGTATCACTTGCTCTTTTAGTACAAATGTTAGAATGGAAATGGATATCGTTATCTATTACCATTTTAACTCTATGGCAGTAATCGTTCAAAACCGATATTTGTTGAATTCTACCAATTCCGATTTGAATAGAAGATTTAAACACAAGGTGATATCTATTCTTAAAATGCGAAATTGATCCAAAAAAAATTCCAAATAGGTTCTCGCTATCCCCTATCAGTTTTGCTCTATATACTCGTAGATCAATACTGAAAACTGAAGTTTTGGTAAATTTCTGTCATTTAATATTTTAGTATATAGTTAAGAATGGAAATGACATTTGTACTTTCAGTTGTATTTTATTTATTATAGGCAATCGCTCCTCGCTCTCCACTAACATTTTTTTGTTCTATAGTGATCAACTGGAAATGTTTGGCTTCTACCGCTTCCGGTGAATTCCTAACGTTTGATCTTCTACATCTTGGTCAAAGTTGATGTTGATCCATCAAATAGTATTTAAGATTTTTTTGGGGGGGGCGGTCATCCGAATGGACAGACAAGGTAATTATATAAACGAGTTTCGAGTTTTACACTGAGAAAAATCCGTTCTCCGGACAGCGGTATATTGTACAAATATACGGAATCCTCTTGCTTACCACAGAAATCAGTACGGAGCATACGTTATCCATATGCTACATATGCACTGAACTTAGATGTTACATCATGCCGTTGCAGGATGTTTGATATATAACAGTCTTCCTTATATTACATACATACGTTGTATATGTATGTTACCTTCGTCAGCTATATATTATGTACGTCCATTTGTATTTGAGATCCTGACCGCCTTGTTTCATACGGAAAGTACGTACAAATGAAACACTTATGCAGAAAGTATTATAAAACATGAGATTGCAGTTATACGTTTACTGTACGTTAAGTCCAAAACCTACAGGATTTACAAATGTAACATATGATTTTACGTACATTTTTTTCTCAGTGCACCCCACACTCCTTAATAACTAAAGAAATTTATGATTGTGAACCCATAACAGGCCGCTTGCAAAGCAAGAGTACAAATCTTCAAATAACTACACACTGAAGCTAAATCAGAAAAATAGTACTTCGAAAAACAAAAGAAAAAATCAATTCGTCTGTACACTATCCGTGCTCAATAAAATATGATTGTTGATTTAAAAAAATAAAGAGAAGTATTAACAAAAATATTAGAACATTTGGCCTTTTACCTCTTTCGAATATTTTCATCCATGACCAGTGCCGGATTTAGGTTTGATGGGGCCCTAAGCTATTGAAGGAGGCCCCTTATACGTTAAGTTTTCTTTTTCAGCTTCCAAAATTCAGTTTTTTAGGTTTTAGTATATGCTATATGTTAATTTATGGATCTAAAGAATATCTAAATGGAAACAAGAATCCATTACAAGTAGGGCGGAGAAACGGGGGATCCATTATAAGCATGGCTAGATAAAAGGGGCCTAATTACAAGTGGAGCTGAGAAATAGAGCCCTATTTCTTGTTTCATAAAAGGCTAGTACATAACAATACAAAACACCATTGTTGTATGTGAGTTTTATCTTATTTGCTTTTTCTTGTAATTTCGAAATTATATTACAATCAGTATATTTGTTTAAATTTTGGGGCCCCCAAGAGAGTGGGACCCTGAGCTATAGCTTGTTTAGCTTATACGTAAATCCGGTACTGTCCATGACTTTAAGGAATTTTCAAAAAAGCTGTTTTCTTTTTGATACGAAAATGAAGCGGAGAATTTGCTCCAAGTTATTCTTCAAACTGGCAACATTGTGTAGCGTTATTAACATGTCAAAACCTGCTGACAGATTGACATCTGGTTGTGGTAACATCGGTGAGATGTGTGACTATATGGGAGGCTTTGTGTGTATTTGTGTGTGTTTACTGATTGCATGCGTACGCGAGCGTGTGAGGGGACAAAGTATTCAAGAGATCCCATACATGGAAATTTAAGACTTCTTCTGTGGGAACACATATATCATGATTCTTTTTTTTTTCTGTATTTCTCTCTACATACACACACACACATACATATACACAAGGCACATGCTTTACATATCATGGTAACATGTTTGCATATACATAACTCCAAATGTCGATTGAGTTGCATATTCCGTTATACCGATTCTCCTTTACAATCTCAAAATTCTATATTTTTTAAAGAATGTACCATACTTTTATTTTGCTGCTTTACTGTAATATTTTGTTCTCCATGTTTTGTTAAATGAATAACAATAGCCTTTAACACTAACAAAGTGTAAAATGAAGTAGATAAGCATTATATTAATTGCATTATTTGCATATAGATAAGCATTATTTTTAAAAAAGTACCAATTTGTTCTCATGGATAATAAGATTTTAGTGTCCTTTTCAATTTTATATTAAGAAGTATTAGAGTTACTATTAGAATTATTTGTATTACTATTAGGAGTATGGTGTTACTATTAGGAGTATGTCAGTGGAATATTTAAAAGGGGCTTCCGGGCCTAAGCCCCCCAAATTTTATTTACTAGTTTAAAGTAAATGAAATATCTTGCAGAATTTTCACATTTCCAGAAATAAAGTTAGCAAAGCTCCCTGAAATAAAGTCGTAAATACGCCAATAAAGTATGCTATTGAAAAGTATATTTTTACATGCACAATAGGGGAAAATCTCCTTATTTTCTACCACTTTCTCAATTATACCGCTATGGTTTCTCTGAAACGACCTGTATGGTGGTGCCACCACGTGGCTATTAAATACATCGCCGTCTGTTTGGACCATGTACCAAACAGCGTCATTGTACAGTCAGCGACAAAAGTTCTTTCCGTTTGATGGAATTAGTTTGGTAAATAATTTCAGAATGGAAGGTTAATTTGAGTACAGTTTTCAGTAAATTAGAAAGAACGTAATTCTGTACTTCCCAGTCTTCAAATTCGATGAAATTGTGTGCGTTCCACCGTTATTCCCAAAATAAGTTTTACCAAATGGAAAAAAAACTTTTCTCGCTGACTGTACGAGCTGTAGTTTGTTCGCAATACATGTTTAGATACTTTCGCTTTTTTTAAAAAAAAAAGTCTTATTTTCTGCGAGGAAACCAAAGATTCTATACAATATAAGGTATGTACAGGTACTATACTATACAAAGTTAAAGTTTCCTATTTCGTTGTCAATAATATAGTATACTTGTTATCAAAAATCAGATATTCTACATTTGGTAAAGTGTACGTACAAGGAAAACAAAATTGTCATATCTCCTTAATTGTACCTTAACGTTTCTAGTAAATTGTACCGGCAAAATTTAGGATCAAAATTTAGGAAACAATGTACTCATTGTAAGTTTGGTTGCACACTAGGTACTTAGGTATAAGCAACGTGATTAATGTGTTTAAGTTGCTGGTTATAAGAGAAATGATTAACTTGTAGATAGGATGCAGTCATGAGAGTGGTCTATTTCTTATTTATTCTTAAATTTAAGGTATATCTGTCTATGCTGTATGTTGAAATTCAAACTGGTATCGTAAACTGCATGACTATTTAGTATAAAAGTTTATAAACGTGCTATTCCCACCGTCATAACTACACTGTTAATTTTCAGTATCCAAGTTCAACTTTGTTTCGTATTTTATAATATTTCTTTCTGATTTATTTGCAAAGTTTGATAATTACAGATTCATTAGCCGTAAATGTGAATATACTTTCGTTAACTTTCACTTTTCGTATATGTCTTTGTATTTCAACATACTCCGAAACAGCTACAAAGACTTAAGTTTCTTACCCAGATGTAGTCAGAAATCTAAAATATTGATAATGATCAATAATGTATTAGATTCCATTGCTCAAATGTTGCTCATTCCAAAATTATTTACCGGATACAATACTGGGGTAGGATGTTACAATTAGAAAACGGTTTCTTTAATTACACCACTTCTTCATAGGGGAGTATGGTGACTCAGTGGTAGGGCATTTGCTTATCTCTGGTGTGTGAGGCCCCTGGTTCGATCTACGGCCAAGGTAAGTTTGTGGTGGAGAACATCGTGTCCGTGAGTTTTCTCGGGCCACTCTCGCTTCCTCTCGCTTTCTCATTCCACCAATTCTTCCAATCACCATTCATTTGCCTTAATCATCCATCTCCCTTAGCCTAATGGGCATAATCGTGATGTTAAACGAAATTATTTTATTTTTACCCCTGCTTCATACTTCTTCATTTAATTAAACACTTTGAGTGCTATATGGGGTATTTCTTTTCCAACAATTTCTTACACTACCAACGACAGCAATCAATAATTTAAATACTTACTTTTTAAAAATTTTCATTATATTTAAGAAATACAAGAAATGTCCTTAAAATGTCCTAGAAATGTTCTTACAATTTAGGGGACTTACCCCTAAACTTGGATCCAGAAACACGTTACCGTGGCGTATTCCATCGGCTGAGATTCGACTGTAATTTCGTGACTCAAGAAACAGTATCTTCATAGTGTTGAGTCAATGCTATCTTGGCAAATGCAATTTACTAACATATATTGTCAAACGTCATAGCAGCAGAAAGGCAGGTGTTACGATGACCAGGCTATCATTTTTAGAAACAACACTTGCGATCTCTGTTGCTACGCATTAAAGAAAGCTTTATTAGTGACTACTACTACATCGACTTCGGTAAATTTGTAACGCCGAAGGCTATATTCTTCCTTGAGATAAGGCTGAGCGCTATATTTTAGCAGTGCAGTGTCTGCCACGTATATTGTGACAGGTACAGTACAACTCGACTTCGAGAACCAACGGATACGATTCTGCCTTGGTCTACATTGTCGCCTGACAGGTAATTTACTGAACATATTATAAGATATCTTGGTTGTTGCGGTCCGCTAACAACTAGTGTCTATATTTTGGAATTATGTATAAGCAGCAAGGCGATAGGTTATTTAGGAGCACATCCAACGTGTTAGATTTGGTGTTATAACGTATAAATCCTCTGACTAAAACAAGTGGAAGCTTTCACACCCTAACGATTTCTCAAGTTTAGAGGTATTGTACACTTCTGAAATGGTAGTCATTTCTGAATAGTCTTGTAATGAATCATTATAATTCTACAAAAATTATTTTTCTTTGTACTGCAATTTTCCAATACAGCAATATATATTCTACCATTTCCATAATTTTTAACTATACTATCTTACCGTATTTGCATGCTGCAAAATTGTGATAGCCTTAGTTTTACATTTTAAACCTATGAAAAGCAGATTTTTTTAGTGTTATGTATATTCATTCAATTATCAGAAAGGAAGAATTAGCTGTAGTTATACAATACAAAAAGGAGCAGTCATTATTATTAACAAAACGTATTCTCAACTAGATGCAAGATTCTGTAAATAGCTTTTAAAGTAAGTATTTACATATTTTACAAGAAAGGAAAGGGTACGCTTTCTACGCCCAATTTGAGATATGATAATATGGCACGAGTAGTGTACAAAAGGTGCCACATTTCTATGACCTCTGCAAACATATGAGTTAATGTGGTCATCACTGCGCTCTAGCTGGCTTTTCCCTTCAGTTACTCCGAAACACTCTTGTAACCGATGTACCACATTTTAAATAAAATCTTCCAGTATTACATCCCATGATTATGCTGTGATGACTAAAGAAGGCGGTATTAATGACAGTGAATGAGAAGGTGGAATGAAAAAAGTGGGTAGAAACAGGAGAACGCCGAGAGGACCTATGCACACAGTGTTGATCCATCACAAAGCCAACTTGGTGCGAGATGTGATCGGACCAGACACCAAAGGTGAACGCTCTACCTCTGAGCCACTGCGGCCCCACTTCAGCAGAATTGGAATGAGGCTAAAAAGAGAGAATCTCGCTTCCCACCGGAAAGAAAACTGAAACAGTATGATTAGATATGATTAGAAGTAGATATGATTAGAAGATGAGCTTCTTATCAACCACACCACTGTGAACTTACTTATTTTTTTATTTTATTCTTTTAAGTTCAGGAATTAAAAAATAATTCTCTTAGATATCAATCATCTTTGCTAGTGCGGCCATATTTATTCTTTAACTTGCGGAATAAGATATAATTGTTTCATATCAATACTAATAAAATGCAATTTAATTTGTGTATATCCTCTTCTACTACGTAGTATGCAACCCAGCAATCACATTTGGAAAGTGGGTTGCATATGCAACAGGCATCTTCAGTTTATCATGCAATATAGATATAGTCCGGCGGTTCAAGGGGTTCAACTCTGCATTTTATGACTAAAAGGTCACACTTCACACAGATATTATTAAAAAGTCACAACAAATTAAAAAGGGAAGCCAAGCTGAAGTTCATGGCGGGTGGCTTTGCCAGGCATGGTTGCCTACCTACAGAAATGGATTACTATTTGCAGCGTTTGATTCGGTATTTGGCATTCAAACGTATCTCCTACGACACAAAACGTGTTAAAATAGAACGAGTCAATCATTAACTAAATCTACAAACAATGTCGGTACTGTTCGGTTAAAAGAGAGCAGTCTTTATGGCAGATTACCTACATTCGAGGATAGCTCTTCAAATTTCAGATCTAAAAGTGTTTGATCCATCACATGTTTTGTCAAATTGTATACCTGAGTAGGTAATCAGAAATCAATTAAACTGGCAAGAGTTGTTTAATTATAACGTAAGAGTACCTTTAAAATGAACACAAATATAAGTAAAATACTGTCATTTTTGCTTTACAAGAGCAATCCATAGTTAACTGCCATTAACAATACTAAGCTGTCACAACGTTATTTGCACTATAAAGTAATTGCTAAAAGGAAGTATAGAAGCCAAAGAAGTTAAAAAGAAAATACTCGAAACAGTTTATTCGCAGTCTTCTTTACCGTAGCAAAGTGTTGTTCAAATCAATGAAGACTTCCGGGATTTGCATTGACTCTCGAAGCATATGCTCTTGCAACCGCATTTAACCAACTCCAAACAGGTCTCTGCAACAATGGAGATCATGGTCCACTGCGGGGTTAAATTGCCTTCATTTTCTTTCCAACCTCACGAAGTTGGTCGGGGAAGATCATGAAGTGGTTTCAAACCAAACATTGAGCCCAAATCATAGACTGATAAGATGCTCTGCGAACATGTTGAATCAATGCGTCTCGTGTAGGCGGGATTGATTCAATCTTTCTTCTTTTCTTTGTAAATAAATGCTTCTTTGCTTCATTTACAAAATCTATAATCGATGACTTATCATATAGTAGCACAACGTACATTTTAATGATGGAATCGCTTCATCTATATTCCCGTTGGCCAGTGCAATAAAAGCTCCAGTCACTTTTGGTACTGCGTTCGAAATATCCCATGGCGTTTTCTTGCCTCTTCCGTAAAATAATGATGTGGTATCACATCCCGTAAATGCATAGAACATCGGAAGTGCTTTCGCCTTTGATGGTCCCAATGACTTTGAAATTTCTCTCACGTTTATATATCTGGAATAAAGAAATAGCACATGCCTTAGGCGTTTGCAATGCTTAAGTAAGCACAGCGCACAGTGTCACTTGATTAGCAGTAAATAAAAGGATATTTCACAAAGGTGTGTGTGAGTGCATTTAAGCAAACACTTTCTTGCGCCCAGGAAAGTGCTGGCGCGCCTGGAACAACAGCATGAGTGGATCCCATTTATAGATATTACATATATTTGCTTGCAAGGCCAAGCTATTATTCGTGGATAGTCTATATTTGTAGCAGTTATGGTATTCCATACCAAATCTTAATTATACTGTAAATAAGAAATTATCCCTGTGGATAGTGTGAAACGTGTATAACGACAGCTAATGCCGAGTCCGATACAAACTGAATACGGTTTCAGAGATTCCATCCTTCGCAAAATAACCTTTATACAAAAAATACTTCATTAAATGACATAGTGTACTTACCGAAAGCTTTTCTAACTCCAAAAGCAACGAACCTGTCCTCCAATGGCAGTTTGTCGAAAACGCTGATAGCCAAAACTATAATATCTGTATCCACAGTTCGAATGAGCACCTTTCGATATCCACAAGAGACAGCGTCTGCTAGATGAAGTATCATCCATGTGTCCGCTTCCTCGTTGTTGCCGGGGCTTAAAGAAGCTGTAGTCCACAGTTCGATCTGATAGTCAGTGCAAACTCCTCTTTGGTGTACAAACTGCTTTGTTCATTTGTCCAATCTCCATCTACTTTGGGATGATTAAACGAAAAAGTTGTCGCTTATTGTCATTTGATCGCAGGAACTGAAGAAAGTTCTTGGGAATTAGAGCGTTAGGTGAGACGCGATATTTCCAACTAGTTCTTCTTAATTCTCGTGTCATTTTTTTTTTTTTTTTTATGAAGTTGGGAAAATATTCATCCCGTACCACATTGATTCGTTTCACTGTTGCAAGCTGTTTTCGGAAGTATTCAACTATATTACCGTCGATATATTCAAAAGCTTTTTTGCTGCTCCTCGAAGAATCATATGAATAATAGCTGTTCCATCAAAATCTTCACTTCTACTTCAGGTTTTTAAAAAAATTGTTCATTTTCGAGAAGTTCAAGGAATTTGAGCGAACTAGTGACGAAGGTGCAACTCATTTTTATGCTTAAAGAATTCGCCCAAATCGCTTGATCTATATTGGCATGTAATGTATAGACGACTAAATAACACAGAGTCATTTGTATAGCTAGTGTACTTTCCAGAAACACGTGTTCGTCTCTTCTATTGATCCTTGAATATGGAAAACCTCTTGCATTTCAACGTATCAATAACTTTCTCTCTTTTGTTCTTCAATCTCTCTTCAACAAATCTTGTGAATTTCGATTGTCCTTCTCTTTCCATCATTTCGAGGGTATTAGCTGCCTCAGATTGTGCTATTATTTTGTTGTCGATCAGATAAAATTCTCTTGTTGTTCCCAGAAAAGGATTTCCAGCATACTGGAAAGTGATTATTAACGAATGAACATGTTCCTAAAATTTTTCAGTAAATGTTTTAGATGTTTCATGATGTTTAGTGTTCAATGTACTGACATAATTTCTAGGGATGCTTAAAGAAATCTCTGAAATGTTTTTGGACTTTCCGTCAATTCAATAATTACCCTGTCACCTTTAAGCGTGTCATTAGTTTGCTAGTGAGCTTGGTCGAGAGCCATCTCTGAAAAAGTTCGACAACCTTTTCGTGCAACAAAGGTATCTCATTTAAAACTTGCCATCACGTTGGAATGCAAGGTGAGAGCAGGTCATAAATATGAACTGTAAGTCACCGAGCGCAGTGTACGTGGCCCATTACAAGGAGCCATGGAAGTATGTTGATAATAGACTTTACGTACAAGTGGAAGTTTACTTTACGTATAGCTCGAACATATGTGAGCACAGTCACCTCCAGTGTCAAAATAGTATCCCAGTATCGGAACTGCGACTGTGTTTCGCGGCGATGTTTCTTCCACATTTTTAGAACTAAAATTTAAAGAGCTATCCTCGAATGTAGGCAACCAGCCATACAGACTGTCCTCTTTAAAAGGAACAATGCCGATATAGTTTGTAGATTCAGTTAATGACTAACTCGTTCCATTTTTACACATTTTGTGTCTTAGGAGATACGTAGGAATGTCAAATATCGAATCAAATGCAGCAAATAGGAACTCACTCCTATAGGCAAGCAACCCGTCAAGAATTTCAGCTTGGCTCCCCTTCGCAAATGGTTGGATATAGTCTGAAGGACATTTGTGCGACATGTGACCTTTTGGTCACAAAATGCAGAGTTCATTAAAATTTTGTCTCTTAACCGCGGGACTATAGATCGAGTACCATCGTGGTAGATAGAGTCTGTTAACCAATTTGATCGTTTCGAACTGGATTAAAGCACCAAAATTCGTACAGTGAATATAGACTAGTCATACGTTGGTTTGATGAATACTTTTCGCACTTGCACCTCCACCATCTTCGAATATGATGCTATATTGGATTTTTTTCATCATTTCATTCAACCCTGGGATTCTCGAGAACTAGTGGGTCTATCTAAATATTTTTATGAAGATAAAGAACTAATAGTCAAATTGATGAATTAATGTATCATTTTATTTTATGTTTTTTTTACATTTTTTAATTCTAGAAAAAAAAGCTCCTATAAACAATGTTTATTTAAAAGTTACTTATTTTATGGCAATCTTACGTCAGTAAAATTTTAAAAAATATTTCATTGTCTTTAATTTGATGTATAAATATTGAAATTAGGACAAAAATGGAGGAGATATAGTCATTTAACTTTTAATATGTTCAACATTTAATAGTAGCACGTTATATGGTACGATTTTACAATCAAAACAGTATTTTTCGATATCAAGTGATTATCCTCTGGGACTTTACATCTGTTCTCATAAGTACTGCCATTGTGTGGTAATACAATAATAATAATAATAATATCTTAGGTACATTCAACAGCAAAGGTAATTCCCCTGACAGCTATTATTGCACTAGATCAGTTCCAGTAATTTTGATGGTAACAGATGTAACCCAACTTACACTTAACGTTTCAATCTGAGGCGACAGTTGATAACCTAGCGGATCAATGAAAATAAATTTTACTGTATAGTTAATGTAAGGGAATTTTTACAATTTAAATCTTTCGGTTTCACATACTACAGTTATGTCCTTTAGACTGAGAGAAAGGATGATTAAGGCAAGTGAATGATGATGAAAGAATAGATGGAATGAGAATGTGGGAGGAAAGTGGAGAATGCGAGAAAACCCACGGACACGATGTTGTCCATAGCCAGGGATTTTTTTAAAAAAATAATATTAAGTTTTATAGTTTAGAGCATTTTGTAGAATGAGTGAATATATCAACGATAATGTAGCACGTTATGTGTGTAATAGACCTATATTATTTCAATACATACTGTATGTAAGGAGAAATTAATAGATCGTGCAAGAAATAGAAAATGGTTAAAATTAACTGAAAATATCAAATATGGAACAATTAGAGGAAATAAGTTTGCGGATCTTTGTCCCCTTCAGGGTCGTACTTCAGTTCCCTGTCGTACTATACATTTAAACCGGAAATGATCGGTTTCTACAATTTCCGGTTTGAATATCACCTCCAATAATGATCTTGATTCCTAGCTTTTGTTCCTTTACATTCTGACCAAGAATTGATGGTGATGCATCAAGTAGTTCTTGATATCTTTTTGTCTCTCGGTCAGACTAACACAAAACCAGTATCCAGATTTTACTAGGGCGGAAGGGAGGGAGGGGCAAGGATGTCCACTGACATAAAAATTTCACGAACTGGCTATTTTTCAGCATATTAGTAAACAATTTATTAAAACGCATATGGCTTCTCAAACTCAGGGGGGAGGGGCAATTGTTTCTTCAGCTTTCTCCAAATAACACCGCTGACACACGCGGACAGACAGGCTTAATATAAAAAGGAATTTCGGTAGACTAAACTCTTTTGACAAAACCAGTAAAAAGGTCTCACAACCTCAACAACTGAAGTTTAGTTCTCCACCTGATTGTTAATACTTCTTAGGGAAAAACATAATCCACAGATAATTTTAGCAAATTCTGCAGTATTCACGTTCCTACAGAGTTGAAATATATTACGTCCAATACTATATATTCGTTATACACTCCTGTTATTCTTAGACTTATTGGCCATATGAATAATCAGAAACACTTCAAGGTATCGTTATAGAGAAAAGAGAGCATACAATTATTATAGAAGATAGACGATATTATTCACTCACTTCATCACGTACATTCATATTAAAATCCCGCAGTTTAAATTTCTGGATTACTAATCTTATGTCACAAATGTAAATAAAAGGTCATAATCCATATAAAACTACACGAACAATTTAAAGGATTCATCAATGCAAGTATCTATATATAAATATATATTCTGAATGTATCTACTGTGGGAGAGCAATAAATTCAACAATTCTATTTGGTTTCTTCATATTCTATGCAGTATTCAGAGTTTGATGTGTTTGCTAAACATTAAAACTTGATAAAACCACTTTCAAATGTGGGTAATCCAATCTTTGAAGAACACACTTTGAACTATGGTTACAGTGTAAAACATAGGACATCTGACGCACATTATCTGTAGGATCCTAAAATATCACAAAGCTTATAGTGAGGTAGCATAGCTCTTACCAACAAAATTCTCAATATTGACGGATATATTAGGTTGTGTATTAAGCCTTCTGTGCACTTGATGGCGTTAGCGTCCCAAATCTCATAGCGCGTTAGGTCTAACACCACTCGACTGCTGAGAGTTGAATTGAAGCTAGTATACGTGCAAGAAATATTGGAATTCATTTTTATCAAACGTAAGATACTGCGACATAAAGATGAGTTAACTTCTCGCAAAACTGAACTACACTTTAGAATTTTATTTCTATATAGGCGCAAATGCTGTGCAGGCTCGTGAAGAAATCGTGCTGTTTACGCCAATCGAAAGCAACAGTCAAAGGATGGTTCAGTCTTTTTTTTTAATGAAAATTTCAATGTTCAAGATGCTGTTCGTAATTGGAATGGCAATGGATCACAATTGGCAATGAATCATAAAAACATGGAATAATTGGCAATGAATCACAAAAAGAAAAAAGTGAATGATATTGTTGCAAAACTCAAGCAAGACTGACATGTAAGCAGACAAAACATTACTAATGACCAAAACATCCATCCCCAAAGTGTTAAACCATTTCGATAAAGATGCCCTCATAAAGAAGTTCGACATTTTAGTGCCACGTGATCTCACTCAAGAATATTTACTCGATCGCGTTTGCATCTGCGAATCTGTAAATAGAAATTCTACTGAAATGTAACGAATTAAAACAATATCTAATTTGGTTGATCACGAAAGTTGAAAAGTAGGTAACCTACAACAACAATTTGTGTAAAAAGATCGTGGTCGAAATGAAAATGAAATGAAATTCTTAAAGCTTAACTTCCCACTTTATGTCCTTTAGGCGCATAAAGGATAAGGGATGACTAAGGGAAGTGAATGATGGAAGAATTGATGGAATAAAAATGTGAGAGGACACGAGAATACCCAAATAAAACCTACGGATACGATGTTGTTCCCTACAAACATACTTGACCAGGAATCGAACCAGGGACCCCACCCACCAGAGGTAACCCTCTAGCCACCTTGCTCCCGAAACAAAGAGGAATGTGAATAAAGACCACATTGATGCCCAGAAAGGTTATACTGCGTGTTTGGTGGGATTGGAAGAGTATCGTTCTTCATGAGCTGCTGTCGGCGAGCAGAACAATAGACTCAGTGCGACTGCACTTAGCAATTCAAAAGAAGCCGAAGGAAGACCATCGTTGAACTTTTATAACGTCTTACCCACTGCTAAAGCCACAACTTTTACTGCTATGATTCTTAAAATTTACCAAATAAGTATATTAAGAACAGCTAACATGTTCGAATGCTATCATCATGACCTGAAATCTTGGAAATATAATATATATAGCATTACAAAATGTCAAAAGTTTGTATGAAATTACCTACTCATTTTTGTTTAATCGCTGCCCTATAGAGTAAAATTTTATCAAGTTCCTTGTCTGTTAGAAGTTAATGCTTAATTCGGACAATTTACATTGGTGATCTTGAACAAATGATGTAGCTGGTTGGCATACTCAAGTGGTTTATGCTACTAGGCAGGAGATCGTCTACCTAAATGTTATACGTTTTGTTTCTAATAGCCTCATAGATATGTCAGAACGAAATAGTGCATGTCCTCCTCAAATGCAGAGAGACATTCACTAATCATCTTTTTTTTTTTTTCAAAACTTTTCATGAACAAAACGCGAATGCTGCAGCGGTATTCGTAACTGAGAGGACTGATCAAAGGCGTACAAAAGATTAGAATTTCGGATTTAGATTTGTGGGTTTTCTGCATATATGGCCATGTTAGCCCGTCATGTTTGAGGTATGACGTCCCTCGGTGAGCACACTATCAGGGGAAAGGGAAGGAAGAAAAATTGGGGATAGAAGGAAGTGACCTTGGACCTATATGTTAGGTACCACCCCAGCATTTGCCTGGTATGAATAAGGAGAATCCAGGAAAACCTCATTCAGGATGTCTGGCCTGAAAATGCTTCTTACACTTTGTCGACCGAGTATTTCCACCAGGAATCGAACCCGAGACCGCTCTCCTGGAAGGCGAGTGCGTTACCGACTACGTTACGCAGTGCCACCGTACAAATGATGAGACACCAAATGAATGAGAATGAAGCTGGCCTCTCAGCCCCGCCTCCTTCCCAACGAAAACGGTCCGCTTATGAAGAGGGGAGGGTTAAACCCGGAAAACACCGAGTATTTCCACCAGGAATCGAACCCGAGACCGCTCTCCTGGAAGGCGAGTGCGTTACCGACTACGTTACGCAGTGCCACCGTACAAATGATGAGACACCAAATGAATGAGAATGAAGCTGGCCTCTCAGCCCCGCCTCCTTCCCAACGAAAACGGTCCGCTTATGAAGAGGGGAGGGTTAAACCCGGAAAACACAGTAGACTCGATTTATAACGGACAAGATGGAACCTACTCTTGGAACATTGAATCGATTCCACAGAAAATACTTCTCGATATCTTATACCCTTTTCACCTTGTACGTAGACCAATATTGAAGCCAGAAGTAGTAATGGGTTTATATTCCTTCCGATTTTAGTAGAGGGATAAATGTAGAGATAGAATCTATTCTTAAGACTTTGAATCGATTCCGGATGTCTTTTTGTCGGTAACTACTATCTTTTTAGTTGTGTAGCAACCAATGTTGAAATGGGAAATCTAGTTGACTACTATTATTTCTGGTATGATATAAAGTTAACGGAGGAGATGAGACCTGCTGTTGGAACGCTGCGCTGAAGCAATTCCAAGGAATTGCGTCTATATAAGTTTGTTTGGAAGTCTAATAACCTGGGTAAAATTTCGGTAATATATCATTGCTTTCATTATTTATATAATATGTTTGATAAAGACATTAATGTGTTCTTGACGCTCAGGCGTGCACCCAGAAATTTCGTTGGGAGACATGCAAGCTTTGGAGAAGTGGTCCAATACTACAGGTTATTACATCTATGTAATATTGAATGGGTAATATCCCGTACCCGAAAAGTCAATAAATTGTAAAATATTTCCTCTTACATTCTCAGATAAAAATAATAGAACAAGAGTGTTTTTATAACAGAAAGAGTAAAGATGAAATGTAAGATCAAATTTTCGTGCTATTTCAAGCATTTCTATGTTAAACAAGTAGAGTTTAATTGGGAAAGTATACAAATATATCTTCAATCAGGTAGTTTTAGGATGGGTCCAGATATGGTTGGCTCCCTTTCCTTAGGTGCGCCCCTGCTGACACTAAAACACAGGTTATTAGACTTCCAAATATTATGTTATACATAAGTGTCAGAAGTCCATAGAACGGTTGTGTGCATTTGTCAAAAGAGATCATAGCTAAAACGGTAACAGATATCGAGATGTGGTTTCCTGGAATCGATTTAGCGTCCCAAGAATAAGCTCCATCTCATTTGTAACTCATCCATTCAAACTGAAAGTGATATAAATTAATCATTACCGGTTTCAACGTTGCTCACTATAGAAGGAATACAGTATCAGATAGTATCAAGCTGCTTTTTGGGATCGATTCATTGTCACAAATAAACATGTCATCTTCTCCCGCATCTCTACATTACAAAACCGAAAGTCGTAGATATTTTCTACTACTTCTGGTTTCACCATTCAATTCACATATCTCAAAAGTACACCATAATTTCAGAATGTGAAACAAAACTCATTTGTACTTAACTAGATGAGCAGTATACAATTTGAGATATACAGGAAGCTCTGTATGTATAGTGGAATGCTATAAGGAATACTATAGTACTGTTACAGTCAAGATGTATGTGTGTATTGTGTTTCTATTTAACTCGATTGTCACCTTGACTGAAGTTTGCATGATGTGTAATTTATTTCAATCAGGCAAATGTTGAGACACCATACCCACCAGGCATAGTCACTTTCTCTCTTCTGATATTTTACGCTTCCTAATTGATGATACATGATGAACTGGAAACAGTACATTCTGGGACCGTTGGTGTGGTGAGAAAATGTGAGTTGAGTTTATGGTCTTCGTGTGTACTCACAAATTGCAACAGATGGAAGCCCTCACCCATGGGTCGGACCCACATTAAGACCGGCCGCAGACTGACCAGAGGACAGAACAGTCTAGCCGATGTATAGTACTGTGAGTAATGTAACAAAGCCTCGTACCGTATACACTCGAGCACATGCTAGGCAAAGACCTCTCCAACTTTGTGACTAAACTCATGACTACCTTTCTCCGCATCCTTTCCTGCCTTCCTCTGCCTCAGCTTGGGTAGTCTTCCTCTGGTCCATTGCGTCCGGCCTAAGATTAGATTCTGTCCGTCATAATCTACATACGAGGGTGATTCAGAAAGTAATACCTCCAAGGTGATACCTTTATTTGTGTTTGACAGATAGTACCGATAGAGGTAGCAGCGAAAATCATAGTCCCCATTACGGGCAACACACTTGCGCAAATTTGAAACAAGGTCTCTCATGCCGTCGGGGAAGAATTTTAGTGCTGGTGGCGACACCATAGCCGATCTGCTGCTTCCACCTCCGCGTCACAACTGTAGCGTTGGTGCTTAAGGTAATACTTAAGTTTGGGAAGAGCAAAAAATTCGCAAGGCGCAAAATCCGGACTATAGATAGGATGAGGCAGAATGTCAACAACACTTTGCCACCAGGTAGGATAACTTTGAATTCTTTGGCAGAGGAGAGAACGTGTGACGGTACTCCGTCGACTGACGCTTCGTTTCCGGCTCAAAGTGGTGTATCCACAACTCATCTTTATCAATAAATGTCCCTGGGCGCGCAGCCTTCCGCTGCAATCAGAAATTCAATGACAGCCCGTTGTTTCAACCGGACGTCGCCACTAGATCTCATGGATTGCTCCATTACTCTAGAACGAGAAGAGATAGAAAGAAAAAATGAAATCTTTGAGTTTTACGTCCCACGGTTATGCCGGTTAGGCTAAAGGAGATGGTGATGATGAGTAATGAATGAAATGGTGGAATGAAAAAAGTGGGAGGAAACGGGAGAACTCCGAGGAAACCCACGCACACGGTGTTTGTCCACCACAAAGTTCACTTTGCGGGGCTGGGATCGAACCCCGGACCCCAAGCACCAGAGGTGAACGCTCTACTACTGAGCCACCGCGGTCCCAAGAGATAGAAAGGTGAAACAAGTGACATTCTATAGCCTAAGCACCAGTGTATTAATAATAATTAGTTCAGAATGTTTGCAGAACTATTTGCCAAGTAGTGGGCAAATAGTGCTGTGGGAAAGTGAAGGCACTACTTTGTAAATCACCCTCGTATGTTGCATAAAGATGTAAAACCAAAAAAAAAAAAAACTTAAAGCAGTACGTCTACATATGAAAGAAATGTATAACTACTGAGTTTACAAAGAATTTAGTATTGAAATCACCTGCATCTATAAAATATAGTACCTTCAATCTCGTCAATTTCCGTCACCAGTATGGGAATAGAACACTAATGTCTGCAAATATAATAAAACAGTCCCACAATCCTCTCTGCAAAGAGAGAATTCTCAAGTGACTCATTAAAAAAAAGGAATCGTATATTCTCAAATATAATAAAACCTCAAGTCGTTCTATTTCTAGAGTTTTGCATCTCAAAATTAATTCTATCTTATTAAATTCGCAAGCTCTCATCCGCAATTTGGACAAAAGGATCTGAACAAGAGGAAAACATCTATCATGAATTTGTGACAACGGAGAATTATATCCTTAACGTGAACAGCTTTTCAAGAGGTTTGTGGATTTGTGTAAGGATATTACGTTCATTTCAATTGCATTTCTGAGAACGACGATTGCTTCTCGCTTATTCCATTTCGCTTGTTCCGTTAGATTGCTCTAGAGTGCTTTGTAATTCTTATCTGATTTAGTTGCTTTGATATTTCCGTGATTTCAAAATGAGTTTGAAATCGTTTCTGTATGGCTTTTTATTCTAGCTCTTAAATTTTTACTAAATGTAGTTATTTCCGTGGAAGTATCAATACTCCAGCCTACGCTTGCCCGTTGGTTCTTGTAATATTACGAGGGACTAGAATATGTACTCTAGTTACAGGTGGCGACTAGGTTTAAATTTGCTTTAGTGGCATGATGCTACCCATTGAAGGAATAATTTAACCTTGATCTTAATTAAATATGAAAAAGTGTTTCTAATATGATACTAGTAGTAATTTTATCTAATGTTCAGTTATGTCTACAAATTTGACGCAAAACGAGTCATTTAAATTGTGAGCGAATAGTTGAAACCTTCAAACCCAATTAGTACTTTAAAACTTGTATCCAATTTATATAAGAAGACATGTTCTGAAAGACGGAACACTCAGGTTGGAGATTATTGAATATCCGAACTATTGAACACTTCTCTTGAAAGAGGGGGAAACATCGGTAGGTGAATTTTAGAGGATGAATCATTACCTTTGGCGACTGATTAGGTACCTCTGTTACTGTCAGTAACTTCTGTTCACTATTGAATTTAAATGAGCTAAATCATGTATGATACAAAAGAATTCAGTGGATATCCAGATTTTACACTACTTTGTATTTCAGATGTAAAGCATCACGGGCAATAGCCAATGGTGCGCGATATTCCGCGCGGTGTTGTCGGATCATGGACTCCCCTTTCCCTTCTCGCTCTTCCTCCAGTTGAGATTATGACACATACATTTGCAACATTATTCGCAATGTAAATATACTATTCCAGCAAACTCAAGAATTTTGACTGTGCATCCTAGAAGTATATATAGCAATTAAATTACTTACCTATTAACTTTTCCAGTGGATATGCTAAACACTCGTCTTCAACACTACTTTCACTATCGTCTATGTCAGTTAATATTGCGTCATTGTCTGAATCTGAGTCTTGTAAATTTATTATCATGGGCTAAAAAAAATGTAAACACAAAAAATAATTCTTCGAGACTGATTTCGTAGCACTTTATTTTTTATTTATTTATTTTTTTAAGAAGGCTCCGCACTTGTACTCGGTTTGCTTAAAGACATTGTCAACTATAATTTTGGAGAAGAAACGAACTACCACGAAAGAAAGTAACCCAGACACTGATGAATTCTGTTTATGCTAGAAGAGAACTTACGTTCCAACACAACTAGCACCTTTGTTTTCTTCTCAGTTTTCATAACAAATAACTTTCTTGGGCTTGGTCTAGGTCACAAAAAAACAATCCGTCTGATTCCTTAGCAAGTCCATATGATCGAGTTTGTTTTGGGTTACGATAATTTACGACACCATTCAGACGCCTGGTGCTTTTGAATCCCTGCTGGAGGAGGAAAGAGGGAATAAGTGGTCGCATACATGTAAGGTAGTGAAACGTGAAGAAAGAAAAAAAATGCGTTTTTTCTGTCGAGTAAGGAAGAATTTAACCCGAAGTAAATTTCAAAACAATATTACGAACTTCCCATACTTTGTTCTTACGATGTTAGGCATATTATATATATATATATATATATAAATGAATCAGATTCCAAAGGCGTGTAGCCACGGGGGAAAAGGGGGCCCTGTCTTTCCAAACTATTTCCAACTCCAAAATGAGGTTCATGGTATGTGTTTAATAAACTTATTTAATAGTTAATGCAAATGAGGGACGTTTATAATAAAATATGAAAATTAAAAAAAAAATCAAACATCATCAATACGGTTTCTGTACCTAATTAAAACAACTAAAATTAACCATATGCTTTATATTCTCATTTCCCTAACTGGGAGCACACCGTATGAACTCTCTATTAGATTATTGCATAATAATATATGAGTTGATATTTTTTAGAGCTTTTTTTTTCCTTTACTGTTTTAACCCATATAAATACAAAGTCAGATAAACAGACTGCTATAAACAGCATTTGTTTTCTTACGAATAGCTTATTGATTCATCTACAATCAGGTTTTCAACTCAGTACTGTCAAGATCCTTTGATAAGGTAGCATCGTGAAAATATAACATGTGTATAGTATGTATGGTGAGTTAAAATGCTTTCATATTCTGAAAGAGATCATTTGTTCTCTTTTAAATGTGTGAAAAGCTTTCCTCCCCCTGAAAGTAATGTTCCCCTAGAACAACCTGCTGGTTACACCCATGATTATTCTGTAATAAAAGTTGAGTTCTATTTCCAAATTGAAGAAAAATCCACTGGAAATTAGACGCGGGACTCATCGCTCGTTTTACTCATTGTTTTATATGGAAACTTTAAAAGCGTGTATCATAACAACTAGTTGACATAAAAAGATGTAGTTTTCACGTATGTGTTCGTAATTCTTTTCTCTACTTCGTAAAGTGAGCAGTTGATGTGCTAATACAATATTTCTAATAAGCGCATCTGGTATTGTCAAGATTCGCAATAGCGCGAGAAGTCAGCGTGCAGGACTGCTTGTCGCGAATTGTCAACACCGCTCAAAGCCAATTGGACGCCGCGTGAAGCCAACTCAAGGCCATGCCGCTTATCATTTGAAATCTGTTATAGGGGTCTATCATATATAAACTTAGAGTGAAATTTATGAAATATAGGTTTATAGGAGTAAATCCACTCACTGATTTACTCATCACTGGATCTGCACAACTGCTGAGTCTATAATACCCAAAGTTTGTTCAAATGTTCACCTTGAATATATAGACAAGTTAGGTTTTGAATAATGCAAACCCTAACAAGGGAAAGTGAGTCTTTAATATTTTTACGCTGTTCACCACATTTTCCGAAGCCGATAGACACACGAACTTGAAATTGTGTAAAATATGTTCTTCTTGAATGTTAGGCGAAGAGTTGGACGAATTTGTTTACGAAATTCCACCTACGTTCTTAGGCTAGTGGTTGTCAATAGGTGTGTCGCCCAGTCCCATTGAGATATGCGAAATTTTTGAACTTGTAAAGACTTTAGTTATTAGCTAAAATCAATTTTGAGACATGCTGTATCAATTAAGACCTCCAAGGTCAGCTACAGTGCTTAATACTATATACAGTCACTACTTTATAAGAAAATTATGTCCTTACACTAGTATAATTTATATTATTATTATTATTTATTAAAAAAATGAAACAAGTGTGGTGCGGTACTGTGGGCGTTCAGCAAGGTGTGAATTCAGTCAAAAAAAGGGGGGGAATCACTGCCTTAGAGGGAGAAAGAGACATGGATTTCTTCCTTTCACCAGATATTTGAAAATACTGTGCGTAGGTACTCGTACTTGGGCTTGAACAATTGCTCTCCTTAAGCCTTAGTCTAAGTATCTGAAAATACTATGCGTAGATACTTGACTTGAAAATGTGCTCCCCTTAAATTCTAGTTTGAGGGTAAAATGTGATCTTACGAAATGTGACTCCTAAGGGAAGAAAGAAATCTAACATTATCTGAAGCACACCACATATCCTGAGATTTTTGCCAAATAAAATTGAACCTTTGTTCAAATATTGAAGGCAAAAGGTTGAAATATTGTACAAATGCTTTCCATGAACCTAGAAAGTGGGTAAGACTAAGTTTTACAAAATCAGTCTAAGGAGAATCAGGAGAGGTGTGTCTTTTTTTTTTTTTTTTTTTTTTTTTTGCTCACCAAATATTCTGCGTACTAAGTTGAAATTCTATGCAACTGTTTTCTATAAACCCTAGACACAGGATAAGATCTTGTTTCGTGAAATTTAACTTATATAGCGGTAAATGAGATCTTAGGCCAATACGTCGCCGTTTAGCTAAACCCGTAGGCTATTGGTAACAAAAACTTGAAATTCTTTTTAAATGTTTTCCGTGAACCCTGTGTTGAAGATAAGACAAACTTTTTTAAGAAATACAAGCACTAAAAGCTGGACCTTTTCTCCCTCTTAACCAGAACTTCGCGTAGGCCAGTATATGAAATCAAAATTTTGCACAAATATTCAACTCAAACTCAGACTACGGGTATGATGGGATTTTGTGGCAATCCACATCCAAGTCTAGCCACATATTGGCCAGAAGAAGAAGACAACCAATTAGGGAGAGAGGAAATACGAGAGAGCAGACCTGAGTACATTGATCGCAGATTCAGCTCTGGCGATGTGCAACTGGGGAAGATGATTCATATATTTATCATTTGTAGAGTTTGACAATAATTTCCGTTTGATGATTCAACGAAGTAATCAGAAGAGAAACAGCGGAAAAACCAGTTATTTGTTACGTAAACTAAGGGTCGGATTTAATATTTTACCGCTCCTAGGCCGAAAAGTGGTTGCCTCCTCTCACCTCGAAGCAGAGTCGGATTTATATTTGATGTGGCCCTAAGCTATTGAAGATGATGGAGCACTTTATGTAGTCTAGCTGTTCTTTGCCATGTTGCTGTTATATACTGTATGGTCTATGCAGCATGAAGGCACACTATATACAGAAATGAGCAGAAACTAGAAATATTTTAGGGAGCAGATTAGCAGGAGGGAGCCTCAATACTTATATCATAGGAGCCAACACAACACAAAACACTGTTGCTGTGTGTAGGTTTTATTTTATTTACTTTTATGTTAGTTTTGAAAATGTACTTCCAATGTTTCCTTTGAATATTTGGGGGCATCCAAGATAGTGGGGCCCTAAGCTATAACATGTTTAACTTATGCGTTAATTCGGCACTGCCCCGACGTACAATATTTTAAATCAACAGAAAATATTTAATAAATTAAGGATACATTTGTTTCTTTGTTTGGACGTTTCTGTATAGACCCCCTAAATTTGAATAAATTTTCATTTCGAATCCGCTAAAGAAAAATTTGAATGGTTAATGGTACTTACAAACAAGAATTTTAGGAATGATCCAAAAATTGATCTAAAGATTCCGTATTGGCTAATAATTTTAGAAAAGATAAAAAATACATCAAAAGATTGCGATCTTGGCTAATAATTAGTTTTTGGATTAGGGCTACAAAAGACCACAAAATTTTTGAACGGCCCCTGAATCTAGTTTTCATATTTCTTTCTGGAATACGCAAATTACACTGAGTTAAGTGATAGTTTTAGTTTGGCTACACTATATGTAGTTCTACAGATACATGACGTACAAGAAAAAATTTGTTTAAATTAAATATATTGGATTTTTTGGATCAGGAGCCACAAAATTTCTGAACGGCCCCTAAATCCAGTTCTCATATTTGACCGAGATCGGTCGCGTGGTTGAAGAATGACCAAGTTTTACTTAGTTTATAATAAAACTTAGTAATTTGAAAATTTGATCGAGATTGGTCGCGTGGTTCAAGAGTTATTACGTCACAAATATAGTAACTTTTAGATAGATAGATAGATAAACCAAATTGTTAGATCCGTTTTGAAGAAAATCTCCAAACTTTAAATTTGCCCTTCAGTTAACTACCGTTATTTTAGGAAGGAAGAAGGAAATTCAAAACACTATCCTTGAGATTGAGAATCTTATAAAAACCCTAAGTTACAAATTTGATGTGAATATGTTCAACATCATGTCTTCTAGAGGAGTGTATCTATATAGCAGGGCCGGATTAAGGGAGGGTCTTAGGGGGGCTATAGCCCCGGGCCTCTAGATGGACATGGGCCTCCATTCTTATCAAAATCTCAACTGGCTATCTAAACAGAATCATGAAGATACAATCATTATCATAAAATAAAATATGAAACATATTCCCTTAAGTTTCCTACTGTACTTTTACAGAAATGTATTAGGTGAAGTCAGCAATGCCACATATTTTTTCTAGCCTCCAGATGGGCTAATCCAGCCCTGCTACATACACAGAACGAACAGGCAGATAGATATTTGAAAACCCCATTTTCGGCGTGTAAAAATCACGAAATGCTGGAAATCAGTTGAAATATTGAATTCGTTTCTTTTTTTGCACGATTACTATACTTTCCTCTCTCTTATAGAGGATTGAAACAAAAAACATCTTTCACCATTGTTTCTCTTTTGTTTAGATTTTATTTTTGAGGCCATCATATCTAAGCAATAAGGAAATCGCGATTTTGAACCTCCTGTAAAACTATTCTTATTTGCTAATGAAGGAAAACACTGTAAGGTACCCTAAGGAATTAAAAAAAAAAACAATTTCAAGAAGTTTGTCGATTCATTTCAAGTAGGTGGCAGCAAAGCTACATATCTAAACGGAACCTTGTTATTTATTTTCTCGTTTTAAGTTTTTCTTCATTTGAATGACTAATAAAAAGTAAAATACAAGAAGAAAGAAAGGAAAAGAAAATCATAGCATTGGGTAGCATCATCACAAAATATAGATCGCAATAAAAGAAAATATAAGCTTTTTGCTATTTCAAACCCAAATGAGACAATTATATGAATGAATAAATAAACAAATCTTGACGTTTATCTAGTAATGAAACTATCGGTAAATAAATGTTCATGATTCAGAGAAGGCATTACTTTTGCGGCCTGACCATCTTCGGATGAGAATTACACTGCTTTTTTTTTTTTTTTTTTTTTTTTTTTTTTTTTTTTTTTAGAAAATCCACTGTCCATCAGTGGAAAGTAAATAGCACATATACCAATTATACCGCGAATGTGAATATGTTCATTTAAGTAATAGCAATTATATCATATTTACTATTAGGCTATTTAATAATTCTATAATTTGAGAGACCCGGGTTCCATTGCCGGCGGGAGCTCATGTGGTTCGGATTCTACGTTAATCAGTAGGTCCACGTCTCATATTGCCCCGCAGCTGAACGGGACGTTAAACTCAAAAACAACAACAACAATAATAATTCTATAATTTGAATTTATCCTTATCTTCATTAGAATGAATATAGTAACAATAACTCGCAAACAAACACATTCATAACCAAAGGCGCCTGAACTTGAAAAGCACTGGGGGGGTCTTATTTTCACAGTTCACGACCGAGGAATCTTGGGGTATGGAATACCACTGAGGCTACAACATATCAATAATAAATAAATATCTGGTTCTTTTATCGCAATCTAAAATTGAGCCACATTAAAATAATACACACTTCATTCGGTCGTTTACTTCCATTTATTATTTATATCTGTATATCTGTTGTCCCTGACGAAGCTGCCCTTTTCATAATTCTATGTTTATTTATATTCTTATCTGGTTGTCCTGCCAACCACGTATTGACAATCTCATTATTTTTAACATATGAATATCTTTTTTTTATTAGCATTATCGACAATATTTTAAAACATTTCTTTCTCTTCTTCTGCAGCCAGCCTAGTACATATTTCGAATAACTTGTCCAAAATTACAAGAAAATAATAATACAAGAAAATATACAAACGTACCGTTGTAAGGCTTAGCAGGAGGGAAGTCAGGAATCCTCCTCGTATATTTTAAAAATTGAGTCTTCTGAAAGTCCAGTTTTATGTATTTTTGAATGAAAATGGGTTTTTTCGTATTTGTTTTCCTACTTTCTTCTCTTTTTCACAGTGGAAAACATGTATTCTTGATTGAGAGTGTGACGGTGTAATCAGGGAAATTCTAGGGTTTTAAGGATCTAGCGCTCGATTTAAGGTGAAAAAATTTACCTTAAAATAATACAGAGATATGCTCGTTAAATTTGTAACTTAAAAAGACCTAAGCGCCACAATTCCGAAAAATAACGTGTTTTCGTTCCTGGTAATATTTGTCCAAATTTTATAGTTCCCTCTCCGCTATTAAAAAACATCAGGCCGTATTACATTTAAGAATTGCACTGAAATATTGGAATTTTTCTCTTCCTTCTTCCCTTTTCTATTTTTCTTCTCTCTGAAAATTCTGGCAGGTTCTCGAGTATCGAACACCCCCGGAGTGATCGCATTTGCTCATGAGTGCAATCGGTTATAAAAGATGATATTCTACCAAAACTCTCTACGCCACATTTATAACCTATTAAGATGAGTTGACGATAACTTATTTTTAAAAATGACCTTCTATGAAAGAAAAAAAATACCACCACCCTTTATTTATGTTATCACTGTAACTTCTCTCAATAACCCCGATAATCTCGGTGATAACCAAGTACAATCAATTGTTTAGCGTTCGTAACTTGTATTTAAGGCCACAGTTGCTTTGGTTACGGCGTGGTCATCGTCTTCTCATTAAGGAAGAATGTACAGACCGCAGCAAAAAACCTGCAAGATGAGTATATGACTTTGTTGTGAAACGACGAAGTCTTTTGCTCCAAAATAAGAGTGCAGGGGAGGACGCCGAGGTTTCTCCTGGAGTGATTAGTGCCACTTAGATGTTATCTTGATTCCCTGGGCTGTTAGGCGTAGTTTCACAATAAACTTACATGCTCATGTTGCAGGTTTTTTGCTGCGGACTGTACCATTCTTCTGTTAAGAAGCTCTCCTGAGCCTCCTAAAGGCTCTGAGGGGATAGGTTTGCTCTGTGAGCCGTCTGCTTCCCACCGACACGTCACAATCTACGCAAGCGTCAATTCTGCAGAACAAGAATTCTACCTTTTGCAGTCTCATTGTACGAGTACGGCTGTGCTGGAAATCACATAACTGAACAATATGTGCCCGGCGGTGTTGCCCCGAAATTTGCAGGACCCATACTGTGATCCACACATAAAGGATTCACACACAGAACTACACTTGTCGTAATATTTTCTACGATCCTCAAACTACAGATACGAATATCGACTGGCGCTTTTCAGTAGCTGGTGCTGTGACCTTAATAGTAAGAAAAGAATGCCTTCTAAAGATACATTCTGAGCAGCATTATACTGTACGATTCAGATTATATATAAGGCGCGTTCATATTAAATGTATTTCCAACAGTATATATAATCTATATAGTCTCTCTCTCTCTCTCTCTCTCTATATATATATATATATATATATATATATATATATATATATATATATGTGTGTGTGTGTGTGTGTGTGTGTGTGTGTGTGTGTGTTACCAGGTATGTGTAGTATAATATTAACGAGGTGTTGTGGTTCGTTTACTAATGAAAGCAAATACGTTTGGTGTTGACCCAGCATCGTTACGTATTATAAGTTTTAGGCACTAACGTCTAAGTGCGATACACAAAATGGTAATATTGTCCCTTAACCAATAATATATGGACAACATCAAATAGGCAACAAAGCACATTAGGTTTCCTTGATAACATATGTAGTTTCTAAGTCAACGCCTTCGACTCAAGTATTGTATATACATTGTGCAAGGAAGTAAGCTATACCGATAAGTGTATCATGTTGCCATTATCAAGATAGTAGATGCTTTTACTATAACAGACAGACTATGTAATATGTAACTAAGAAACTACTTGAATTAGGAGGCAGCGAAATCCGGTCTAGAAATCAAGAATACCTTCGGCCAAAGCCAACGTGCTAGCAACGTATATTCAACTAATAGCCGTTTGACCCGCTATAATCCTGTGATGGTTAATGTCGTCAAGTAGTATCGTAGTTTTACTGTTACGTTAAAGTATCAAGTAATACGTTCAACAAAGTGAATACTTTTAAATATCTAGGATCAACATTAATAGACCAAAACCATATCCATGAAGAAATTTAATTTAAATTGTCCTGTTGTTAATTAGTCTAAACTCTTTTGTCTTCGCGAATTCTTCAAGAATTTCAAAATTAAAGTATGATAAAACGATAATTGTGTCTGTTGCTCTACATGATTGCGAAACACGGTCGCTTACTCTGAGGCGAGAACACAGACTGTAAGTATTTGAAAATAGAATTTTGAGGCAAATATTTAGATTCAAGAAGAATGGGAGTGGTGAATGGCGGAATCTTCACAACGACAAGCTGCTTAATTATACCGTTTACACAATATTGTTTGGCTTATTAAGTCTATGATTCTCTATGCAGATCATATAAGCAGAATACTAGAAAACGGGAACTTTTCAGAATTTAAACTCGAAAATCACTCAAAAAACAAAATCATTAGAAACACTTAGGCGCAGATAAAAGGATAATAGTATGATGTACTTCGCAAAACTTGAATTGCAAAGAAGAAACTGGATCTAGATGGCAAAGAACAGAAGTCAATGGAGAGCATATGCCATAAAGTTAGTTACGCACTTAGTCATGTGTTTCACTGTTAACAGTATGTGTTACTGTTAGGATTGCATGCTTTGATTTAGAGTGTAGCGCCTCGTTCAGCAAAAAAACCTATATGAAACGCAGGCCGGTAGCCAGCCCAAAAATGTAGGAGGCCAGCAAAAATTATGGGGGGCTCGGCCCCCCTAGACTCCCCTGTATTCGGGCCTGATGAAACGTGCTGGACCTACAATATAACGTGAGATAAAAACCACATGAGCTCCCACCAGGAGTCATACCCAGGTCTTTCGTGAGTAAGGCGCATACGATAACCATATATCCATAACCATATAATAATAATAATAATAATAATAATAATAATAATAATAATAATAATAATAATAATAATAATAATAATAATAATAATAGATAAATCTGCAATAGTGTACTTTTCTTTACATATAGGGCTTATACCACATAAATAAACAAATAAACAATATGGTCCAGCAGAATGAAAACTGTCAGTATTATTATTGGAATGATCGGCAAATATTAGCGCCATAAAAATTCGTTGTTTTGTTTTTTTTAAGGTATCATAAGGAAAACCATGATAAACGTATGCAGTATCATAAGGAAACTCTTGATAAAGGTATACATTATACACGATCGTAAGGAAAACCGTGATAAAGGTATAAACTATCATAGGGAAAATCTTGATAAAGGAATGAACTATCATAAAGAAAACCTTGATAAAGGAATGCACTATCATAAGGAAAACCTTGATAATGGTACAGTATCATAACGAAAATCTTGATAAAGATATATTGGTATACTACAGTGTATTAGTTTTACCTTAATTGATGATATGGATATTGCATAGCATAATTTTTTAAGGATTGCAGGAAGAAAATGGTTTCTGTCAATTTCTCTTAGAAATAGTGCATGAAGATTTTACACCTAATGATGTTATTTTCTTCGGCTTAATTAGATATGGCGATTATTTTTCATAAGATATGTCTCATCTTTGGACATTTGCGTGTTTTTGTTAAAGTGCTAATATTATTTTAGATTTTAATATATTTAAGCATATGAGTATCTAAAGCTAACAAATGAAACAGGATTTAAAAAAAAAAAAGATCTATCGTTGTGATGAAACAGTTGAAAGTGGAACGTGTACGTAGAAGGAAAAAGAAATATTAAGGTAAGATGGTGCATACAAAATGGTTGGAGAGAGAAAGAGAGAGAGAGAGAGATTGATAACAGCAAAATGTTGGTGACGGGAACATGTTACAATATGATTATTGATGTTCGTCCTCTTTTCTTTCTTCCTCACTCCTTATATCTGAAAATCGTCTCCTCTAGCTTGCTACAATCAGCTTTTTAAAGGAAAAAGAGCGAGAAAGAGAGTTTTCTTCGAGCTAAAAGAAGAAGAAGAAAGAGGTACTAGAAGAGATTGCAAGGAGGCGTTTCTCTTCCCCCCTCTTTCGTCTCAAACTGCGAGAAACCTAACTTAACGAGAATTTATCGCAGCCACTTTTCAGGATCAAGAAAGCGCACACACAAGCATCTGGCTCCTGGGTGAAGAAAATGCATGAGCACATAACATGCAGACGAGGACATTATTTGAGGAAGGCCCAGGCAAAACGGAGAACAGAGAAAAAGAAAGGAAGATGAAAGTGTCTCCGTCTGTGTGTGTGTGTGTGTGTGTTTGCTATTGCCAACAAGAGAGCCAAGAGAAGACGAAAGAAATTACTGTCACGAAAGAAAGAAAACAGTCCTCCGTTTGTCTTACACAAAAAATAAAGAGACAAAAATAGACGGAAAGTTACTGGTGACAAGAATAGGGCACTAAACACAACATCAGATTAGCTTGAATAGGTGTTCGTAATTGTTACTAGATTTTTAGAAGGATTTTCACAGAGTCGCTTTCGCACATAACGGGTTTCTTTTTCACCGGAAAGAAAGAATTAGACTTTACTATACGTTCACTTTACAGTATATTAACTTTGCGTTGGTGTAACTATTTTGTTCCTTTAGGGTATGGTTATACTGAAATTTACCTATTTTATTCTTCCCTTTTCTTCTTTCAACGGAACGGGAGAAGAAAAACCAATGCATTGATTTAAGTGATCGCGTGTCCAATCAAGCTTCATATCTCCTTTCTTTTTTCCAAGAAACAAGTGAACGATCAATTAAATTTATTAGCTACTCAGTCGCATATACACATATAAAACAGTTCTGCTTGCTCAGTAGTGTTTAAAACAGGGTTTCAGGTATTATTTTTACTGCAAATATTATGTTACTGCGTGAGCAGCAGAGAACTCTTTGAACGTTGTTGCTGCCAATCTTAATTTGCCTCTGAGTGAGGAAAATTGATCACTTCTTGGAACAGGATAAACACACTTTTCTAAGAAGTATGAAGGATGATTCAAGATATGGAAATTGAAAAGTGAAGGATGCAGGCCTGTAACCACGGGGGGCTAGGGGGCCAGACCCCCCTAAACTTTGGCTGCCCCCCCTAAAAGTTTCACGGTAGGCTTGCAAATGAACTATAATATGGTGATGAAGTATAATAGGATTGGGTCGGGCCCCCCTAACTTCTACCGCCCCCCTTCCTAAATTTTAGGGCTGGCTACGGGCCTGGAAGGATGTAATAGGTTAGTCTTGGCATAATCCTAACCTTAGGCTTACATAGCTGTTTTTGTTTCCTTAAGAAAATATTTCGTTATCTTTTAGTTGTTTCTTCAATGTTGAATCCGATTTCTTTTATTTTCAAAATTTGGGCCGCGGTGGTTCAGTGGTAGAGCACTCACCTCTGGTGCACGGGATCCGAAATTCAATCCCAGCTTGCGACAAGTGAATTTTGTGTTGGACAAACTCAGTGTGTGTGATGTTTTCCCTAGGTTTTCTCGCTCCCTCATACATTCTTCATTCTATCATTTCACTTATTTCCTCGTCATCATCTCCTTTAGGTTCTTTGTGTAATCGTAAGACGTTAAACTAAAAAAACAAATTTAAAAAGTTCTAACAATATTAAAAATAAAAGTTCAACAATATTATTTATGTTTAAACGGGAAAGGTTTTTAACTTAATATGAGACTTTCATATAACAATTGATAGAGAGCTCCTCCGTGGCTAACAAGCAACGTACAGAACAAGGCAGGATCAGATCCGATTCAAACTTCGCCCAGAGGACACATAATAGAAAAGAAGAAAAAATGCCAAATTTTAGCTGCCCATATCCAGAAATACCGGAGATATGCTCCGCAACATAACGCACCACGCGACAATATGATATAAGGTAAATGTCGCAAGATACCCGTTTATGTCGAAAACGGAAAGGATGGGCAGCACCAAAATGGTATCAAGATATTTGATATGCTATAACACTGAATTGGTAGCCATCTTGAAAACCGCGATCTTGGATATAGTGTAAGGTATTGAAATGAGAAGCGGGATGTGTGATATATCAATGTAAGGTAAAATGCAGAAGGAAAACCAATGATGTAACCGCGAAAAACATATGTATAATGGTGTGGACGGGACGAAGTGTGGAAGACTCGGGCAAAACAAACGTGTTATCGAAGGACAGAATAATAGGGCAAGATTCCATGAAAATGATACGCGACAACAAACTGCAACAGTGCCTGTGCATGAAAGTGCATCCACCTTGACAGATTATGCTTTTCGAGGATATTGGGATTCCGTTTGGGACAGTTAAAGCCACAGTTACAACCAGATGAGCGCTCGTTTGGAGACGACATAAACTACAAAGGACTATCTCTTATGGAACAGTAATTCGGCAGCTCGCTCCAGAGTGTAGAAGATATCATCTTGGATTTGTGATCGAAAGCACGACCTACCAGGGATTGAAGCCCACTCCTAGACAACGTTTTGTACGTTTCTTGTTCAATTTTCTTGCTGTTTCGTGTAAACAAGACATTTCCGCCCACGTTCGTTTAAACAACACTATCTGAAGCAAAGTGTGTACGAATGAGAAAGCCCAGCCATGTTCTAGCTTACATTTCTTTACGAATATTTCTTTTTCTTTGCGCGGTTTGCTACACTGTTTCGCGACAGTCTCAAACAGTCACAATATCATGTAAAGGCAGCGTTTTGCATTGACTCGATGAATTCCATGAGTTGTTGCAATCTCCCACTAGAAGGCTAGTTTACCACACAATGAGACGACTCGAATTGTGTCTACTGGGTTTACTTGCACATATGGAACGAAGTGAACGTGACAGCAGGGGCCGGCCAGTGAGAAGTGATAGTGTGTTTGTGGCATACGCAAACCAAAACGCGCAATATTCTATGTAGTGAATGTGTCTGCAGTATCGTTCATCTACAAACATCAATGTAGAGCTGCAATTGCGAACCCTCTCAATCTGATGTTACTGATGTAAAGTGTACTTCCAAAACAAGTGTACGTCCAATCGACAGAACCGACAGTGGACGGACGACAAGGAACTGAACACTTGCTGGAGGTTTTGAACAAGTACGAAGTAACAAAAGTGAATGTGGATGAGACTCTTGAAACCAGTAGACACAATTCGAGTCGTTTCATTTTGTGGTAAACTAGCCTTCTAGTGGGAGACTGCAACAACTCATGGAACTCATCGTGTCAATGCAGAACGCTACCTTTCTGTGATATTGTGACAGTTTGGGACCGTCGCGAAATAGTGTAGCAAACCGCGCAAAGGAAAAGAAATATTCATAAAGAAATGTAAGCTAGAACAGGGCTGGGCTTTCTCATCCGTACACACTTTGCTTCAAATAGTGTTGTTTAAACAAACGTGGGCCGTAATGTCCTTTGTTTACACGAAACAGCATGAAAATTGTACAAAAAACATACAAAATGTTGTCTAGGAGTAGGCTGCAATCCCAGGTAAATTGTGCTTTTGACAACCAATCCAAAATAATATCTCCTACACTCCGGAGCGAGCTGCAATTTGCTGTTCCATAAGAGATAATCTTTGTAGTTTATGTAGTCGCCAAACGAGTGCTCGTATGGCGGTTGCAACTGTGGTTTCCACTGTTCCAAACCGAATCCCAATATCCTCGAAAAGCATAATCTGTCAAGGTGGATGCACTTTGATGCACAGACACTGTTGCAGTATGTTGTCGCGTATCATTTTCATGGAATCTTGCCCTATTATTCTGTCCTTCGATAACACGTTTGTTTTGCCCGAGTCTTCCACACTTCGTCCCGTCCACACCATTATACATATGTTTTTCGCGGTTACATCATTGGTTTTCCTTCTGCATTTTACCTTACATTGATATATCACACATCCCGCTTCTCATTTCAATACCTTACACTATATCCAAGATCGCGGTTTTCAAGATGGCTACCAATTCAGTGTTATAGCATATCAAATATCTTGATACCATTTTGGTGCTGCCCATTCTTTCCGTTTTCGACATAAATGGGTATCTTGCGACGTTTACCTTATATCATATTGTCGCGTGGTGCGTTATGTTGCGGAGCATATCTCCGGTGTTTCTGGATATGGGCAGCTAAAATTTGGCATTTTTTCTTCTTTTCTATTATGTGTCCTCTGGGCGAAGTTTGAATCGGATCTGATCCTGCCTTGTTCTGTACGATGCTTGTAAGCGGTTAGCGTACGCGCCTGTGGCGTGGGATATCCGGGTTCTATTCCCAGCCAAAGTTCATGTGGTTCGGATTCCACGTTAATCAGTAAGTCCATCTCATATAGCCTCGCTGCTGAACGGGACGTTAAACTCAAACTTATCACCACCAACAATTGATAGATCCCATTAAGCTTAACAAAATGATAGAGATAAGTGTAAATTACCATGCGTACTTTTCGAGAAAATCGAGGTCCAACGACTTTTTTTGTGTGTGTAAAGCTAAAAGCTATTACTGGATGCTCCTATTCCAATGAAGCAGATACTGAAGTGAAATGAAATGAAATTTTTGAGTTTTACGTCCCACGGTTATGCCGGTTAGGCTAAAGGAGACGGTGATGGTTAAGAGATGAATGAAATGGTGGAATGAAGAAAGTGGGAAGAAACGGGAGAATCCCGAGAAAACCTACGCACACGGTGTTTGTCCACCACAAAGTTCGCTTGGCGGGAGCATGGTTTGAACCAGATACTGAAGTATACCGTGATAAGGTTGGCGAAATATTATCAAAAGATTCTATAATCAATTGATAGATGGTATTGAACTCAACTGAGATACTTTAAAATTCACTTGTGTAGTATTTGAAAAAATCGAAACTTTTTTTTATGTTATTGAAGATATGTCGTGTGTTCCCAATAATACCTTTGGAGTTTCTTTTGTTCTACTACAACAGATTGTTTATTTAGGCCAATTTATGTACTGTATACGCAAAAAATATATAGGCCTATACTGTTAAATACATAATATATTTTGGTTATTTTCTGTTTATGATGACACAGATATTCCTATGTGTGATACACACAGTTCTAACAATCATGGAATACTATATGTTCTTCTTGTTCACCTCAATCATAGGTTGGTGGGCAACATGGACATTTTAAAACTTTTCTCTCGCTTGAGAGAGCTGTTTTATACTTTGATAAGGCCTCTTCTTCGTAACTGCGTCTAGATATTCTATCCTTGGTATTCCTCTTCCTGGTTTTCCTTCTGCCTTTCCGTAAAAATATTAATTTGATTTAATTTGATTTATTGACATATAACACAACAGGCACAGGCCTAATTACAGTGTTACACAGTATATACGTTATACAGATTATATAGGTTAATAAAGTTATTAGTAATAATTACATTTGTCTTACAAAATTAATAGACTTCTTAAAACTACTTACATCCATTGCCAGTACATCAAGGTTGAAATTTTCTTTAACTAACCTGTTGTAGGTTGCACTAACTCTCCATATAGGAGATCTGCTTAAGACGTTTGTTTTCGCTGTCATACAAAAAAAAATGTATTTTTCGAAGCAGTGCGCAATTTAGTGGATGGTACTTGGATACATATTTGTTCGTTAAGATCAGGACAATCTATTTTGCCATAAAAGAGTTTGTGTAAAAATAATAAATCAATATTTCTTCTCCTAAATTCTAATGTTTCAAAGTTAAAATTTTCAACAAGGTTAATGTAGTTTTCAAATTTTGGATAGAATTTTGTTTTCTTAAGGGTAAGAAGCCTTAAAAACTTATTTTGAGTACGCTCAATCAACAATGAATATTTCTGTATATTAGGGTTCCATATATTACTACAATATTCTAATTTCGACCTGACGTATGCATAATACAGCACAATTAAAGTTTGGTCATTTTGGAAATCTTTACTGACTCGATAAATATATCCAAGATTTTTGTAGGCTTCTTTGCAAATAGTTTCAATATGTTGAATAAAGGATGATTTTGAATCAAAAATAACTCGCAAATCCCTTATAAAATCAAGCTTTTTCGGTTTTTCCCCTAATATTGAATAATTATATTGAATATATTTTTCTTTTCTAGTGAATGTTAAATAACTGCATTTACGAGCATTTAACTTAAATTTATTGTTTTTACACCAAATTTCAAGATTTTGTAAGTCACTCTGAAGTTCTAAACAGTCCTGAATTGTTTTAATTCTGTTGAATATTTTAAGGTCATCAGCAAAGAGTAGATTTTTAGAAAATTGAAAGCACTCAGGAAGATCATTTACCGCTAAAATAAAAAGTAGAGGTCCCAGATTCGAGGCTTGAGGGACTCCAGATGTTGCATGAAAGATTTATGATTACGATACAGTACAGTTTGTTTACGATTTTGAAGGTAGGAAGCAAAATATTGCAGAGTTGATTTCGAGAAGTTAAAGGATGCCAGTCTGTTTAAGAGAATGTCATGGTTAATGATGTCAAATGCTTTAGAAAAATCAGTATATATGACATCTACTTGTCCTTGCTTATCAAGTTCCTTCGAAATGTAGTCTGCTATTAGTGCTAAATTTGATACAGTAGATCTGCCCTTCAGAAATCCATGTTGACTGACAGATAATGCAGGTTTAACATGATCCATTATTCGCTTATGCAGTATATAGTCATACACCTTGGCAAACGCAGATAAGATAGAAATTGGTCGGAACTGTTCAATGTTACTAGCTGAGTTCGTTTTGGGTATTGGACACACAACTGACTCCTTCCATTTTTCAGGGAAGGTACATGTTTTTATAGATAAAATAAATGTAATATTCAGAGGTTGTAAGAATATATCTGAACAGCCTTTCACAATGTACGTGGGGATCATATCTGGGCCACTTGCTGTTTTCGATTTCAACTTCCTTATTGATTCTTTTATTTCTTTTTCGGATGTGAGAAGTAGTAAAAATATATCAAGAAGAGCACTGGAACGATCATTTAGACACACGCTCGGTATGTCATAGTCTACTCTTAATGAGCCATAGACTGAACTAAAATGTTGCCCGAATGCTTTAGCTATCTCCCTATCATCAGTAAGGTCGTGACCATTGTACTGTATGCGATCAGAAGACAAGTGACGCGATTTATTTTTAATGAAGGACCATAATAATTTCGTATCATTCTTTAATTTATCTTCTGTGCTGCTTAAAAACTCTGTATAAGCAGCAGTTATTTCTGCTTTAATTTCCCTACGCAGTTGACGGAATTGCTCTCCATGTTACTTAGTGTTGCCTACACTGAAACGATTTTTTTTTACGATGGTACGTTTTACGTTTAATTTTATTAATAATATTCGGAGTAAACCATGTAAGGTAGATTTTATTAGTTACCCTTTACGGGGAATGCAATCACCAAATATTTGATACAATACTTCATAAATAGATCCACAGCTTGATTGACATCCTTAGTATTCTGCAGCATCCCTCAATCCACAGCTAATAGGTTTCGGTAAAGTTTTTCAAAATCTGCTTTCCTAAAATTATAACCTACTGTGTTAGGCACTGTTTTATTAACAGTAGTTAAATTATTAACAGAAGGATTTAAAATAACCAAGTTCGTATGATGATAATCAAGATCTAGGTGGTGTGTAATTTTAATGAACGCGAGAGAAATGTTCTCGTTATTTTCTTACGCCCTCCTATTGCATGCGTCATCCAAATTGACTTCTTTGACCTTGAGGGCTCCTCTCACGTCCACCAATTCGCTTACAACGATGTTGCCAATGCTGTGATTTGGATATCTATTTCGGCAGTATTTATTAGTGAGACGAGCAATAACTTTCTCTCTAAAGGTTTGGCAATAGTGTCTTACGAAATCATTTGGTTTATGCTAGTAAGTCAGTTTGGTTGTCATGTAGTGTAATTTGCTTGACAATAACAAATATCCAGAACAGTATTCCTTAAAGGGTATGGTTCTGGGGAATAATTTTCAGAGAAATTTCAGAAAGCAGTACAAAACTTGAGATTACATTTGGAAGAGCAATTTCAAACAAGTAACAATATCAGAGTGTACCGCACGTGGAGGAGTTTGGTTTCGTTTTTCGTAAACCGAACTCCTTAACAAGCTAAATTTTACCAAACCCAGGGTTAAGCATAGTGTTTTACCTCAAATTAAATATACTTTCAGGCAAATGAATATTTTACAATAGAAAATACTTAAACCATTAGATTCATCAAATAGAAAGTAATTTAGTTTCGTTCTAACATTGTATTCCATAGATTAGCAGTCTGCATCCTAAGCAGTTTGCAAACTGCTAATCTCAACAGGACTGCAAGTAGTCTAACGATAAAGGATAATATCCGTAATTACTTCCGCACGAATACGGAGGAACCGATATTTGATTGTCCATATCTTGGGATCGATTAGATGGATCAAGGGGTGAGTTCCAGTTTTGACCTCTATTTCGTGACCAAAGCTGATGGGAATACATAAAGTACAGGGTGATTTAAAAATACGGGAAATTTTGAAAGTTGTGTTGGTAACAGTGGGCGTTTGGTAACACTGAATAACGTACGCCAGCCTGTCAACGACACCCTGCCATTTAGTTATCATGAATGGTTGGAGTGGTGCGGAACGTGTTTTCGCGATCAAAGCATTTTACAAGAACAACGACAGTGTGGAGGAGGCACGTAGAGAATACGGCCGTCATTTTAATTTAAGACGCCACGATCGTGTTCCATCAGCACATGTAATTAAAACATGGGCTATATGAGACGTGGATCTACTGATTAATGTAGAATCCAAACCACATGAGCTCCCGCCGGAAATCGAACCCGGGTCTCCCACACCAAAGGGGCATATCACGAAGGAACTCGACTATATACATTGTCCTAATGCATTCTTTACTTATGATATATCGGGGGGCGCGGTGGCTCAGTGGTAGAGCGTTCACCTCCGGCGCTTGAGATCCCTGGGTCGATCCCAGCTCGCGCCGTGTGAACTTTGTGGTGGACAAACACCGTGCTCGTAGGTTTTCTCGGGGTTCTCCCGTTTCCTCCTACTTTCTTCATTCCACCATTGCATTCATTTCTCATTATCACCGTCTCCTTTAGCCTAACAGGCATAATCGTGGGACGTAAAACTTACAGATTTCATTTCATTTTCATTTTTTTACTTATGATATAACTTTTGAACATTGTAATTAGAATTATTGTTTCTTATCCAATACTGTTTATTTTAATGTGACAAAGAGGATGACTTTTACTTTTACAAGAAAAAATACAAATATAATTTTATAATTATTTAATATTACCTAGATGATGTACATTGCAAAACTTTCAAATGATACAATCCTCTAGAAATAATGGATTAACTATCTTATAATTGCCACTACACAATTATTTGATCTGTATGAATAATGGATTAAATATGTTATTGAATCTGCTGATTGATTCATATTTAAGCTATTAAAATCACTGTATATGCTCATGATCTGGCCACGCTGGTCTACTGATTTCCTTAACGATTCAGATCAATGCCCAGATAGATATTAAGAGTCTTCCATAGCCTGTATTGATAGCATTACAATGTTTAATTAGCATCGTGAGAAAGTTGCAGGCCACATGATTTTTTAAAAAAGAATAACGAACTCCAATCAGGAAAGAAAGAAGCATTAATACAAAAGGAAGTTCACCTGTAGATCACATATTGCTTCAAAATATGAAAAAAAAAAAAAAAAACAGTTGGTAAATACAAGTCCCTTCATAAATTGTTGCGTTATGGAGTGTTGTTTAGTTTTAGATATCGTTGTATTACAAAAAAAAAAAATGGTTTAGCTCATGCATCGCATGGAATATGGAGGCCTGCACAAATGGAAAATTGAAATGAACTTCAAGTTTTATGCAGGATAGGCTAAAGGACACGGTGAATGAAAAATGAATGAAATGGTGGAATGAAGAAAGTGAGATGGAACAGGAGAACATCGAGAAAACCCATGCACACGGTGTTTGTACACCTCAAAGCCTACTTGGCACGAGCTAGGATCGAACCAAGGACACCATACACAAGAGGTGAATGCTCTACTACTGAGCCACTGCGGCCTGCCTGCAGAAATGGAATTTGAAGAATTTTCAAAGAACAAATATAAAGTGCTCATTGCTGTTTTTGACTTTAGCTCTCTTAATGTAAGTAATTTACCTGATTAACACTTTCAACACGAAAATTTATCTCATATTATACATAATGACGTTCCCAAAGCAGCATAAACTCTAGTCCTCAAAATAAATAACAAATAAACAAAACTAAAAGTCGTAATATAGAAATCCAGAAAAGTAACCAAAATATTTCGTCAACTAGGGACCGAAACCATCCAAGGACCATAGTAAAACTAATTCAATCAAGATTAATTAAATATCGTTAAGGATCTGATTGTCACGTAATACAAAGTGCTGTGAGCGTAAATTTCTTAGAAAGATAACTCAGATTTAGTTTGATCCCACAAAAGCAAGCTACGTGAAATGTCACCTACTCCAGTTCATTCTGTTTTGAACACCAGTATTGGATTACTAAAAGGTTTTCAGTAATTCGTATTTCAACATTAAAAAAATGTGGAAAATAAAAAAATTAAAAATCAGCAGCAGGGACTGTGATATTGATTACGACTTTGTAGAAGCAGTTCTATTTTGTGTACCAAAAGAAAAAAAATCAATGTAAAATTACTGAGCAGCTGTTTTGTATGAGCACCATCACAAAGAAGAATGGATCTGTTGTGAACAGTGTAGCAAATGATTTCATAGTGAGTATGAAAGTAATGTTATCTGAACCTCCATGCAATTGAAAGTAGTACTTTTAATTTCTCTACTAACTTAAGAAGTAAGAATAATTTCTATTTTATTTGTTACATTTGAAAGTTTTCTTTTTTTCTTTCTTTCTTTCTTTTCGTCAATGTGGTAAAAGTGACTTCAGGTTCGTACATAATATTTGAACATGTTTATGTTTACGAGAATTAACGTCACATTTCATCCATAGAGCGAACTTCAGTCCTGTAATATTTGAAGGTAGTCTTCGTTCTTACATTGTTTTAATAAAACAATTTAAATCAACATGTAAAAAGTCTTTAATAAGGCCAGCTTCAATTTTGTAGGTTTATTTTAACGTATTTTATATCTTTACATCAAAATGAAAACAAAATATCATATGCTTTGTTGCTAATAGAGGAAATATTCAATTTCATATGCAACAACTGGATACATGGTTTTATTACTTACATCTAGATTAATAATGCATATAGTAGTAGCGTACAACGGTAAGAAAGAGTCTTCGAAGATTAGGCATCCGTATATTAACCAATTAATCACGAATTTTTGTAAATTTAAAAGTTTAGCACTGTACAATAACCACACAACCTATCAAGATGAAGCTGATACTGAAGTACATTCTCACCAAGTTGCTCATTAACACTAGCAATACGACAGTACACAGTATCATTATTGAGATATGGCTAAAATTTAGTTAATGTTATATAGCCCAGTATAAGATATGATTAATGAGATATAGCCCGGTATAAGACATGGTTAATGAGATATAGCCCAGTATAAGATATGGTTAATGAGATATAGCTCAGTATAAGATATTGTTAATGAGATATAGCCCAGTATAAGATATGGTTAATGAGATATAGCCCAGTATAAGATATGGTTAATGAGATATAGCACAGTATGAGATATGATTAATGAGATATAGCTCAGTATAAGATATGGTTAATGAGATATAGCCCAGTATAAGATATGATTAATGAGATATAGCTCAGTACAAGATATTGTTAATGAGATATAGCCCAGTATAAGATATTGTTAATGAGATATAGCCCAGTATAAGATACGGTTAATGAAATATAGCCCAGTATAAGATATGGTTAATGAGATATAGCCCAGTATAAGATATGGTTAATGAGATATAGCCCAGTATAAGATATGGTTAATGAGATATAGCCCAGTATAAGATATAGTTAATGAGATATAGCCCAGTATAAGATATAATTAATGAGATATAGCCCAGTATAAGATATGGTTAATGAGATATAGCCCAGTATAAGATATAATTAATGAGATATAGCCCAGTATAAGATATGATTAATGAGATATAGCCCAGTATAAGATATGGTTAATGAGATATAGCCCAGTATAAGATATGGTTAATGAGATATAGCCCAGTATAAGATATGGTCAATGAGATATAGCCCAGTATAAGATATAGTAAATGAGATATAGCCCATATTATGATTAAATCTCAAATTTTAAATTTAACTATATAATATTGTGCAAGGATGATACATATATGAATCGGTAGTTGACACTGAGCTTAACAAAATGGCTTGGTCTGACATGTAATGCATTCATTCGTACTTTCCTAGAAAATCAAGAAAGATAAACAATCATGGCGGTAAAAGAAATCCAGTGACGTGGCGTGGAAAATTAGCGCCCGGCGCGAGAGTATACGACAGCGCCTCCATACATATAATCCAAGTAATTTTTCATCTCTTTTTCCTTTTTTCTCCCGAATTTTCCGCTCCTCTTAGTTCGGCGCCCGGGGCCGTCGGCACGCTCGTCTACCCCCCCCCCCTCCGGGATGGTACTGAAGAAATCGTTCGCTGGCAATAGTTAGTGATAGCTTTTATTCTGCTAGAACAGATTGTCTATATATTTATATAAATAGATTAGAATCAGCAATAATTGAACTTCCTTAATATCCACATATTTCCTTAAATTACTCTGTGCATTGGTCTGTTCAGAAATAACGTTCTGTAGTGCCTATAGTACGTTCACCGCATTATTAGCGTCTGATCGTATCGTGATTAACGCCTTGTGTTCTTGCAAGTGACCCCCGTCTTAATCCTTCGGCGTCCAACTCTCAGTGGCACTCGCCTGCCTTTGCTCGCTATTATTCCCTCCTTCCCCCACACTACCCGCTGGATCACGAAACAAATCTCTTTGTGGAAGTATACCTAGTAAAAATGTGGAACAAAAATGATGATTTTCTTTTGGCATAACAGTTTGCATCCATATTGTAAATCTAGAGGCAGTGGTGGGCAGGTATCAGGAAAATAACAGTAGAGAATATGCTAGAATATAATTTACAATAAAAAATGTAATTTACAAAATATATCTAGTGATGTCCGTATTCTTAGTCTACACGAATAATGTTTTGAAGTTTGCTTTAATGTCAGTCATTTTTGGTTCATCAGAGTGTTGACTCTACTTAACAATCCCATAACACGCTTCTGCAGACTCAACATTCCTCTAATCTGAAGCGGGTGTAGCGAGCCAATTTTCATGCGAATTTCATTGGTTATTTAACAAAATCGCTCACTGCTAACGTACCCAACGCCCATACAACGGAATTGTTCTGGGAATCCATCCTAAGAATTCGACTCAAATTTCGAACACCAAGGGTTGCTTATGTTTATTTGCCCTTCTTTATAGATGTCTCGGATAAGAAAATTTTACCTTTATTTAGAATGATTTATTTCTTTCTCCCTCGGTCTCAAAGTCTCTTAGGCCTAATACTATTTAATATTGCACACATATAGGAATACCATAAGTAAAAGAGTTAAATATTGTAACATTGTGATCTACAGCATGTGAAAATTCAGAGAATACAATATACGTATATTTTACCCTTTCTTATCTACAATTCTTCCCGTTATCTCTCTCTTTGTCAAGATCAATTGGGCGATTTTCCCCCGAATTCTCTTGGAAAGTCTTAATGAGACTTTTCCGATTGGATTTGCATACAATCAATATCAGCCGCCACGGGAATATGAAAGAGACAAAAAAAAAAAAAAAAAAGGCTTCGATGAATCAAGGGTTGAGTTAATGAAAGGGGCAGGACGGGGGAGGGGCAAGTGATCGTGATAGAAGTTCTGAAACTGTTATACAAGCATTTCTTTTCCCCTCCCTTCTTTCCGTTCTACCTCGATCTCCAGTTTTTTTTCACGTTTTCTTATTCTACATTTTTCTTTTATCAATTCATTCGTATAAAAAGGGTAATTCTTGATCAGAATCGGGGGGATTTTTTTTACAATATAAAATTACATTTTTGACGGTTGTATCTAGTGAGATTTTTCTCTTGGAATATCAGCTATATTAATAACGTTAAAGTGACACCTTCTTTGCCTCCGGGTCACCTTTTCTCTGTAAAATCAAAGTGACAATTTCTACATTTTTATTCAGTACAATGATACATTTTGAAGTACAAGCAGAGCTATAACTTGCAAATTACCAATGCATTATTATTATTATTATTATTATTATTATTATTATTATTATTATTATTATTATTATTATTATTATTATTATTATTATTATTATTATTATTATTAGCAGTGGCGTATTTAAGGGGCTATCGGGCACAAGCCCATCCGAAATAAATTTGTTAGTTTTTCGCATTCCATGTATAATATTTCTTACCATTTCTAAGAAGTTCATTGACTTTCCATCAAACTTCATTCTATTCAGTTATTTCTGCCTCCTCCCCACTCTCACCCAATGTTTTCATTCCTTATACCGGGAAGTGCTGATATACAAATATTGAAGGAAGGAAAATGAACTTCATTAAAATTTGTCGGCACCAAAAAGGAAAAGTATAAATGCTTATTCACGTGTGATGCATAGCCCCCCTTCCGAAACAAAATCATAAATACGCTACTGATTATAACTATCTTTGTAAGAATACTTTGAAAGAAAGAAATCGTAGAATTAGAATGTAAGAGCAAACAGACGAACCTCGAGCTGATTCAAGAACGCGATTTTCTCCACATCAATGCCATACTTCCATGATCCAACCAAAAATCTCTAATACCAAAGGCTTATGCATTGTGAAGCCTCCATGCCCTCTTTACAACTTTAAAATCCTTTAATATTTTAGTCTGTCAGTTGAGTCATATATAGGCCTATTATTCCCAGTCACGACTTCGACATATTTTGACTATGCAAAGTACTATTTCAGAAATTAACAGTTTTAAAAAGAAAAGATGTTTTTCTAGTTGAAATATTGTACTTGATTAATTTGTATTTTTCCTTTTGAACTTCTCATATAACATCCCAGGAATTGTCTAACTTACTTTGATCTTACCCTTGCGCCACCTTTGCATTCCATTTATGCATTAATGAAACCTAGAACTAAAACTAACGTACACCTTCTTCTACCCGACTTTGATCTGACATGTTGGTCTCGACATACGGTTGTTTTTGCATTTTTACTTCAAATTTTTGGTTATCATAACGCTAAAAGCAGGCATTTCTATATCCAGATTCCGGGGGTGCAGTGGCTTAGTGGTAGAGCGTTCACCTCCGGTGCTTGGTGTTCCTGGTTCGATCCCAGCTCGCGCCGTGTGAACTTTGTGGTGGACAAACATCGTGTTCGTGAGTTTTCCCGAATCTCCCGTTTCCTCCCACTCTCTTCATTCCACCATTTCATTCATCTCTGATCATCACCGTTTCCTTTAGCCTAACCGGCAAAACCGTAAAACTTAAGGATTTCATTTCATGTCAGTTCATTTATATCCAGATTGGTCTATACTCTTTTGTATTGTCTTGGTGCTAGAAATCACCTCCCACACATCAGTATACAGAATAGCAGTGATTCCCAATTCAATTTTCGTCGCGACCCACTGATGGATCTTAAAAAATTGTTTGGTAGGCCATGAAGTTCTCTACCAGACTGAACTCTCATAAGGAGTTTTTTTTTTTTTTTTTTTTTCGTTTAAAGACGAATAAGATACCATAATGTATCATCGCTTACTATACGTTTAAGAAACAACAAAAAGACACTCTTAAATTCAAGTCAAAACCAAGAATAGAAATTGACTTGATGGTCCTTCAGATTCTGAACACAATTTTGTCAGTGTGTGTGTGTGGGGGGGGAAGGGGTAAGAGAGAGAAAAATAATTGGGAAGCTGCAGGCCGCTTATTTACTGAATATAAGAAAGTTGAATTTTAAACTTCAGTTTTTAGTAATTTGAGGAATTTAGTTTCTGCGGTAACAAAGCTTTTCTTTTTCTTTATTTTGCCCTTCTCTGTAATCTGAAGATTGATATCCTTCGATTTGAGTATCAGCAGTGGCGTATCCTGTAAATTTAGGCGTGTTTGCCGCAACTTATATAATAGTGTTGTATAATGGCATATAACTAAAAGGGTATGAGAAGGATAAAATGTTTACAATGCAACAACATTTCTCGACAGCCCACATATTAGGCTATATTTTAATATTTTATAACTCATACTTAAGTACTGTCTTCGCAATAATCATGTATCTACTATAAGTTATAAATTAAGCATCTTATCTGAAGCTATGAAGGCCGAACTGAGAAAATAGATCTCTAGATAAGCCTTGGCTACTTTAAACTCCTTTTTCTCCATCTTCTGAATAATGTATCAGAATTAACGTTCAAGTTACAATATGAAGATGCACACTAATAAAGAAACGCTTGAATTCGGTATTGAAACTTGAACAACGAGTCCGAAGAAAAAGGATCTCTACCACTACAATCTATAATAATCAACACAAGCTTGCAATCACAAATTCTACTGTAGTTTTTTTTGAAGTTCTAGATTTGTTTTCTTCTTAGAGTACGTTTGTTATATCTTGGTACACTTCCCGCCCATGTACTTGGTTGGCCTTTAGAGTATTTTCTGCTAGCACGTGAATGTTTTAATGCAATAGCCGTCTTATTCGTTTTGTTGTGTAGGTGACGTTAGTTGTCAGCCAGCCCATCAAATAAGGTCATTGCATCTTAACATTAACATCTTTTAGTAAGATATTAGGGAAAACTAAGCATTTACTATATTAAGATATACATAGAAAATCTTCCACGTCTTGGAATTATATGAAATTGTGCTTGAATCTCCCTTGATGAAACTGCGTACGCCACTGACTATTATATATTATATTATTTTAATTTTAAAAATTAAACAAATGTTACAATGTTGTAGGCGTACAGTAAAGTGTATCATCAATGAAGACTCATATAATGAAGAGCTCATATATTGAATAACACACCTCTAACTTAAGCGAATCCTCACATTGAAGCTTCTCTAAATGAAGAATCTGAAATTTTAATATAGAAATTGTTCCCTTCCCCGCTTTAGGTGCAAAATTTACAAAAACGCTTTAACACATTTCCCTTATCTTTAAGGGTTTTTATAACAAATTTCACTACCCTGAGCATTTAATGTTGGGTTACAGTAGTATCAAGTGTACGCACCTTTGGCGCATGATGTCCCGAGTTCGAATCCCGGTGGGAGAGAAATTTGTACTCATTACGGTGGGTCGGATTCCACCTTAAACTGTAGGTCCGTGTCTCATATAACCTCGGTGCTAAAATGAGACGCTAAACTTCAATAAACAACAACACCTCTAACTTACGCACACTTTCATATTGGATATTTTCTGAATAAAGAATCGGGATGTATTTTTAGAATGGTAAAATACGTGTTCGATTATTTTTAAATGAGCAGTTTTATGTGCCAAATTTCATTTCCCTAACTTTTGGAATTCGTGAGGTACTATATTCTACGAACTAGCTGAAGTCCCTTTAGCCTCCCCACGTAGGATATATACTATATATATATATATATATAGATACTATATATATATATATACTATATATATATATATATATATATAGCATTTATATATATATATATATATATATATATATATATATATATATATATATATATATATATATATATATATATATATATATATATATATATAAATGCTATATATATATTTCAAAAAGGAGATTTGTCCGAATGTCATCTTCTTTCTAGCTATAGTACAGTGTGGCCTGTGTATCCACGGATGTGTAACTTTTAACCTATACTGGTACACTGATAAATTATTAGAATCACTTACATAGAACTTTAAATATTGTAATGGTAGTATACAAGTTACTCCACACAATAAATCTTGAACACAAAATATTTTTTGTTTGGCAGTAGATAGCTAGAATGATTGTCTCAGGCAGGGGTGCCCATCCCCCCCAAAGCTGATGGCGCACTCCCCCCCCCAAAACTAATAATCTCTTCCCTCCTCAAAACTCAAGTCCTCTAAAAAAACAATTGCCCAGTGTAGCAGTAGTTTTTATAGTACTAGTAATTGTTATTTTTGTTGCTGTTTTTATTTCCTGTAGTAGTATTATAGAATGTTTGAGTAGTAGTAGGGGCAGTAGTAGTTATAAAAATGGCATTACTTTTATTAGTAGTCTTGGTAGTGTACAATACTAAATATGTTCTATAAGGAAATTGAAGGGTATAAAAACTTCTACACACTGTATATGGCACAGGTATTCTTTTTTTACAATTAGTAGTATTATATTTTTCTTTACAAAATATTGATATAATTCCCTTGTACATGAAAAGTAAGACGCAAGTTACAAGTTATTGAGTTTGATACCAAAAGAAAATGTTATCCTCGAAATTAGCCTACAAAAAGAAGTGATATCCAACAAAAATATTCCTGTAAAAGAGCCAAGTACGAGTGGACTTAAAAAGAATTGAAATCACAATAGGCGCCAAGTTCTGATGGACAACAATTACAAACACTCACTGGCTCACTTCAAATTTAGATTTGAAACTTGGCTGTTGTCTGTATGGTTACCACTAGCTCACAATTATGTCAAACTACTTTATAATTTTCAACAGACAACATAGGCAAGTTTCAAATCTAAATTTGAAAGTGATTCCTTGAGTGATTGTAACTGTTGTTCACCAGAACTTGGCGCTCATTTTTGTGATTTCACTTCTTTTTAAGGCCGCTCATACTTTTTTTTTTTTTTTTTTTTTGTTACAGGAATGATTTTGTTGGATTAAATTATTACTGGTCGTGGTGGTTACATTAACCTACCCTTGATGTCCTTTATAGAGTAATAATTTTTTTCTTTGCTCACTCGACCAAGCAAATTTGTCTATAATATCGCTGTTGGGAATGCATTCTAAAATGTCTTTTTCGGAAGAAAGGACAAGCATGTCGAAGAGCCATACATCTCCCATGCTGCTTCTTAGTCTATTTTTTACAATCTTTACTTTACTCATAATCCTCTCTACTGAGCAACTCGTTGCTGGTAATGACAGAAGTATCTGGTATACAGGTAATATTGTTAGGTATGGAAAACCAGACATATTCAACAAACCTGTGGGCGGCCCTTTTCTCTTAAAACGAACCAACCTTTCCTTTCATACGGCTACTTGCGCGGTACTTTATTCATTGAGTATCGAAGCAGGGGGTACGGGGGTTCACCCCGGAAAATTTTTGAAAATTAGCTTCTCAAAATCGTGTTTTAATGCTATTCCGACAGTAAAATTGCTAGTTCGAAAGTAGAGTTAAATCCCCCCCAAAATTTTTCTCAATGGCGCAACTTGCGCCATACATCCCCCCTGTGGGCGGCCCTGGTCTCAGGTAAGTTCGTTACTGCATCCAATCCACGTACACATTAACGGTGGAAGACCTGGCTTCGATTCCCGGTGGGAGCTCATGTGGTTTGGATTGCACGTTAATCAATAGGTCCCGTCTCATATAGCCTCGCTATTGAAAGGGGCGTTAAATTTAAAATCTACTACTACTACCTTAACGGTAATGATAGCTTACGTCCGTCTGATAGTCTACATGATAACACTCGAACGAAAGGAAATTCTTAAATTATGTTTTCCTGCAATAAATGGCTAACGAAAAGATCTCGGCTGAGTTCGTTGGTGGAATCAATCCGTTAACAGTTTCATGGGTAACGGTGCCATTAACAAATATATCGATAACCAATTATCAAATATTGAAACAAAAATAGCAGAACTTGCACATCTCGTCGTTGGACGGCAGCACAATCCTCCAGCACTTTCTATTGAAATTTCTATTGCATAATCCTTTTTACCAATGATGCCAATTTAGCTTATTTTTTTGACTAAATCTAGCCTATTCGGAGAGGCATTTAGCCATACAAATTTATGAAATGCTTAAAGCTTTAAATGCTATTTTATGAAACTCTTTTGCCATTTTTGGCTTTTTTTTTATTTGCCGTTAAATTAATTCTAAAAACACTTTTTTCTTTGAAAATAAAGTATAATTTTTAAAACTTAGACTATTTTGATTATATTATCGTATTAATTGATTTCTCTAGACGGAGGGTGTTTTATTACGCAACAAACACTTGTTTCTTTTATTCTTCTTCTCTCTCCCCACCTTCAGACTTACAACTACTTAAAAATACTGTTTTGCAGTAGATAGCTAGAATGATTGTCTCAGCTAAGTTCGTTATTGCATCCAATCCACGTTCACATTAACGGTGGAAGACCTGGCTTCGATTACCGGCGGGAGCTCATGTGGTTCGGATTCCACGCTTATCAGTAGATTCACGTCTCATATAGCCTCGCTGCCGAAAGGGACGTTAAACTCAAGATCAAGTCAAGCCAGGAACTCCAAAATTGCATCTGAAACTGGAGGACCTTTCATCCATTCATCTATAACTAGTCATCTTCAAATAGCCATCTGGGCTGGGAATGTTGAGATGCTTTTCGATGCTTCTCTTGTAGATAGCTGCCTGATAATTAGCTCTTTTAGAATCAAGGTACGTTTTATCCGCCATAGTGGCAACTGCTCAGATTCGAAGTCACTTTTCTTCAGCTTGAACAATTGGTACCGCAGCTCATTGATGTTGGTGATAGGTCGATTCGATGCACAGATCCTACATGTAAATTCCCCTAGCTTCTAAAAGAGTTATCGTGTAAGGTGTCATTTTTCCCCCAAGAGATACCATTGCTTTTTGAAATTCGTTATCAGTATTTATAAATTTAAGGCTTTCAATCTTCCCACGGCCACTTAAATGCACTAATTGAATCACAACCAGTGAATGAATGGAAACCAACAAGACTTCTGCATTCATCTATTCCCAATGAGGAGACAACCCGTTTCACATCAATATACTTTTCTCTGTTTTTAGTGCTACATTTTATTAATACATTATCAATATGTTCACTGAAGAAAAGGCTGAGATCAAGAACATTGATGTCATCAGACACAATAATCACAGATGGATGATCAACACTTGCATGTTTTACATGCAGAAGCATTCGGGTGTCAGCTTCTTCCTGAGACATCTGAAGATCTCCACAAACATACTTTCTTTACAAGTTAATCTTATGCATTCGTCTTTCAATGTGACAAAAAACTGTTTAGCATCAAGTTTCTGGAGACATGTGGGATATTTCCATTTTTTAGCAAGAAACTCGACGAGTGTTATTTTACTTGCTGAACAAGCAAGTAACATTTTCCACTGTTCGATTTATTATTATTATTATTATTATTGGGCATTATGTTTTCGTACAGCAAATCAGAGGTGGGCCCTCGATTAATCCTCTCTGCATTATTTATAGATTTATCTTGGTATACATCGAATACAACGTCAATCTTGTCGCTATCTGATCCAGCTAGCAAGGCTCCTGCGAATATACTCTTTGCTACCTCTTCAAAATTCTTTCGCTCTCCGTTAATCCTGTGAACAAGTCACATCCCACCAATTACATAGGCTGATGGTTTCGGTATGTTTTCTGCAGCAGTTTTTTGCTCCGACGTTTAAATATCACTGAAAATCTTAAGCCTTAATTGCTGGAGGTGGTCATGGAGTTTGCTGGACACCTCATTGGGTTTCATTCTGTCTTGTTTAAAATTGATAAAAGCAATTGTCCCCTTCTCTTTGACATTTAGGAGATCTTTCCCAATTTCGTTAATAGTAACTATGTCAGTCGATAATGAAAATGAGTCTTCTGGACCATCGAAAGGATTTCTCCAACTGTTCTCCATTGTCTAAAGAAGTGACTGTACATTCTTTTCATCCTTCTGTGTTCTAGAAGGTTCGAGATCAGCATGTGACAAAACATCCTCTTTTTATACCAGTCATTACTCTTAGATTTCTAAGGAAAGTGCAGTTGTACTCTGCTGTTATGTAATACCTGGCCACTGCACCTGTAGGAAGACTATATCTTTTAACTCTACTGTTGGTTTGAGTGTCTTTGTTAATTGTTTCCTCTATTGCTTGGTCAACTGGAATTCATGCAAAAGAATTGCTTCCTGCAAAGTATACAGATAATCTTCCTATGGTGAAGTGATCATACACTGCGGGTAGTCAATTTGCAGCCTAACTATTTCAAGGTAGTAAACCAGTATATATCTAGAGTAATTTTGCCTATCATGTGCAAAACACATGAAATAATCTCTTTAATCATAGCAAGATGAAGAAACCAGTTATCTTCTCTGGAGGCTCTAACTAGGCCAAGAGCAATCTATCATATCAATATTATATCAATATAGCTCATCCAAATTGAGGATAAATCCTCATTTTCGTTCCGAAGGAGTTCCTGGTAGTCCTTGAGGGGATTCAGAATGCGAATACTTGATACACTCTCTAATACACCTTGTAACTTCTCGCGACACACATTGTCATGAAGTAATTCAATCTGTGTGATAGCGTTGTTAAGATCTTGGATCTTTATTTCCATCCACTTAAGAAATCCTTTCGACGCCAATCTCATCAAGGCTCCGTAGAGCATCATTGACAAAAAAAATGTATGTGGAGTACGTAAAATCGTATGTTACATTTGTAAATCCTGTAGTGTTTGGACTTAACGTACAGCAAATGTATAACTGAAAATGCATGTTTTATAATACTTTCTGTATAAGTGTTAGTCCATCTGTACGTACTTTCCCTATGAAACAATATAGGCGGTCAGGATCTCACATACAAATGGACGTATATAGCATATAACTGACGAAGGTAACATACATATATGTATGTAATATAAGGAAGACTGTTAAATATCAGACATCCTGCAACGACATGACGTAACATCTAAGGGCAATGCCTATGCAGCATACCGATAACGTATGCTCTGTACTGATTTATGTAGTAAGCAAGAGGATTTCGTATAGACTATTTGTAAAATATACAACTGTCCGGAGAACGGATTTTTCTCAGTGAACTTATGTGATATAAATCCTCTATTATAATATCTACCCTCCAGTATTGCATGCGACATGTTAAAAAAAAAACGACTAGTACTGTGAGATAGACAACCTCTTAGTGTCCTTCCAGTGAGGGTGTACCAAGCAATGTTTATTATACATGGATATCCAATCTAGGGACTTATCGTGTAAGAATAATATGTTTTTTTTTCTTTAATTAATGCATGCTTCACGTCAGTATGAATATTGTAATGCAAATCTTGAACTGCATTAAATGATCAATTCATATTGAAGGCCATGTGTTTCTGCCGAAATCAACATCACCGTGTCTCATTCATATTGTTTAATAGAAGTCAGATCCACACGTTGACAACGTAAAATTTCGGAGGACTCCCACTTGGTGTAGTGGCTAACATGTTTGCCGTCGGCGCGCGTGGTCCTGGGCTCAATTCCCGGAGAGGGTATAATTCGAATAAAAGTGGTTCGGATTCCACTATAATTAGTAGGTCTACGTCTCTTCTATCCCCCATGACATAACCGTGGACACTAAACTCAAGCCAAATCAAGATCAAAGTAAAATTTCTAATATTGAATTCTTAGAAATTTACACCTACCAGCGCATAAAATGAAGTATTTCCATTATTTGTAAAGATACAGTTATGGTATAGGTATCGTTCGGTAGCTCTTAAAATGCACAACCTTGTTTATTTCAGAGTGTTTTTGTGAAATATAGCTGTTTCATAGTTATTCGCTATTAAAGTTTGCGATTGAATGTGACCATGACATTTCTCCACTTTCGGGCACTCTATTTCAAAATGGCGAAAACGATTAAGAAAGTTTTGGTGTTGAAATGTAGGCTTGGAGTATATTCTCGACAATAAATCAAGAATTAAGTTTGTATTTTGAGCGATAGTGCAAGTATAATCGTTTGAAATCGCTATGGTGAAATAAGTACGCGGTCATATTGATGACGTCATATTTGGCATAAAGCTGTGCCAGACGAAAGTCTACCAAGCAGTTTTGACATACTGGACCACGTATCTGTTCGAAAAGTATTGTTAGATCCCCCCCCCCCCCGAACGGTACCAAGACGTTGTCTTGGTTCATGGACTACATCGTCCATTTATCACTTTATTTTGTCACGATATACGAATGTTGTAGTGAGTGTTCTGATATAGAGAGGAAAATGGGAAAGCGAATGAAATTTCAACAAAAACAAGTAATAATAATAATTCAGTTCGAAACTATATCAAAAAATCTAAAAAGTATTGAATCTTCTGCTTGCGAGATGGGGTTAGTTTACCACATCTAGCAACGGGTGGCCTGACGTCATGTGATAATTAAAGCTAGAAGATGTGCAAAAGAAGCTGGAATTCTTACATGATATTCTGTCGTCAACCGAACTTTCCGCAAAATTGAGATACATTTTACAATTGTATTTCGATAAAGGCGCGAATACTTCACGCACCTCCGTGAAGAAGTTTGTGTTGTTTATTTACAAGATACGTTATCAAAAGCAACAACTGAAAAATGGTTCAGTAGCTTTTGTTCCAGAAATTTTCGATAACCAAGATGCTCCTCCCAGTAGGAAACAATCACAGCCAGTGGCGTATTTTGAGGGGGGCTTCCAGGCTTAAGCCCCCCCCCCGAAATCTTACTTACTATAGTAAAGTATATGAATTATCTTGCAGAATTTTCACATTTTCAGGCAAATCCCCCCCCCCCGAAAGTTAGCAAAGCCCTCCCCGAAACAAAATCGTAAATACGACACTGATCACAGCAAAAGTGGATAGGCTAATATTCTGACAAAAGTCTAGCAATACCGGCATGTAAAGTCATGACAACGCCAATGACCTAAACATGCATCACCAAACAGTTTTTAATCATTTGGAGAAAGCTGGCTACAAAAAAAAGCAGTGACTTTGAGTGTCGACCTAAAGATGAGCTGGGATTGAACCAAGGAACCCATGCACTAGAGATGAATGCTCTACCACTGAGCCTCCGCGGCCCAAATAACGAAATTAGTTTGCAATCTTGCTGTCTGCACATATATATGAGACACATAATGCTTTACTTAGATTTGAGTATGCTTTAAAAGAAATAAAACAACCGAAACAAGTGATTAAAAGCAAATTTAAAGTGCAAATGTGAATAACAATAAAAATGTTTGAAAGTATATATATTTTTTAGTCTTTGTCATATCACTTTAATGGTTTCCAGTTCGACTGTATTACATCGGATGACACAGTTAAGCGCTATCACAAGTGAATACCGCATACGAGTATATTTTATAGACATCTGTTCTCAATGTACATATATGTCATTGTTTCAATCGTAATCGTAAATTGTTTCAGTAGCGCATGCACAGAGGGACAAAAAATAATACTAAAAGAGAGAGAGAAAGAGAGAAAGGAAAGAAAAAAATGTGAATTGAATTTTCGTTTTGGTCGTTTCCATGTTTCAAATTCAATACATTTTGAACCTGAGTGGGTTGGTTGATATAAGCTAGTAGAAAAGTAGTGTGCTGCTGGATTGCCGGCCTTCCAGGATGGACGACTTTAGATAAAGTGTGAGTTATTGGTAACTCCCGCCATAGAGTAGAGCAGTTTCGGACTTAAAATTCAATTGGAAGGCTGTCCCGTTTGCACTCCTTGATATATGATGCAAAAGAAAAAAAAAACGGAAAAAGGAACGGTCGAACCACAAAGAGAGTACACAGACGATAAGGCGCACCAGAGGGCGAAAAATTGAAATCGTTTCCATACCGACAAGTTTAAACAAAAAATAGATCTTTCCATTATGGCGCGAAATTATATACAGTTTTCCTCTTGTCTTATATAGTTCTATATATATATATATATATATATATATATATATATATATATATATAGTTTTATTATTATCGACCTTATGCTTTCTACGCAACAGAGGATGAAATGGAAACTAGGCACAGGAGATAGTGGTATTTCTGTCTTGTTTAATATCAATTTACTCGACTTACGAACTGCAGATTTTAGGGGTGGGTGGGGCAGTTTGGAGAAATTGGCACAATACAAAAAGAGCCAATTTGTAACGAAATTATTCAAATTTTCAAATTTATACTCTGGTCTTAACATTTGACTTCTATCACGTATTAGATTAGAATTCTGAATTCTTTTCAGAATACACACAACTGTATGACAAAACCTGATCTATATAATTTTTTTTTTAAGTTTACAATTTACAATGACAATTTAAAATGACAATTATAGCGAACATATGCTGTATATTTTTTCTAAGTATCATAAAATAGCACAGAAATAACTGGAAAAATGGAAGCAAATCGTCTTCACAAAAATCCACTCCAGTTCAACAGCCGCAGTCACTTCATACGGAAAAACAAAAAACAATCAACATAATACTAATCAATTATCTATATTATAAAATTTTAACTGACTATGTTTGTGACTCTTAATCTCTTGAACCACCCGACAGATCTCGATCAAATTTTCAACATAGATGAGGTTCAGTTGAACCGTCCGTTCAGCAGCGAGGTTATATGATTAACGTGGAATCCGAACCACATGAGCTTCTGCCGAGAATCGAACCCGGGTCTCCCACGCTGAAATCGAGTATGCTAACCGCTTAGCCACGAAGGAGCTCAGATGAGGTTCAGACCTGGCATAATTTTTATCATTTTACTTTGACGGTGCAAGGTAGGAGGGAAGGGAAAGGGATATATATATAAACAGTAGCATAGCCAGGATGTGTGTTTGGGAGGGGGCAAGTGCTGTTATAGGTACATATAGAAAAATTACAAATAAAAGCATATATAAACATAAAAATATATAAAAAATGACAAACATCAAAGTACCAAAGTACATTGTCGGACGTCTTTGGGGGGCGGCCCCCCTTCCCTACGCCACTGTATATAAATGACTTAAATTACCAATATCAGTGTCAAATCAATAGTTTTCGAGGCATCTCAGATGAACAATGACAATTCCGATGCCGTGTAAATCCAAATTCATCCACGCTATGGGGAGGAGGAGAGAGAAAGTTATAAAAATGATCGAAAATGACAGATATCAGAGAGCGCTTTAGTAATCGTAAAAACTGGCTGACTAATGGAACATATTACTATTTTTTCATAATTTAACCCAGTGAAGCTGGTAATTGATGCTAATTTAATTATAAAAACTTATTTTTCATTTTACGTTTCATTGAAATTTAACAGCATATTTGTCATTCATTCATTGTAATTCTAAAAAAATCTTATTAAGTTTTTTTTAATAACGAAGTTTCAACGGTTGTCTATAGTGTATATACTCAAAAGTATGTTCAATAAAGATAAGAATAAAATCTGACCAAACCAAACACATACTAATCTGTTTTACAGTTTCAACAATATCTTATGTCTGATCAAGGCAATGATATGTATTAGTGAAACTGAAACACGGATTAGTAATTATAAGTGGTTGCTTTAGTTAGATTATACAAATCTACTGACCAGTGAGTATATGTTAGAAGAAGTCTGATGATCAGGAGAAAGTAATACACACAATATCTTAGTTAATACTATCTATTTACATATATATATATATATATATATATATATATATATATATATCAATAAAGAATTAAATAATCTATTCCTGTAGGGAAAAAAATACTACCAATTATTACTGACAACGAATGACATAATTTTTGGTATCATAAAAATTAGTTTTTTTTCCTCAGTTTTTTAAAAAAACGTTTGCTTCATAGTTTATCCTTAAGCATGCTATTTTGTTAAGTTTTATATAATCTATCAACTGCTATATATAAAGATAGATATCGGATGTTCTAAAAATAGCGCCCACGAACAACAGAGCGCAATTCTTCAAATCAAAATAAAGCGAAAATCCTATAAAATGGAATACCCTATAGAGAATCAAAATTTCACTATGTGGCAACGTAGCAGATTAATTTGGATCCATTAGCATTGCTCTACGAATCCATCAAGCACACTGAGAAAACTCCGTTTTCGGGACAGCGGTATATTGTATTATTTTGTAGACAGCGGTAAATATACGGAATTCTCTTACTTACTACAGAAATCAGTGTGGAGCATACGTTATCCATATGCTACATACGCACTGTCCTTAGATGTTACATCATGCCGTTGCAGGGTGTCTGACATCTATCAATTTCCCGTATATCACATGCATATAGTTATGTTACATTCCTCAGCTATATGTTATATACGTCCATTTGTATGTGAGATCCTGACCGCCTATATTGTTTCATACGGAAAATACGTATAGATGGAACACTTATACGGAAAGTACGGTATTATAAAACATGAGTTTTCAGTTATACGTCTGCTGTACGTTAAGTCCATAAACAACAGGAATTGCGCATGTAACCTATCCTTTTAAGTACGCCACCTACATTTTTTTTCTCAGTGCAATCACATCCATTGTTTAATATGCTTATAAGTGGTGCTAGTGACAACGTATCAATGTAACTATTTCGTAGATTAGTAGAATTTCTCTGTGTTTCTTTATCTGCGACGTTCGCACTTAGTGCAATTCGCGTCTCCAGACAAGAACCCGAAAGATATATAATTATATACATTTTTGCTTTATTTTTACTTGTAGAATAGTGCCTTGTAATTCGTGGGGTGCCATTATTAGAACACTAGATTATATATATACTGTAGATATCATCTCTACACAATATTTTATTTTAATTTTAACCGAAATTAACGTTTCAGACTTAATGATACATTATCATTAACCGTACTATGTACAGTCATCTTGTTAGCGGTATAATGAGAAGGTTGATGAGAGAATATTTCAATTTCATCTTAATCTATGGTGTGAAATTGTAGAAACATAGCAATAATTTTTAGATTTATTTTTTAAAATAATTTTTATCGATATTCTCAAAAACTACGAATGAGTTTTTATACTGATATACATAATTTTGTTCAGCTCAATGACGTATATGTCCCATCTTTGAATATTTTTCTTTCATTGTACATTTTTTATTGTAGTTGAACGTAGTTCCAAAGTTATAATTCAAAACAGCATTCGAAAATATTGTTTATCTTGAATGCTTTAATGTTGTCAATTAATTTATTATTGCTGTTTATTTATTTTAAGGGTCTGTGGGTCAAGATAATCAATTTTTGGAATTCCATTTAAACGACATTTCACATGATCGATCTGATGGATGAATACCGAGCTGAGCTTTTAGGTAACTACTTCCGAACTTCAAAGCTAATGTTGTTTTACATTTTCAGAGCGGAAAGAAGAATTAGCACTGTATAAATTAAGTTTCACTTTTACATCTCTTGTTCCTTGGAGAATTCTGTACTGCGCAACATACGATTTTTGTATGAATTATCTATTACGTGTGCATTTCTATTTCAGATATATCGAAAATTGCATAAAATCTTGAATGCAGAAGAAAAAATTAAATTCGAATTTTCGATTCATTTAGACGCTTCGTTCACACGAGTTCAGATGTATCTTCGTTATATGGTTGTATGCTCTGTCCATACGTACGCCGTAATGGAAATTTCTTACTATTATATTGGGATTAAATAAACACTATTTTTTTTTAAAAAAACTAAAACGTTTGAAGGGTTTACTTTTCATTTGATAATATTATTTTACTTATTTCTTACATCTCCCTCCCCGTTAAGTTCAAAGCGAGTGAGTTCACCCGGTGTTTCATTTAGGAAACATCCAGATAGGATTATAATTATTCAGCATAACTTGTCACGTTGGGCAGGTATTTCGGAAAATATATCCATAAAAAAACTTTCCAAAAAATAGGATAGTAGTACAAATTTCCCCGTGTTCTAACAAATCTAGCACTAGTTACTTCTGAAAAAAACACTTCAATGGGGATCACTCCAGCTTACGTGTTAATTTAAACCCAATGACTAGCAGAGCTACGGAAATTTTTCGTTGCTGCTGGAAATCCGTCAGAGGAACTTTGTTTTTCCAGACTAATGTAACGTACAAGCACGAAATTTGGCATGTAGTTACTCTTTGTAACAAACAGAATAATAATAATAATAATAAAAAGCACGTGCATGAATCTTTGGAAATTCGAACGTGAAGAGATGCAGAATTACCTGTTCTTCGCAAGAAAAACTAAGATTACTTGCACGGAAAGAATAGTTACTTGAATAGCAGCTACATCACAAACTTGAATATTGTAGAGTTGCCCCTCTCTTCCCCTCTTCAGGAATTTTCTAAAACGTTCAAATACGTGCTAGAGTTACTTTAATTAGGATTTCAGCTAATATGTATAGTATGTATAACAGTATAGATTTTTATCTAATAGAATAGGCAGATACAGTACTTAAAGTAGGGCCTCTTTGATATGCCGATTTCCTGTCTACTTGCCCTCATTACTGGTCTAATGGCTATCGCGCATTTGTTTGAAGCATGAGTTCGTGGATTTGATGTCTGGTAAGGTGTATGTCTTGTTCCAAATAACCTCGGCAATGACAAAGGATGTTCATGTAAGAACAAATTAATCAACGAACCTTATAGACCTGTAATAATGGAAAAACCCTGAGAAAACTCACGCACACGGCGTTATAGGAAGTTATTGATGCACAGAACACGAACACCTTACCCACTTGCTCGAATTTCAGAAATGTTATCCCAAAGCAGTGGACAAAATGGTTTTAATTGTCCCATGTTTTCTTTCAAACGTTAGGAGCATGGTAATTCAATGCTAGCGTGTATAGCTCTGTGTGGGAGGTCTCTGGTTTAATACCAGGCCATGTAGCTTACAGATGGACAACATAATTTCATACAGCTTTCTCATTTCCTTCCGCATTTTCATTCCATCATCAGTCTCCTTTAGCTTAAAGGGCATAGGGTGTGAAGATTAATATTTCCAAGAAGATTCATATTACGTAGCAAGAAATTTTCAGAAAGTTAATAACGATGGACATTTCCATTTTTTTATTGCTCTAAAAAAAACTTCAGAGCTAACTGATTACGGAGAACACTTCCTTTCGCTCATGCGACGATTCTAACTAGTCGAAATTTGCGATTGAATTCCGGTCTGCTACTCGTGCCCTTAAAACAACGAACATCGTGTTTGTATATACGTCAAAGGCAGTGTTAGGCAAAATCAATTGAAATCAATTGCAATTGATCAATCAATTGAAAGTAATTGCTCTGAAAATTAATTGCAATTGATTTCAATTTGTAATTGACAATTAATTTCAATTGCAATTGAATTCAATCATAAAATTTGCAATTAAATTTTCGTCAATTGTTAATTGTTAATTTGTCATCAGGCAATTGAAATTTGTAATTGTTAATTGTCAATCGCAAAGGGTGCAATTGAAACATTTAATTGTTAATTGCAATTGACAATTGAAACTTGTAATAGTTAATTGTAATTGTTAATTGCAATTGAAATCAGCAATTAAAACAGAAGATAAGAAGATGTGAGTATATTGTGTTTTCCACTTGTTACTGTTTTACATATTTCAAATAAGGTACTTACAAGAAATGCTGGATAACAACCATCCCTTCGGCCCCCTGGGAAGAAAGCAGTGAAACTTATTTTCTAAAAAATATATTATGTTTATGGTTCTATCCTGCTCGAAAGAACTCTATATGTCCGTCATGCATACAATAGGAATGGGCACGAGCGAGTTCGAACTAGTTTTCTTTAAAACTCGACTCGACTCGAAGCAGACATCTTTGAGCTTGACTCGAGAAGTCGGCTCGAAAAATTTCCCCCAACTCGACTCGAATTCGGATCGAGTTTCCATCGAGTCGAGCCAAAACGAGCCAATCCGAGCTAAATCCTTTGTGAAGTTCCAAGTACTACTCTCTTCAAGTATCCTACATAGACAATATAATTATCAATGATACTACTACTCTGTTCAACAAATTTTGATCAAAAGTATGTAAATTCTTTGAAATTGCGATTTTTACATTCATTTAAGCATAATATGAAAGAAAATGATAATAGAAGAATTTTCTTAGCTCAGGTTGTGAAAAAAACGCCCTTGTACAACAGTAGCTGTATATATACAAATGTATTAATATTTATAGAACATTTAAGCAAAATCCTTGTAAAAACCTACATTTCACTTTTTTTTATCTATTTCACTGTGATGTGATAAGCTGGGGAGTTAAGAAGTACCCTAACCAATAGCTTTTTATACCCTTGTACTTCCTTTTTCAAAATTGCGCAAATACCAGTTTCACAGCGATACAGAAAATAAAGTAACCGTGGTCAAGTTAAACATTAACAATTCCGTAATAAAAATCAGTATTAACATCAAAACATGAAAAATATGTACAAATACCTTTTTGTGCAAGAACTACACTGCAATGTAGACAAAAGTTTCAAGTGATCCCTTGTACAGGATTATGTTTATTTTATTTTGAGCGTCTTCGCTTGGCTTGCCTTTTGTAGGTTACATCTGGAGCATCCCTTGCAATAGTCCAACAGTAGTCGGCCAATATATTAGAACTCCACTTTCCCTCATATCTCTTCTCCATGGCTGCAATATCTTGATGGAAACGCTCACCATGTTCGTCACTTACTGCTCCATAATCTTCGGGAAAGAAGTCTAGATGTGAATGAAGAAAGTGGAGTTTCAGAGACATATTGCAACCAAGATTTTCGTAGCACAATAACAACTTTGCTACCAGTTGTTTGTAATTTGTTGCTCGGTGTCTTCCCAAGAACTGTGAACAAACACTCTTCAAGCTTTCCCACACAGCTTTCTCCTCACCTTGGAGAATTTCGTCGAACTTGTGATCTTTGAATAGTTGCCTAATCTGTGGCCCTATGAAAACACCCTCTTTAACTTTGGCATCACTTAATCGAGGGAATTGTCCTCTTAGGTACTTATAGGTCTCATCCTCTTGGTTCATGCTCTTAACAAAACTTTTCATAAGACCTAATTTAATATGTAGAGGGGGAAGCAAAATTCGGTTACGATCTACCAGTGGTTCATGCTGCACATTTTTCACTCCCGGCTGAAGAGTTTCTCTGGTACTCTAATCACTTTTGCGGTAATGAGATCCACGATCTCTACTGTCCCATTCACATATAAAGCAACAATACTTTGTATACCCTAACTGCATACCTAGCAACAGTGCTATTACTTTAAGGTCACCACAAATGAGCCACTGAAAATCGTAATATTTAATGGCTTGAGGTAAACGTTTCAAGTTTTCATAAGATTCCTTCATATGAACTGCGTAACCTACAGGAATTGAAGGAAGTTCATTTCCAATATGTAAAAGCACTGCCTTTAAACTCACCTTGGACGAATCTATAAAGAGCCTCCACTCCGTAGGTTCGTAATTAATTTTAAGTGCCCTCATGAGACCATTTACATCTGTACATGCTACAAGTGTGTCTTCCATAGTAAAAAATGAAGTGAACATCTTCTCCCTATTCCGATACACTGAAATATTTACTTTTTCCTGCAATAAATTCCATTGCTTTAAGCGTGACGCTAAAATTTCGGCTTTGCTTTTCGAGAGGTCCAAGTCTCTGATTAGATCACTTAGTTCCTCTTCAGTAAGTCTATGTGATTCACATGGAGGTCCTTCTACAACAAACGTAGAGTCCTTCGAAGTACTTGATTCAGGAGCTTCAACTTCTTGATCATCATCCGAAAAAAGATCGTATTCTTTAGGTGGGTCAGGAACAGGTAGTCCTTCTCCATGTGGAACAGGGCGCATTGCAGAAGGAATGTTAGGATAGATCAAGGCCCGCTTCTTCTTCGTGGAAATTCCCTTCTTGACGGAAGGGACCATACAAAAATAACAGTCTGTGATGTGCTCGCTTGGCTCCCTCCAAATCATGGGCACTGCAAAACTCATTGAGCGCCCCTTCCCATTAATCCAATTTCTTAGATTGCTGGCACAAGTGTTACACACAATGTGGGGTGCCCAAGATTTATCTTGGTCTCCAATTTTACAACCAAAGTAATATTGATAGGCTTTTCTTATTAGTGGTGTTATAGTCTGCTTTTGTGAGGAAAATGTCACTTTCCCACACACGTAACAGAAGCTGTCCGCACTGTTTACACAATTTCGCGGCATTTTTGTTTATTGAAATCCTCAAAATGTCACTTGAAATAGTTCCGACAGCTATTTAAAAATATACATTCGAATTACCAGTATTTTTGCGTACTTGTAGTTGTATTTTTATGTCCTGCATTACACAAACGTTACACCCAAAACGCTGATAACTGCACTAAACCTGTATTTTCCAACAATAGCAGAACACTACTGAGATAAGGAACACAATGAAACCAAGCGTTCATATAGTTTCTCCAGTGTTGCCGGATCAGTGTAACATTTTACCCCAAACGAAGCGAATATATTTATTTTTAAAGCGTTATTATTAGACATGCCTGTAAAACGAAAAGTAGAGCTAATATTCGAAAATAACTTTCAAATTCGTGATCAGCACCACAAAATCAATAAGAATTAGCTGATTTTGTTCAATTTACATTTTCGTTGTTGAACAGTGTTATTATTAAAACACCGTGTACCTGTATAAACATGGAATATAGGCGGTTTGTATCTGAATACTAAAAATTAGTTGACTGTCGATTTCGGTCGTCAAGAAATCTTCTGGAGGCAAGGACATCGGTCACGAGGTTCTGTTTTTGAGTTCAGGAGGAGCAAGTATTCGGGCTCGAGCCAAAAATTGTTAAAAGTTATAGGACTCCAGCCAAACATGTTCAAAACTGCTCGACAAGGGTTTAGGGTTGTCAACGACTCAAGCGGTTCGCTCGAGCCGAACAGACAAGTGAGCCAAGCCAACAGCTCATCCAACCGAGCCAGCTCGAGCCGATGGCTCACACGAGCCGAACCGAACCGAGCTGATTGCTTACCCCAACCGAGCCGGTTCGAGTCATCGGCTCAGTTAAGCCCAGTCGATGGGTCATCCCAACCAAGCCAGCTCAAACTGTACGCTCAGGTGAACCGAGCCGAGCCGGTTGACATCACTATCCCGGTTGGGCTTCTACTTTGGCTAAAAAATTGGACCATACAGTTCTCAGCCTTGATGGTAAGAATTACAGTATATACTTATATTGGTGCTCACGGCGTCATTAACTTGTTCCCCCACCAACGAATTTCGAGGTACTTTGTTTTGCATCTTTATTGCACGTTTTGTGTCGTGTTATGCGCCTATTCCCACGTTTTGTGCGTCACCGGAAGTGGGTCAAAATAGGCCTACAAATATGGCGGAACAAGTTATTGCTGTTCCGCCACCAATGAATTTCGAGGTCGTTTCCTTCACATCGTGTTGTGCCGTTTTGTGCGTCTACTTCCAAGTTCTGTGCGTCATGGGAAGTGGGTTAAAATGAGTCCCCAAGGTGGGACGAAAATGAATCACTGTTCCGTCACCAACGAATTTCGAGGTCGCTTCTTTCGCATCGTTTAGTGCCAGTATCTTGCCGTTTTGAGCGCGTATTTTCACGTTTTGTGCGTCACCGGAAATTGGTCAAAATGGGCCTCAAAGGTGGGACGAAAATGACCCATTGCTTCGCCACTATCGAATTTCGAGGTCGTTAATTTCACATCGTGTACCCTTTTGTGCGCCTATTTCGACGTTTTGTGCGTCACTGGAAGACGGTCAAAATGGGCCTCAAAGGTGGGACGAAAATGACCCATTGCTTCTCCTCTACCGAATTTCGAGGTCCTTCCTTTCGCATCGACTAGTGAATTTTCATGCCATTTCGTTCCCCTATTTCCACGTTTTGTACGTCACTGGAAGTGTGTCAAATGATCAGATAAAATAAGCGTATCAATGTAAACAAACTGAACAACAAGAGAACAATTAAGAAACATTTCTAAAATTAGATATATTTTGTGTGAATATATATCCAACAACGTACATGTGTTTTCATTGGTAAGGCCGCTGGGGGGGGTGAATTTGAACGTAAATACTATCGGGGGTGTCACTATACATCTGAGCAACCCCGATAAATATGGATTCGACACAAATATTGGTCATTTTCTACTACTTTTACATGTCCCGGTGAACGCCTCCTCAGCCCCCCTTGGTTCGAATTGTGAAAAAAATCTCCTCTAGGCCCCAGCCGATACCGCGGAAACTATGAATGTGACACTAACATATGCCATTTTCTACTACCTTTTACATATCCCGGTAAAAGCCTCTATGATCCTCTGGTTCCAATTTTAAAAAAAACACTCCTCTGGCCCGCAGCCGATGGGGGCTGTATTTTGAAGTCAACGCCTGTGGAAGTATCACCATTCATCTCAGCGATAGCGAAAACTATGAATTTGACACTAATATCGGTCATTTTACATTATTTTTACATGTCCCACAATTCCCCACCCCTTGTGACTCCCGGCCCGCATACAACGGTGGCTAAATTTGAAAATTATCACTAATGAAAGTATCATCATTGATCTCAGCGACCGCGAAAACTACGGATTTGACACTAATATCGGTCATTGTGGATTATTTTTACATGTCTTGTGATCCCCTTTATAATGCCCCCATTCCTTAGCTGATGGGGGCTAAATGTGAAAGTAAACGCGGTCTTGAGATTCACCATTGAGCTCAGCGACCCCGAAAACTATGGATTTGACATTAATATCGGTCATTTTCGATTATTTTTACATGTCTCGGACCTCCCCCATCTGGTGACCCAAGATCCGCACACAACGGTGGATGAATTTGAAAATCATCGCTAATGGTAGTGTCACCATTAATCTCAGCAACCGCGAAAACTATGGATTTGATACTAATATCAGTCATTTTGGATTACTTTTACGTTTCGCCCCCCCCCCCCCCGTTGACACACGGCACGCAGCCGAATAGGGAGAATTTGGAAGTTAATGCGAGCGGAGTTTTACCATTGATCTCAGCGAACGCGAAAACTATGAAATCGACACTGATATTGGTCATTTTTTACTCCTTTAACATGTCCCGGTAAACGCTCCCCGGAGACCCCTGGTACGAATTTTGTCAAAAACGCTTCGCCTTGGTGTGGGACGTGGACCAAGGTATCTTTGAGCAAAATTTGGTAACTCTTGGTCAACTTGTCTGGTTCTCAGGCCGGTCCCGGTAAACGTCCCCCTGATACCCCCTAGTTCGAAATTTGAAAAAAAAAAACTCTTCCTCTTGATCTGGGGCCTAGACCAAGCTACCCGTGACCAAATTTTGAAAAGTTTCCCTCCACTCGTCTGGTCCACAGGCCGCACAAAGATAAACAGACAGACACGAACAAACCTTATTGTAATAGAGCGGTGCTTGAGCGATTGATCGTAGAAATTTAAACTACGATGAGTGATAATTTTATAGGCTTGTTTTATTACAAGTTTAAACTCTTTAGTCAGTAGAGAAGACTGCGTGAATCATGGTTCAGAGTTGATGACAATGGGTTTGGGTGGGTCTGTGGGTCACAGTAGGTGAGAGTGGTTCATGGTGGGTGGTGGGTCAGAGTGGGTTGTGGGTCACGATGGCTGGTGAGTCAATTGGTCGTGGCTAAAGTATTCATTGCCCCACGCCCTCTCTAAACTACAGTGTTGAAAATTAATCAGTGAAAATCAATTGCAATTGATCAATCAATTGAAAGTAATTGCTGTGGAAATCAATTGCAATTGAATTAATTGCCAATTAATTTTAATTGCAATTGAATGATTGAATTCAATTGCAATTACTTTCAATCAATTGATTAATTGCAATTGATTCTCCATTATTAACGGCCAACTGCAATTAACAATTAACCATTACTTACTTCAATTGTTAATTGCAATTAACAATTAAATTTACAGATTAATTGTTAATTGTTATTTCAATTGAAATTTGCCCAACACTGGTCAAAGGTCGATACAGGGGAAAAGGTGTGCGCCACTCACTAGGGAAACGGCTTAGCGAAAGATACGATGCATTAAAAAAAAACATGTGTACGACGTTGCTAATAACACAAAGAATAAGAAAAGTAACAGAATTTAACGTTTATTGAAAAAGCAAGCTGTTTATTTATTTATTTATTTATTACGAATTATTTGAATATCTTAGAACAAAGTTGAAGTGTACTAATTTGCTGTATTATTGACATTGTAGCTTAAGGTAAGAAACTAATTCATATTCTCATGTTTCGGTCACCGACCGAGCTTACGAAGCGAATTTTATTCATTCTTAAGAAAAAAAATCAACAATATAAAAGCATAGTTACTTGACAATAGAGTGCTAATTTCTTATATGCAAGTTCATCGTGAATTCGATAGTTATGCGCTCAGGGGGAATACCAAGGAAATTAATACATGAAAAAACATTTATCCAAGTAAAAATAATCTAAATTCTTTATTGAGTTCAACAAAGGACACAAACTTACGATGATAATTATGTTCACGAGCATTCTGATAATTTACCAGTGCTATTATCGAACTACTTTACACAATAACAATATTATTTCATCATAATATCTTCGCGCTTACTGTCGTTTTCTTTAGCCCATGGAACATACCAGTAAATTGTTTATATTAGTCCATGTGAACATTTACAAATTGACTGAAGTGTTTTGAGCACGAGTTAACTTTTAAACCAACAAATAAACAAATGTGGTCTCACAGTAATGATAACAAACTAGTTACAGTGGCTTATTACTGCATAAAATAAAATAAAATTTCTACTTTTATGTTCCATGAATATGTCCTGTAGGTAAAGGGAGACGGATGATTAATGAGAGTGAATGATTATAAAAGAATCGGTGGAATGGTCATGTGGGGTAAAATGTCTGAATTGCGAGAAAACCCACGGACACGATGTTGTTCACCACAAATTCATATGACTTGAATTCGAACCAGGTACCCCTCACACTAGAGGCAAGCGCTCCACTATTGATCCACTATGTCCTTTGATAATGAATGTTTGTGATATGTCATGACGAGTAATGAACACAATAATCTGTTCCAATGAGTGAAACAATTTAAGAGAAATCAATCTACTGGATGAAACTTAACAAAGGCTAAACTCTTCAATCGTTTGCCTTTTTTTTTTTTTTTTTTTTTTTTTTTTTACTTGTGGACCTCAGAACACAAAACACAATACTTTCACAATATAATCTTTTGCAAATGTACCACCATCACCATGTACTAAACATTTATCATCTCAAAGCTGAAGGCAGGCTTGTAGACACCCCAAAAATGTAAAGGGCGCCGGTAGAAGTTAGGGGGGCTAATCCAACCATATTACAGTTCATCACCATATTATAGTTTATTTGAAAGCCTACCTTGAAAATTTTAGAGGGCCAGTAAAATTTTAGGGTGGGCTGCCTCTGTGGATACAGGCCTGGCTGAAGGGGAGAAAGAATATAAATAAACTTATGTTTGTATACTTAAAACAGTATTACGTGTGAGGTTATTGAAAAGAAAAAGTAACAGCATAAGTAACACAATATGAATTTCTTTCGATATTCCTCTTGTTCATGCTCGAAAAACCCTGGACGCCCAGGTACTCCAGGTGATTGGAAATAGGAGTATGGCTCCTAAATAAGTTAAATCAAAAATAAAATTATGGAGACTCATGTATGAAATCGTATTATTATGGTGTCTCGGTTTGAGAACCGGCGCCTATATCACAAGAAATATTCTCGAGCACTTATCTTGTTTATGATGTTCTTTCGGTAGCCTAACCATCTGTCTGCCTGTATTCGCTACAGGTTTCTTCAGCTTCAAACCACCACGGTAACTACAAAAGCATTTCCCTTGTAGAAATATAATAAGAAAGTAGAGTGCTATATAATACGATTCTTGTAGCATTAAGATAAGAATAGTTGTAGCAATGGTGTGGGGTGGCCAATTGCTAATATGCAGAGTAAATAGTAGAAAAAATGAAAGGATGTAATAGGATATGAATATCTTTAAAGAGATTAAGAGCTTTTTGCTGCAGAAAGTGCTTATATGTTGCCGTAGTATAATAGCATGGAGATTCACGACAAATCTTCAAAATAAAGAAAAGGTATAATATGGTGGCCTAGATATTCCCAATCTGCGCATGCCTTAATTTGAACTGATATAGTGCTTAGACTCTAATGCTTTTGGGATAATACAATAGTAAAGTAATCCTGTTTAAGTGTACAAGTATCAAAAATATTTGTAATGATAGAACATTACAAATGACCATTGAGGCGGTATATGGAAAAAGGGCATATACGCAAAGATACCATTTCGAGAAAATCGCTAACAAAGTTTTCATTGTTGAATACATAAATGCATAGTGCTTATTTCATTGGGTACCTATGATAAAAATAAACTTTGGAATTTAATGTATGGAATTATAGACATTTATACTTGCTGTGTTGAAAAATATTTCAGAATGATGTAATCTAAAAAACACTTTATATGCCCTTTTTCCATAGATACAAATGTAATAACCAAGTTACTTACATTATACAATGTTTATTACCAAATTTGCATACAATAAACATGGCATCAAATTGCAAATGCTTCCAGAAGGTGAAGTCTAACGATCAAATAATTTTTCCAGCCACTCTTTGTCTTCGTCCTTCAGAAATCTGTATAGAGCTCTTACATCTTTGATTTTTAGGCGGTTGAGCTCTGGATACGGCATGCTTTCAAGGTCAAGATGTATACGGTCTCGCGGTGCCCTCTGATTCCAAAAAAATGAATGGCTTATACACAGGGAGGTAATTTTCGGAACAAAGCAGAGAGCCAGATTGGTTCACCTTTATCATGACATATTTCATAATCGTAAATGTGTGGCGGTTGGAGACAGGTTTGGATAGGAACAAATGGCTTAATCCGTTCTCCCATTCTTTCAATAAATTTCTATCCATTAGAACTTGAAACGGACTGGGGTTGCGTCTGCAGCAGACCATCGCAGTAAGATATGGTTTCGCTGTTCCTACGACTTCCTTTTTGCTGATGTGCTTCCTAATAAGTCCAAAGTTGCGATCGCATTGTGAAAATGAGTGTCCACGTACTGGAAATACTTGTATTATTTCAAGATCATTGGTCTTGGCAAACCACGCTAAGAATTTGAGAATGGTGAGGTTCCGATTTTGACCTCCAGCTGCATCACAAAACAATACAATCGTCTTGACATTGGAGTATTCTTGAAGTTTCTTCACTAAACAGTCATACAAAAAAGAAGCCACTGAATTAGCATTCTTCTTACCATCAGTTTCCATGAAACAATAACAGTACGATGTATCATCATTGAAAACATGCACATTGAAACAATAGAGCCACAGTAGTCGTTTGTAAAACTGTGTGTTTACGTTTAGGCGTGGAACAGGAAAATTTTGAGCATAATCAAATTCCATCACTAAATAAGACATATCCTGTTTTGCCTTCTGCACATAATGATTCCTTATTTCTTTTCGTCTTGCTGCCTTGCGTTTATGAAGTGCATATGATAATGCACATTCAGCGCCGGGATTGTCTTTCAACGTCAGTTCACATGCAGCACAGTAATCACAAGTGTCGGTTTTGGGTCTAACAAAGGCATATGAAAATTCAGTGGAAAAGTAGCGGAAATATGTTTTGTAGTTCATACGTAGATTAGTGCCAGATTTCTCTTTGTAATATTCGCGGAAAAGCTCATAAAGTTTCTTTATCGATAGATTAGGATTCTCAAAGTATTTTAGATTAGTCTTATGCGAGCAATAATGACTGCAGTCACTGGGTATAGTATTTAAATGTTCTGCCATTAGCTCCAACACATTGTTTTGCAGTTTATGAGGCCTATTCGCGTGAGACCCCCTTACTTCCCTGAAGTCTGCATTTGCCAGTAGTTTACTTTGAATAACACGCAGCCGCTTCACGGACACTAGTAACAATTTTAGTATGAACTGCTGACATACCGGCATTTTTCTTCCGTTAACACACAACGAATACGACCAAGTGTGCAAACGTTCCTTCTTGGGATTCACAGTCCTCTTTCCAGACGACGTTTTGCTTCGTTCCATACAGTTAGCTAAAAATGAGTCCTGGCATGATTTCTCCTGTTGATTGTAAAATCCTGCAAATATTTCGTTTTGTGTATCCACAAAAAACTGTTCCCAACATGATTTAAGACAACAGTTAGAACAATACCTGAAATTTTTGCTGCTGATACGTTTCCCTCCAGCATTGACATACTCTTCGCCTCGAAGATGCTTACGCTTAATATCTTCTTTCTTCTTGTTTCTTCGCTGAATATATATTTTCTTACCCTTCTTTTTGCTTTCCGCAATACTAGAATCATTGCTGTTACTAGCGTTCATGTTTAGATTTAAGATATAATCACCACGAAACACAATGGACTGCAGTACGAATCTATTACCGCCAAAATACAGCTCTGCACACGACACAAAAACAGGAGTACCAACCTCAATTTTTAAAATATCTTGATGAAAATTTCACCACATATTCTTGAAAGACTGGAGAATTCGATAAAATGATCTCCGGAAAAAGGGCATATAGCAATATATGCCCTTTTTCCATATACCGCCTCCATTAATGTATTTCAAGCTAGGAAAATAGGTCTTGTTAACACGTTACGTTTATTTGCAGTAAGTGTATTACTTACTTTGCCATTTTTTTCTTTCACTATTCTACTAAATTTATTTGTAGTTTGCAGTAAGAAACTAAAATGAAAGATTTCCTGAAGCTTCCAATGCGACTCAAAGAACAATATGGACCGGTGACGTTAAGCCAAAACCCTTGTCAGTGCTGCCGTAACTTAAGCAGTTCATTTTTCTATTGTTTAAAGCGTTGTATCTCCGCAGAAGAAATATTTTTCTGAGATTTTTGGTATGTGGTATATTGAAGACTAGTTCTACACGACGATAATTTAATAACGTTTGGTCAAAAAGGAAATGTTCATTACGACTGTGTGACTTCTTAGATCCCAAGCGTTTGGTCCTTAGAGCCTATCTTGACTTTAGTTGGTATTTCTTAGATTTGTAAACTAGGGGCGTATAATATGGGAAATCTATAGAATGGTTATGTTCGTCCGTCTATTTGTCGGCATGTACCACAGCAATCAAACGGTAATAGATAGCGACAAAAGTATTTTTAATGGATTCGATGTTTCAATAATATATTCCATGTACTTTCTTAACCATTTACTTAAGCCGGAAGTAGTAGAAGAATACTATTTCTGGTTTCAACATTGCTTACCAAAGATCAGAAATAGTAATAGATATCGAGAAGTGATTTCTACATATGAATTCAACACCTCAAGAATAGGTTTCACCTGGGCTCTTGTTTCTGTACGAAAACCGGAAGTGGTCCAAATTTACTACCAGTTTCGGTTTCAATATCAATTTTCGTAGTGTAAAATAAGGGTGAGATATAGATTTCCTGATATAGGTTCACCATTCCTCTAATAAATTCAATCTCTATTCTTATTACTTACTCTATTCAAATTGCTATTTTCGGTTATAACGTCGTGCTTCATTTAGAAAAGACGATAATATACAGGGTGGAAGGGAACAAGACCGAAAAACTTTGGGAGATAATTCTACAGCTAACAACAAGCAAAAAAGTTCCAATAAACATATGTCCAACGCGGCGACGTTTCGTCGGTCTCTTCCTTCTAAGTGCAATATCTGCCGAACAAATGGAGATATTGACGTTGGGTCAAAAGAATGTAAAGAAAGTCATACCCCACCAAAATGATGACGCAAACAGAAAGGAGCAGAGCGAACTACACAAGGGGACTTCCCCAAGGGGAAGGGGATTCACTAAATAGGGTGCAGTAGGGGACGTGGAAATGAACAATACGTTGAAACGTAAAATGACCTGGTTCAGTGTACCTACTGAATGATCGATTGGAACGTGCAAAGGGGAATCCACACTGCAGCGTCGGAGAGCAATATATACAACAGAATACACCACGAACGAGGTGGTTAGTTGGACCGACGGTAATGCAAGAAGGAGGTATCGCTTCCGAAGGAACTCTTGCTACTAGCGCAATAATCAACACCCTCTCCCGATCCTGCCACTTTTCTGTTTAGGACGATGTCGGAAACAATAGCGGGGAGTGGCACCGTTGATCCAACAAGCCACCTCGTTCGTGGTATATTCTGTCGTATACACTGTTCCCGACGCTGCAGTGTGGAATCCCCTTTGCACATTCCAATCGATCATTCAGTACATACGCTAAACATAACCAGGTCATTTTCACCTCTAAACGTATTATTCATTTTCACATCTTCTACTGCATATCATTAGGTGAATCCCCTTCTCCCTTTGGGGAGTCCCCTTGGGAAGCTCGCTCTGCTCTTCTCTGTTTGCGTCATCATTTTGGTGGGGTATGATTTTCTTTAAATTCTTTTAACCCGACGTCAATATCTCCATTTGTTCGGCAGATATGGCACTTAGAAGAAGGATGCGCACGGTTGCTGCTTGAAAACGTCTCCGCGTTGGACATATGTTTATTGAAATTTTTTTCCTGTTTCTAGCTGTAGAATCATCTCCCAAAATTTTTCGGTCTTGTTCCCTTCCACTCTGTATATGTATAGCGAAAAGAGTTTTTATAGTTATTCATCGCACCAAGAATTCGTCTAATCTTCAGTTTTGTCTCTCTATTTCTACTGAAAGTAGCATTTCCGTTATTAACATTGATAACCATAGAGCAGAAACAGTAATGGACAGCAAGAAGCAGATTTTGGATATGAATTCAGCGTCTTAAGAATTGTTTGTATCTGCACTCTACTAAAGCTAGAATTCGCAGAAATCTGTTACCACTTTACAACGACTCACCAAAGGTAGCCGTTAACCCTGGTCCAGTTAATATAAGTATATCTCTAGTGGCAATACTCATTTATACCTAAAAATATCTTCTGATATTATATTCACTAAGATGATCACCTTTTAACGAAATTACAAGTTCATGATAAATATTAAATAATTTATTCTTTGATTACCTTTTAACGTATATTCACACAAACTGTCTTGCAATCAAACATGTTAAGTAAGTATATATAAACAACGACATAGCAACCAACAAGACAATAATATATATTTCTTATATTAAAAACATTCTTCTTCTATTATTTTAATTAACGTTATAATATGTATAGTGCTTGTGTAAAAGCACTTTCTGCCCGAAAGATAAACAATTATGAATCATACAATTATGAATCGATACAAAGTATCCAGTTATATAAAATGTCGCTCGATAAAGGGACTAAATATAAAAGTTACATGGAAGCTTGACTTTTATATTTAAGAACCACTGGTCCGTTTATAATAATAACATGATAATAGTTGTGTTCTTTACATTTTGATCGCCCTTCATATATATAACTTCGTTCAGTTACCTCATATAAATACATTTATAATAAAACTTTCATTCCACTATTATTTATCTTTTATCATTAAAAAGTCGTCGCTTACTAATACAATTAACGAAGGATGCGAAATCAAAAGCATAAGAGATAATTACATTCTAAAACATAAATTACAATGATCAATAGTTTCATGCATTATTAAAAACGGTCATGTTAAAAATGGTTAATCTTTACAGAGCGAATTATATAATAATTACGTTAGATGACAATTTAAAGTATGTATCATATCAATAAGGCGTCAGGATACAAAAGAATCTTATCCGAGTATCATATAAGGTGACGCATGGGTACAGTCGTCGGATAATTAGCTTAATAGAATGAGCCTTATACTGAATATAATCTTTGACAATAAAGTTTCAACACAAATCAACATAATATAAATAACCTCTGTTTTTAATCAATAATAAATCGAATTATAAATTTTCACATTAGCAAGATAGAATTAAAATCATTTGGAAATTAATATTCGTTAATGAGAATTAAAGAAAATTAAATTAAGTAAAAATCAAAAATAAAATGTAACCTATGCTCGGGCGAGCGAAAAGAAGGAATTAAATTTATTTTCACACAAACAGAAGTCTTAGTTTCCTTCATTCTTATTTATTTGAGCAAGAATGTCAGGTGCAACTAACCTTTTTACCAGCTGCATCCATTTTTCTCTTGTATACTGGGTAGGCCTCCAAACCTTCAACTCATCTATATTACGAAGTCCAATTGACGTACCTGTTTTAGCGTTCAACAATTCAAAAACTTTAGGGTTTATTTCCTTGAAACATAAATAAGGACCTGAGAAAACGTCACAAAATTTATAAATCTTCTTTAACAACGCATTACTTTGTGGGTGTTGTTTAACAAAAACTAAGTCATTGATCTTGATTCGATATTTTCCTTCTTGTAGAGACTCTAATTGAGAATTACGCTTCAAAAATTTGTTGTGTCTTCGAATTTTTACCTAAATATTCATAAGAATCAATAGCTGATATGGGTTTAACCCCTACCACATCAGCTGCAGTCAGTTTAAATTCGTACTCGTGTATGGTTCCAATAAAGTACATTGTATTGCACAATCCTGATTATGTTCCGCATTATTATTTTGTACAGGAATTGCGTGATTGTTTTGATTATGATACGAAGTGCCATCTCTTAAATTAAAGTTACGTCTATCAATACGGTTTACAGTATTTCCAGAATTACGCCATACATTTCGTCTGTTTTGGAACCTACTTCGGTTAAATGGTCTGACATAATTATTATCACAATTAGTTAGGTTAGGTGGATTTACATCATATCTTTGCCTATTCTGATTATTTAAATTTACTCTATTCAGGTTATGTTCCGTATTGTTTACATTACGAATATTTACATTCCGGACAGGTACTGACCTAAGGTTATCTGAATTATTTCTAATTTTACCTACTCCAGTTTGATTATTCTGTGCCTGGTATTGACTTTCGTAATATTGAACAAGCATTAGCAGATGATTGAAACTTATGCACTGTGTAGAAAGCAGAATTTGTTGCAATTTAAAAGGCAGTAGATTTCGGACAGATGCAATCACTCTGGATTCAGATTGTAGTGGATTTACAACTTTTAATTCATTGTAAGTGTTCACAACAAAATCAACAATAGATTTGTGTAGGCGAGGATGAAAAGGTTAGTTTCTAATCATAGCGTCTCTGTTAGCAAGTAAAAAGTCGTTCTCATAATTTGCGATCAACGCTGCTTTGAATTCCTCATATGTTTTGACGTGTTCCCGTACTGCTTTAAACCATAAAGAACACGGTGGGAGTAATAAATGAGGGATTAGTTTCATATATTGAGATTTATCTATACACATTATACTGCATTCATCCTGAAATTTTTCCAGGAAAGAAGTAGCATTTTCATTGCAGCTGTTCACCATTTCGTGTTAAATGGAAATTTCTACCTACTGTGTTATGCGTGATTCCACCATCTCTTTTCCGCGTGTTATGCGTGGTTCCACCATCTCTTTTCCGCCCATCTATATTCCTTTGTTGAATTCTTTCCAAAATAATATCCTCATCGGATGGGTTACTTGAAGAAGAAGTAACGCAAGGTCCACGTCGATCTGCTTCGGGTGAATGCGAGGGCATCTCTTGTGAATGAGGGAATTCCAAACGATCAGTAACAACGTTGTTGTTGGATGTATTGTCTTTAATCTGTAACGCCCTAATTTCCTCCTGTATGGTAGATATCAATTGTGTATTTGCACGTATTTGGTTAGAATTATCTGTCACCTGAATCTTTTGCTGACGAACAGAAGATTCTATTACTTCAAAATCTTTTTTTACAATATTGACTTCTTGGATTACATGATTGTAGTTATCCTTGCAATCTTCAGATAATCTTTTTAACTTCTCATCAAATTGTAGCGTGATGTCTCTCACAGCTTGGGTTACAGATTGATCTATTTGTTCTAATCGTCTACTCAATTCTTCATACTGTCTACTAGATTCTTCAGATTTTTGCTGTACCGTTTGTTTTAATTCTTCAGACATTTGAGCTAAATTTTGTTCCTGTCGCTGTAATGCTATTAGAATTCTGTCCTCTAGTGTCGACATTCCAGGTGTAATGGGAGCTATATTCTGCTCATTGTTAACATCGTCAACAGTTTCATTCTCTACTGTCTCACCAATCATGACTTTTCTTATGATTACTCTGCCACTTCTAAGAATGGTTGAGTTAGTATTCATGAACCTTCTTATTAAGGTAAATTCACCCTTACTTTAAACTTCGGGATATGAATTTACAAGAATTCCGGGTGAGGTAAACCAAAAATTTTACAACGACTCACCAAAGGTAGCCGTTAACCCTGGTCCAGTTAATATAAGTATATCTCTAGTGGCAATACTCATTTATACCTAAAAATATCTTCTGATGTTATATTCACTAAGATGATCACCTTTTAACGAAATTACAAGTTCATGATAAATATTAAATAATTTATTCTTTGATTACCTTTTAACGTATATTCACACAAACTGTCTTGCAATCAAACATGTTAAGTAAGTATATATAAACAACGACATAGCAACCAACAAGACAATAATATATATTTCTTATATTAAAAACATTCTTCTTCTATTATTTTAATTAACGTTATAATATGTATAGTACTTGTGTAAAAGCACTTTCTGCCCGAAAGATAAACAATTATGAATCATACAATTATGAATCGATACAAAGTATCTCGTTATAACTTCAGGTTTGAATATTCCATCTCCATAGTTTTAAGTCTACCGTAGTGACACAATTTGAAACGACACACACTTGTTAAAGAACTTTTCTTGAATGTTTCATTCAGTGTTGCCACAATTCTAGCTCGGGAATGGACTGAAAAATAGTATCAAATTGAAACAAAAAGGGCTGAATTCATTGTTTTATACCAGGGTAATAGGTCTACATGGCTCTATAACACGAAATTAAAGGAAGTAAAGTTCTACCTATGTAGAATACTCCACCCTCCCTTATCCAAGAGTACAAATCAAGAAAGTGCTCTTTTTAAAAAAATTACTTTTTAAAAACATCCAAATAGGAGGACCCCGAAGAACCGTGGAAGTAGATGAAACTTTTCTAGCACGTAAGAAGTATAACAGAGACCGCAAATTATAATGGAAAACATATTATCATCTTCATTGTGTATCGTAAGGAAACCAAACGCGCCTCCATTATTATTATTATTATTATTATTATTATTATTATTATTATTATTATTATTATTATTATTATTATTATTATTTAAGATTTCAAGCTAAGATTTCCACCACACTGCTTCTTTCTCATCTCCTTCATGCGCGGCGCGGATGCGCCCATCTAGCTTCAATTGTTTTCTGGTATAGTTCGAATTACGAATTTTCCACACAGTTAGTAATATTATGCAGTGCAACGTCACAGAATGAATGTTCAACAACACTTTTTAAGAGTCCAGCACAGTAGGAAAAGTCTTACTGACACTTTGAAAATGTTAAATGGTGCTGAATTGGGTAGAATTGTACCAACTTTTTCACAAAAGAGGCTGAAAATGCCAGCGTGGTATACCAACAGGCCAGTGAATGACAAAAAGGGCTGAACTTGGTACAATTGTACCAAGTGTGGCAACACTGGTTTCATTGTCCACTATGACTCACATGGGAAAATATTTCCTTAACCCCTCTCCCAACCAGCCTTACAATGTTACCGATAACATTCTAATCAAATAGCTTTTGACAATTCTTAATAATAATAATAATAATAATAATAATAATAATAATAATAATAATAATAATAATAATAATAATAATAATAATAATAATAATAATAATAATGCGATGCAGACACACAAGGCTAGGCTAAAGGAGACGGTGATGATGAGAGATGAGTGAAATGGTGGAATGAAGAAAGTGGGAGGAAACCAGAGAACCCCGAGAAAATCCACGATCACGGTGTTTGTCCATCACAAAGTCCATACGGCGCGAGCTGGGATCGAACCAGGGACCCCAAGCACCGGAGGTGAACGCTCTACCACTATTAAGGATCATTTAGAGGACAAAAACACAGATAAATGACAATCAACTGCCTGGCTCAAGAAAACTGGACTCGTTTCTAAAATAGTAGGATTTATGATGTCCATACAGGAACGAGTGATATCAATCTGAAACTACTATACATATTGAAGCAAGAAATACCAAATGAAAAGTGTAGAAAATGTACATCAGAAACAATTGAACACAACACAGACTCATGCTGTATAATGGCTTCCACAGACTATCTAAAAAGATATAACAATGTTGCAAAAAGCATTCATCAGTTTTTGGCACATAACATGGAACTAATCAAACTATACTACAAATACCAGTCAAGTCCAGTGCTTGAAAATGATAAATAACAAACTCTACTGGGATCGAGAAATCAGAACAGATATAACTACCTGCCAACAGCCCGACATCACTATTATTAATAAAATGGATCAAAAAGTAACCCTCATAAATGTATCAGTATCAGTGACACATACGTACAACATTCAGCACGAAACTAAGCAAATATAAAGACCTGGCTAACATAACCAAAAAAATTATGGAAATGTCAGAAAGTTAGACCAAGATCAATCATTATCTCAACTACAGCAATTGCTCCTTAGAGTACCGTGACACAACTTGAACAGATAAACACAAAACATCTAACAATTGAAAAAAAAAAATCAGTAATACTAGACACTTGTCATGTGCTCTGAAAATTGTTCGGGGAAGAACCCTTCAATAATCTACACTTGCCGGAGACGGCCGTTGGATTACTAAGCTGAAACCGGTTTAAACCGAGATATAATAATAATAATAATAATAATAATAATAATAATAATAATAATAATAATAATAATAATAATAATAATAATAATAATAATAATAATAATAATAATAATAATAAATTCTGGTATAGACAGTAAAAAGAAACATGCGAAACATACAGTATATTTATTAATTAATTATTCTGGTATTTGTAGGTTCCGTATTATATGCAAACTGGAAGTATGAGAAGTTTTAACTTCACCAATATTTTTTGATGTTTAACAAAAACAATCTTATAAAGTTAAATTGATGTCAAACAACGGCAATACTCTAGGTTTTATGTACTCTATCATATCCCAAGTGCATGATATATATATACATATACATATATATATATATATATATATATATATATATATATATATATATATATATATATATATATCCTTTCTCACCTCAATCATCTTGTATTTTAACCTCGCCAATATTTTTTGAGATTCAATCTCGAATGTATACTGTATACGGGATTGTTATTATTATTTTGTATTTGTAGTATTTTGCCTTTTGGAATGTCCTGGGACTAATGAGGGTTTTTTCTTCTTAAATTTCAGTTTGGGCCTGGAAAAGTTTCTTACACGTTTCACAAGTTTCAGCTTCCTCTTTTAACTCCCAATATTCTCTTCTATTTTTCAAATCCCCGATCACTTGTGTTCTTCTTCCTCCTATTCCTCGTTTCCCTTCCATCTTTCCTTCTACGGCGGTACAAAGAAGACAATTTCTTCGTAAGATGTGTCCAATCCAATTGGCCTTTCTACGAAGAATGATGGCTAGAAGGGTCCTCTTCTCTCCTATGCCTTTTTAAAACATCTTCGTTTGTTACTCTCTTTGTTCATTTTATCTTCTCCATCTTCCTCCAACACCACATTTCGAGGTTCTTTAAATATTTCTTCTGTAACTTGTATACGTGATGTACGTAAAAAATGCAATTTCTTTTTTTTTAATGTTTGGTAGGTAACAGAGAGTTTTGTTAAAAACTTCAATCAAGTTATTTTTTATTTATTTATTTATTTATTTATTTTGGTAATCTGTGGAAGCAAGGAAACTTTAAATTATACTTCTCTTGATTATCCTTTAGGCTAAGGTGACGGGTGGTTAATGAAATTAAACGATTAGGAATTAGTGGAATGAAAATGTAGGAGAAAAAGCTAACCCTGAGAAAACGCACGGACACTATGGTCTGCGATCGAACCAGGGACATCTCGCTCCAGAAGTAAGCGCCCCACAACTGAACCTCAGTGCTTCCTCATGGAAGCAAAAATATTGTACTTTCTACGACATAATAAAATCTTAAACATTGAAACATTTTGAATTTAAAAAAAAAAAAACATGAGGACAACAAAATCATAAATAATAATAACTGTTGATGTACCTTTCCACTGTCTGCAACACCTAGACGACTTTCTGAGAAGACATGTCTATTTCTGTTGTGGGAAATAAATACGTAATAGATAACGTCATGCAACATCTTTTAGATTTCCATCCTTTTTCCATTTCATCTGTTTATATTCACAACAAAAGGCTTTACGTTGTCGACAAGAGGCTATATACGAGTTTTCAGTTCTTTTGCATTTGCCTGGAAAAATAGCATGAAGAAGGCCTGTCTGCAGTCAAGGGACAAATTGACACTTCCTATAATTTAACTTGGTGGGAGTTGAGAGTAGGTACACTGAGAAAAGTCGAAGAGAGAGTACCGTCTACAACACAAATAGCACATGAAGAAAGCAATAGGTGATTTGACGTTACTTCTTTTGCAATGTAAAATAAGAGCATGAGGGGAAAGCAAAACACATTTCCTTTTCCTAAACATTTATGTTTGCTGTTTACTTATTCTTACGTTGGGCCTCCTGTGTGTGTGTGTGTGTGTGTTCAACGCCAGCGTTACCAACTCATAGTAAATTATGCTATATTTCACAATACTTCGAAACAAATTCTCAAGGGTTAAGATTTATGTATTTATTTTGTTAAAGTTTAGTGTTTCTTTTCAGAACACAGGCTAAATGAGACAGTAGATCTGCAGTTTAACGTAGAATCTGAACCACTGTAAAGTATTCAATTCTTCCCCACTGGAAGTCAAACCCAGGATTCCGTACACCAAGTCAGTACGTCGGCGGAGCGGACAATTACTTTACTTTGCATCTTGAGATTATGTCTTGGAGGCTAATAAGATTATCAACGAGAAATATGCTTATATCTACCAGAAAAATCGTGAGAACATACATAGTAAATAAATTACATTGCCCACAGACTTTGTGGTTTGATGCCAATCCATTCTACTAATAGCTTAATTTACCTGAAATGCTCTTACCATTATGTTCGCCTTGGTCGTTTATATATAAAAATGTATGCACGCATGTGTGTATTATGTTCCAGTATAGCTCTGGAATGCCTGGGGTAATTTTAACCGCTCTTGGCACACATATTATTTACAGCCTGGAAAACAGTACTTTGTTAATAAGACCCACTGACATGCCTGGTGGTTAGTAAGAGAGGGTGACATGTAAAAATGATCGAAAACGACCGACATTACCGTCGAATAGATAGTGTTCAGCGCCGCTAAGTTAATTGGTGGCAGCTGCGATTCTTTTTTTAAATCCAAGTTCCTTCTAGTGGGTTGAGACGTAAAACAAAGATTTTTCCTTCTAGTGGGGGTAAAGCCCTCTAGCATTGCTAGCAAAAATGGGAGGTAAGACATGTAAAAGTGGTTGAGAATGACCGATATTAGTGTGGAATCCATAGTTCTCGGGCTGCCTTAGATAAACCGTGACAGTTCAGATCCCGTTTAAGTCTAAGTTCAGCCCCCATAAGCACCTTGGGGGGAGTGAAATGATAACATGTAACAACCGTAGAAAACAACCGATATTAGTTTCTAATCCATAGTTTCCGGGGTCCCTAAGTTGATTGATGACCGTTACGGTGTCCTTTGATTCCAGCTCCCAATAATACACCCCTAGCATTCCTAGGGAAAGTGGGAGGGATGACTTATAACAATAATAAAAAATGATCGACATTAGTGTCGAATCCACAATTTTCAAGGTAACTGAGGTGAATCGTGACGACCCCGACGCCATCTAAATCTGAATTTACTCTCCATCAGTACGCCTGTTGTGAGAAAAGTGACATGTAAAATAATTAAGAAAGACTAATATTAGTGTCGAATCAACGGTTTTCCGAATCGTGAAATTAGTTGATGATAGCCCCGTTATCGAAATTCGAAATTCTCGTGGTCCTGTCGTAAACTGCAAACAAAATTCTAAGCTGCGAGCCAAAAACGTGATTTTTCGCAACTCTCTCTGAACGCCTTACTTGACGTGCAATCCACCCTACATCTAGGTCGATTTAGGTTGTATATCAGTAAAGGGTAAAAACCACACAAATCCCTATATAACAACACGAAAAACAAAAGAACTCAAATCTTATCTTTGTGAGGGAACGATATCCCCTCAGATTCACAGAGCAAAATCAGAAAACAGTCGATAGAGTACCGTGATGTGAATCTTACAGTGAAATGCTAGACATACTAGAGCAGGAACAGGAACATTTAATGCGTTCGAGAGTAAACAAACCATGGTTAAACTCACCTACAACAGAATAACAAGAGGAGAAAGAAAGACAGGGACATGAAAACAGAAAAGTGCAGTCTCCTACTGAGAAAGATAAAACAGAAATCTTAGTAGAAGAATCGATGATGGAAGTAAAGCTGCAAGAGGGAATAAAATATAACGGGATGAAGAATCATAGAAAGATCACACGTAAATATTCGAATTTGCACTAAAATTAATAGATTTATGGGTCCAAAAGATCAAGGCTACTCAGTAATACATTGCCAAAAGTATTGAGAAGGACAAAGAATTTACAAAATTGCTTTCCCAACAACCGAAGACACAAGGCTTGAGTTGAGTTGATTTTGAGTTTAACGTCTCTTTCAGCAGCGAGGCTATATGAGACGGAATCTACTGATCAACGTGGAATCCGAACCACATGAGCTCCGGCCGAGAATCGAACCCGGGTCTCTCACGCCAAAGGGACATGCGCTAAGCCCCGAAGTAGCTCCGAAGAGAGACGTCATTAACGAACACTTCAAAACTAAAAATGACAAAATAAAACAAGCGAACGAAAGTAGACCTAACTGGAACAATTAAAACCGGAACGTGAATATCAGGGTGAGTATAAACCGACGTATTCAGTAATGCTTACAACACCACAAACTCAAGTACAAGCAAGTAAGAAAACACAAGCAGTACACCAAGTATTAACAAAGCAGTAACTCTCAATATTTTTTTAAAAGGAAAAAGTAACGACGAAGTAGTAGAGGTACACACAAAACTAGGTAAAATAATAAACCCGGCCAAAGAAAAAAAAAATTACACCTTTAAAACAAATGAAGAATACCTTAATTCTGCAAACCTCCACTGAAGAAGATATGCAGAAAATAACGAACCATAAGAAACTACAGGAAATTGTAACAATGAAACAACCCCTAACCCTCCAAGAAAAAGAGAAAGAAACTGCTACTACCTAGGTAATTATGTACAGTGTTCCATCTGATCTTAAGGATAAAGAAATAACTGAAACTCGCATAGAACAAAACTTCAATGGAGAGTAACTAGATGAAGTACAAAAGAAAACAAAATCAAGGTTCAGAACTGGACCGAAAAATCAAGAAAACAATGTCATCTTATCATAGAGGTCACATTTAAGATTAGAAGAAAGCCAGTACGAAACGACAGAGAATACTTAATATATGAGACATTTACTATAAAAGATTTTATACAGTACCCGGCTGCTTTTTCATTCGGAAATTATTCGCACGTAAGTTGTGCAAAAAAGATAGTCTGCTTATACTGTGGAAACAAAAATTATGTACTAGAGATAAGGAAACACTGAAGCTGTACATCGCTTTCACCGAAAAAAAAAAAAAAGTGCAAACGCAAAAAACGAGCAAGCCTGTAAAACTATAAACTGTTTTATGAAAGAGCAATTGTTAAAATTGACTTTTAAATGCCAAATATAAACAGAATTCGTTTTCAAATTGTGAGAATCTCATAATGATTATTCTATTCAAAGAAGATAAAATAACAGTCATACATCTAAACGTAATGGGATGCAAAATAGTCATGGAATTAGTTAAGGACTAGATCGAAAGAGAAAGAGAAGATTTAATATTTTACAAGAAACAAAAAACTAACAAACATTGGAAAATGGGAACTGAAAACTCCTATATATATATTCTATGGTATAGTAAAAAACAGACAAAGAACAGAGAAAGAGAGTAGGATCTAATAATGAGTAATAACTTGAATACAATAAATGAGGAAGGGGATCCAGCATTTAGGAAACAAAATCAAACATTAATATGACACTAGCTTCAATGAAGATGTAAAACCATAAAACAACAAGGACAACATTTGGAAGGTGACTTCTGACACCAAGATAAGACGAAAAGTATAGACCAACCTGCGTGCACAAATGCTTTCTTTCGGAGTTATAGGCTGCCGAAAACATGAAAAAATGAACTTTAAAAGTCCATATCTCCAAAACTATGGGACGTACCATAGTCGGGTCAAGACTTCATTTAGAAACTAATACGTGCGCTATCCAAAAATACTTGTTTCAGAATCCTAAGGTACTTCCGAAACAATTTTTATAAAGTGAGTTTGGCAACGGGCATATAATTTGAAGTACTCGCCAACTACCCCTATAAAAATTGCTGTGGAAATACCGCAGGATTCTGATATAAAACTAGAAAGTCTTGGATGCCGTCACAGTGAGTGACCACAATCTAATAATCATCGAGATAATAAAACATATACTATGAAAAAGAGATAAATGAGAGAAAATATTGTTCCATATAAAATAAATTAGAAGAGATTTCGGAAGAAATGCAATTGCTACAAATAGAAGATGAAAATAATTTAGATAGATTGACAAGGAAATATAAGACGCGACAGGATATGCGGTTATAAAGCAACTAAAACTAAAACCAACAACAGAACTACAAACAGAAAAGAATATATTTTGGAGCAATGAGTTACAGAATTTAAACAGGAAGGCAAGGAAAGCGAGAAAATTATATCAAAGCACTACAGATGTTAATCTCAGAGAGAGAGAGAGAGAGAGAGAGAGATAGAGAGAGAGAGAGAGAGAGAGACGATAATGAATGATCACAGAAACGTAAAACAAATCTATCAAAATAAGATAATAGAATGTTGAAATAGAACTTGGCTATTTTACGTGGAAGAAAACCTAAATATACGTAGATCCATAGGGGGACCGTATAAAATGATAAATAACAAAGTAACCATCCTTTCGAGTTTTTTTTTTTAAAAAAAACAGATTTAACACGTACAAAAAGTGGGAAGAAAACTGTGGAGTACCTGATAAAAGTTGCACTACCACAAAACAATCTATAAAAAGATAATGAAGTAGGAGTACAGGGGAGACAGTTAACAATGTAACTCCAACAGAACATGAAAAAGACTAAGAAATAAAATATATTAAAAAATAAAATATAGACTGTATAAAATCAGAGAGATACATGTAAAATGTAGGAAAGTGGCCACCGTATATGACGAGGTTATTTAATCTGTATTTTATAAAAGAACAAGTCCCCCGAATGCAGAACGAGAAAAAGTATGACGACCCAAAATCATATCGACCCATATGTTTATTAAATATAATCAATAATAGATAGGATAAATAGGAAAATAATTTTTGAAAATAAATTCTAATTTAGATACAGGAAAGGAAAAACAAAAACTGCAGCAAAAAGATTGATAGAATTGATCGAAGATGGTAAATTTGAAAAATATCAAGTTGTGATTCACGCTAACATCAGTAGGACATTGGATAATTTATGGTATCCTGCTTTCTTCTAGGAATTAAAAAATGGAACGTAAGTAAGACACTGTATTGCACAATGTTAAACTAATGTAGCGAGAGATAAATAATAATGCAAGCACCAAGAAAATACATAATAATAGTAAGCACAAAAGAGTACCCATATGGTTCGAAATTAGGTCCGTTAATGTGGGACTTTTCAATACAGCGTTGATTAAAAATATATAAATATTATGCAAGAAACCCTTCGTGTTGTGGGATACGCTGATGATTTAGCAATTGTTTCTTCAGCAACATCCAAAAATGAAATAGAGAAAAAGGACAAACAGGAAGGCAAGGATTAGAAAAGACAGAATTAGAAAAGTAGTACACGGAAAATTATCAACTAACAAAACGAAATACACGGTCTTTGGGGAAATTTTGAAGAGAAATTCAATCATAAAAGTCAAAGTGTAAACAAAAATTGAAAATGTAAATGAATTTAAGTATCTTGGAGTATGTACTGGTATTGATAAGCAAGTAAATTTTCACAAGCATGTAACAGAAACAACGAAGAAAACAAAACAAAATGTCGCTAATAAATTGTTAACAATCGCCACAAATGATTTTAGACTGGACTCAAAGGTATTAAAATTATATAGCGGAACAATGTTAATGACAATCTTTTAATACTCTGCAGGTACTGTATATGGAAACACCGAATATTCACGAATATCAAATTAAAAGAAATGGTAACAAGGTGGAAATATTAATTTTAATAAGAACGAATAATATAATCAAAACAATCCCTGCCAAAGCACTACAATAATTCACATATGAAGAACAAATACATCTCCAGATACTTAGGAAATGTATCAAAATCTGGATCAAAATGAACGAAAGAACTAATATAGTAGAAATAACAGGAGAAATGTCTGAAATGGACGACATTGATTAAAATACTAAGAACTAAATGGGAAAATAAGTGGATAAATTATAACAAAAACAGTAGGATCAGAAATATTATTTACCCAATTTAAAGACAAAGGAAAAGATGGAAGATTTAAATATAGAAGTGATGGAATATGTGTTAGTACATAGACCATTTAAAACTCATTTGGAAAGGATGAATATAATCAACTATGATAGATGCAACTATGGAGAGCCACACAATCCGAAGCATGTTTTCTGGGATTGTAATGTACCGTATATACATTATAACAAACAATAAAATAAAATGACGTTAGAAATGAACTGAAACAGGACGAAATTACAACAATATTAGATCATCTACAAAAGCATGGAAAATTAATTTCGTAACCAGGCATATCCTAAGAATTTATAGAAAGAAAGATAAGAAAAACAAGAAGGAAATATTAGTCTCAAACTGAATGAGGATTTGATAAATAGAAGATAAGAAATTTCAAGAGCTTAAAGAACTTCGTATTTTAGTATATTTTGTGTTAGTGTAGCGTAGTGTAATGTTTTTGTCAAGACTATTTTAGTGTCTTAAAATACTGACAAGAGCTAAGGACACAAGCGTAGGAAAAATATTTTTAAAAATGAACATTTGAAGTCACCAATTTCCTACCGAACTAGAAAGGAACTAGGAAAAAATGAAGTAGCAAATATGGAGTACCAATTTCCTAACAAAGCAAAAGAAGAACTCCTTTCAGCAATGCTTCAGGTGATGGAAACAGGTAAAACGAAAAGGAATAAAGAATACATTAATCACAAAGAGGATTTAAACAAAAGAGATTAGAAAAGAAAACAAAAATAACCTTTTCAATATTTTACTAATATACCTTTTCTCTCGTTTAATCTTTTTTTTTTTTTTTTTTGCTTTGTTTCAGGATCCTTTTCTGTGTTAATGTATTGGTTGTTTGTCAACTTGTGTATTTTGAATAATAAATAAAGAAACAAATGAAGAAAGAAAGAAAAGAAAAAAGTAAAATACAGGACATGGTGTAAATAATTAGATGCCATGCTAAAAGAAATAGAGCCTCACCTCAACGTGCTGAGGATTAAAAGCCAAGAGAACAGAGAGATAAGGAATGAAATTAAAACATAAACAAATACAGCAAAACGCAAAGGCAAATTGCATCTGCCTTAAATAAGTAATCGGTCAAGGCAGGGTGAAACTGGAGACCATTAAATAAAAATAATAAGTCCTGAAGCCGTTTAAAATCAAGTTCAGTTCCCAGCGTGGATAAGATAGCTTAGCGCCTCTAGGGAGTGTCGGAAGGAGAATTTGTGAAAACTAAACTCCAGATACCATTAAAGACCAAATTTAGTGCTTATCGGTATAGGGGTGAAAATGAAATGACTAACACGACCAAGATTACTGTCAAATCCATTGGAGTCATTGTCGTTTGTTGTGTTTTGCGGAGTCAATTTGATCGGGCATCAATCCCAGTGGCATTTAAGCCGAAGCTCAGGCATAAATGAGTATGTTAGCTAACTCAGGAATTTCATTTCTAAACTAAGTTGGGAAGCTCATTTCTAAACATTTACACAGAAGACTAAACTACGGCTCAATCTTCTAGGTCGCACAACTGCAATTACTTAAAGGTTACACACTGTCTATTCCTTAGGCCCATTTTAACTTTTGAACATATTATTCGGTGCAACATTGTATTACTGCTTGTCCATATTAGAACGATATGCCACTCGACTTGCGTATTCTATCAGGCTACCGAACTTTCTGGCCTATGAACACAGATTTTCTAATCTCACTAAACAACTTACCGATACCCGTCTGAAATATATTCTCTCTCGCCTACCAGTACCTCATCCATTATTTCTAGATGCTCAACAAGTATTGCCCAAAACTGACCCCCCTCCCTCCGTATAAGTACATGTATACAGCATTAAACAGTATACGAGGAGGTCCAAATTCAATATAAGGAGAAATTATATTAAAATTTGTAAAATTACTCCTAAAATTAGACTAAATTTACAGAAAAGTTGGGACTTCGGAGAAGTCCAGACCCTCAGGACCCACTTCTTGCGTAACGTATATATACTCTATGAAGCACTTTCTGTATATACCTGCACCAATTGTGTTTTGTTTCCTAGAAACCATATTTATTTTCTTCTAAGCTAATCTTTTGTTTTGTTATGTTTTCACCAATTTTTGGAAACCGCACTTACGTAGACCATTAAATAATAAATTGAATCGTGTCAAAACTCCTATGCCAAACAGAGGTCTGGGTGCAAACCAATGCAGTGATTTCCAACCGGTTTGTTGTGACACACTGATGTGTCGCGCAGCTTTGTGGCGATGATGTCGCGAAATTTTGAAATTTAAAAGTTAATATTGTCATACAGAAGTCTGTATAGACTGTAAATTATACAGAAGGCTGTTGCTCTATTTAAAGTTAAGGTAAGGTAACAAGAAAAACTATGCTAGAGACAATACTTACTGTTGCGTTTACTTTGAAACTTCATAATGTTAAAAACTACATGTAAGAAGTGTATATGTGAATGTTCGTATATCACGACACTCTATCAAAATAAAGTTTAAATTCGAAAATTTGTTTACATCATTGGGTGAATGAAATTAGTAAAAGAACCTTAAAAATATTATACTTTTATAATTTGGAAGCCATGAACTCCATTTTCTCTTCCTTTCAATGTATACAAAACAATAAACATTTGTTAACCGATATTGTACGACAGCCAACGCATTTGAAGAAAAACTTAAGTTCAGCAACCATTTTGTTCATCAAAGATATTTCGTACACTACATATAGAATAAATCAGGACAAATTAAAACACTAAATGTTAGTATAGGTTTGTATCGAATCCGAGTTTGATGGGGGCTTATTTCACAAACCCGTCAAACTATAGATGTATTCGTTCTCTCCCTTTTGAGTATAGCACAGTGTGAAACATAAGGCACAAATTGAGCACTAAATGTTGACATTGTTATGAATCCAGTACGCCCTACCCACATCCTAGCTACGACGCTCCTTTTTTATATAATGGCAAATCGCTGCCTGTGGAGCATTAGTACCCAGCAGCCTCCAACTGACTTCTATAAAATGATAAATGAATACTGTCTTGCCTTCATACGTTGACACAATATCGTGCCTATTACGATCTTACGTAAAGTTGATACAGTATATTTTTGTGTTTAGAGTTTGGCAACACTGTTTAGTAGTAGTAGTCGGCAACAACACGAAAAAGAAACCTTAAAGGAAAAAAAGAAGAGAAAACGGTGCGAACGGAATTTTTCGTTGAACTGTTATTGAAAATCAGGGCAAAAGAAAAGCCAAAGGCAGAGAAATACAGGAGAATATACACAGAGAAAGCAACAGAAATATAAAGTGAAAGAAATAAAAAGGAAAATCAGTAGAAAATATACGTCAGAGGGGAAAAAGGAAATCTTAGAAAATGTTAAAAAAAAGAAAGAAAGAAAATCCAAGGAGTAGTAGCTACAGTAATGGTAACAGTAACAGTAGCATACCCTCCGTCCTCCTCTCCCTTTTAACACAGAAGAAAGAGCCGACGTTATCGAAAATTCTAGAAACTCCTACTAGTGCTAAGCATCGAGGGAAAAGCCTATTTGGTATTTTAATGGCACTCTCAGATTTTTTTTTTTTCATTTTAATTGATTAGTTTTAAAAGGGAGGAGAGAATGAACTGATGGGAGTGGTGGTTAAAATATAAAAAGGCTGTACAAGAGAAAAAGGATGACTGGAGTAAAGGAAGAGGAATGGCTGGAGTGGATCACAGAAGAAAGAAGGAAACACTGTTCTGCATCTCTACTTTAATCCGATATCGGACATGTCTAAGGAGGAGTTTAATTTTGTACTTCAATTATGTAGCGGCGCCCTCTCTTATACACCCCTTACTTACTTTCATCTGCTATTCCATCCTTTATGTGAAATTTCTAACTCAACACCGTTTTCACATTTTGTTGTGCCCAAATTCTATTATTAGCATTTCACGAAAAAAAGAAAAATATATCCAAATATATATAACAATCTAAAGATTTCATTGAGCTAAACAAAGTGACCTGGATGTGTGTAAATGCTTATGCGTTAGTTTGCGGTATAAAAACAGTAATTTTACGGTTAAAATGCGTGTCTATCTATTTATCTATATCTATATATCTATATCTATATCTATCTATCTTACTATCTATCTATCTATCTATCTATTTATCTATCTATCTATCTATCTATCTATCTATCTATCTATATATATATATATATATATATATATATATATATATAGAGAGAGAGAGAGAGAGAGAGAGAGAGAGAGAGAGAGAGAGAGAGAGAGAGAGAGAGATACAGGGTGAACGGTAACTACATGTACAAACTTGAACGAGTAATAGTACATCTAAGAAGCAAAAAAGTCCTAGTGAACATGGGGGAAATTCCGCTCCGTTTAGGAGTGACAGAGTGTCGAAAGCGTGGGAACATGAACTTCAGAGGCCAACAGTTTAAAAACAATACATCGTAGAGAGTGCGGTTATATGACTGTACATATATATGACTGTATTAGATATTAATTTCCGGTGGCGAAGTATTCCTATGCAGTGTAGTCCAGCTAAGTTTTCTGTTCACAAATGTAGGGTAATTAGGTTGAAACCATTACGAGCATTACAGGACAGTTAAATGAATGACTGTCCTGTAATATGAAAAGAATTTTAGACAATTATACATTATTTTCCGCTGACAGAGTCTTTCTGGATAATGCAGAGAAGCTATAGTTTATTAGTAAGTGCAGCATTACAATTTTCAGACCATTATAAATACTATACGAGCTCGTATCATAGTGAAACTCACATAAAGGTAAATACAATATACAAGCACTTGCCTAACCTACTAGGCTAACCTAAACTACTCTACCGACCTACCTTACCCTACTTACCTAACCTAACCTACTCCACTAACGTACCTACTCGACTTTGCTTTACTTTCCACCTATCTACTCTAACCGACTCTCTCTCTCTACTCTATCCCAGCACACATTGGTACGTGTCCTTTCGTGTATCGATTATTTGAGCATGCTATACGAAAATAAGAGTATAAAGCGTCTTAGGGAATCATTTCAAGGAAGAGAGGCACTAGTTGATGCTTTTTTTAAAAAAAATGGCATATCTGTTTGTACACATATTATCAATCTGTTTGCAATTAATTGGGCAAGCGCCAGGAAAATATGAGTGTAGAATGTCTTAGAGAATAATTGTATGCCATTGCCTTGTGCATGCTATTGCATATAACTGTTCCTTATGAAAGTGAACAAGAATTTTAGGAATGATCAAAAAAATGGATCAAAATATAGCGATCTTGGCCGAGAATTTTAGGAATGATAAAAAAATGGATCAAAAAATTGTGATCTTGGCCAATAATTAGTTTTTGGATCAGGAACAACAAAATTTTTGAACGGCCCCTAAATCGAGTTTTCGTTTTCTCTACAGAATAAGCACATCATACCGAGTTAACTGATAGTTTGGGTTTGGCTACACTATATGTAGTTCACCAGATAAGTTTTATAAGGCGTGCAAGAAAATGTTGGATTGAGTGAAATATATTGGATCTTGGATCAGGGGCCACAAAATTTTTGAACGGCCCCTAAATCGAGTTTTCGTTTTTTCTTCGGAATACGCACATCATGCTAAGTTAAGTGATAGTTTGATTTTTGCTACTCTGTACGTAGTTCTCCAGATATAAGGCGTACAAGAAAATTTTTAATTGAAATATATTGGATCTTTTGAACCAAAAAGAGGCCTTGCTTTTGAAATATTCGATATGAGGAATATAAATACAAAAACAATAAAATTGGGCATTGAATAAAATTTCCTGTACTTTGTTTCCAAACCTCACAGAGTTTTCTGATCCAGAGAGGAAATCTGTTGGTAAGTAATGATTCATGTACGAGGGTTTTCATCAGTGATGACGATAGATTGGAGCAAGGGAGGGGACGTGAGTACTTCACTCGTGTCTACGTCTACCCTCCCCAGAGATATATTATTGTAACGTAGGTCAAGTAATATGGAACTATTATTTTTGATATGCAAAAATAATAACTTCGCCCGAAAGTTTCTTTGAACTATCGTTTGCTTCCACTATTATGTTTCACTTGCTGATTTCACTATTATGTTTCTCGTAAAATTCAAACCCAAAATGAAGTGTTACATGCCCACATTTTAAAAAGTAAACCCGAATCCAAGATGGCTTCTACCAAGATGGTCCCAGCTAAAGTCACCTACATCACAAATATTCACTCTTGTCATAATATGTTCTTACAATGTAACATTACGGCTATCTCTGACCTACACGTCTTTAACATCGTTGTTAAGAAACTTAGAAGTTTAAAACTCTTGTGGCTTGAAACAAAAGATACAGTCTTAATATTGTATTTGCTGAGGTGTTACTTAACATGGCCATCAGTGTATAGTAGAGAAGATGATACTTATGCAGCTGTTCAAATTTGTTTTGGAGACCAAATAACAATATTTCCTGTCCAAATAGCACAAAATGAGAAATACAAAATTCAAGCTTACCTGCAAATAGCATTAATGAAGACAATAGTTCAGAGTATGTGATTAGCAGGTTGAAACGAAGAAATAGTAATACAGTATATAACAATATTTTGCCTTTGAATGAAATAGTAATTACACTCAGGCTAATAAACAAAAACCTGTTTATTTGTTTTCTTAAATTAAATATTTTTGTTTAAAACTAAAATAATATCAGGATATAATAAACACGAAACACGTTTTTTTAAATATCATTATTCAAATCTTAACTATATATAAAACTACATGAACTGACATAAATTAAAGGGATACTTCCGTTTGACGTGGAAAGTTGAAATTTGGCGTGATTGTAGCTTTCCGGGACTAACCACAGGAAAATTGCCAAAAGTGGATATTTTTAATTTTTAAGAGGTCTAAGGGAGATGAAGAAATTCCCATGTTATTTAAATAGGCTTTTCTTGGGATACAAAATCTTATCCTTTAGATACATGAAATAGGAAAAAAAATTTGAAATTCAGTAGAATTGTGGGCTTAAGAGGTGCAGCCGCAGGCCGAGTAAATGCAGGGGTCTGGGGGCGGAGTCAACAGCTAGCCAAAGGCTGGTGTATATATATATATATATATATATATATATATATATATATATATATATATATAAAATCGTTCTGTGTTTACTTGATCCATCGACAAGTGATAAAGGATAGTATGGCAAAATTGCCATCCAACGGTACTCTATTCCTAGTTTTATTTTATAAAATGAAAACCTTTTTCACTCATAATATTATGGAACAAAAAAATAATGTGTAAATATGCACATAAAATAAAGAGAACTACAAATATCCTCAAGTTAAAGGGTATTATTTTCATATTTCGAATCTAATTACTTCTATGAATTTGAAAATATCACTGTATTTGTAGAAAGAGAGGATAGGTGTATCCATGTAATAATGTCGAGTACAGTAGAAAAAGACCAATATATTTGTATACGTCTCTGATATAAAATTGAAAAGAGCAAAATCTGTACGTAAACATGACTAAGCTCCTAGTACTTTACAAAGTCAATTCCATTTGTAGTGCCACAAGGCACTGCTTTTTAGGTTCGGTGTTCTATATCATTATTGTATCTAGCTAAACAATTGTATATTAAACATTTTAAACGTTAATTTATTACAAATCGAAATAAAAGTAATGAATAAATATTGTAAATTCGTATAAAAAGAAGAATAAACTTACGTATTTAATTTTGCACCAAAATGATACTTAGAAAAATGCAATATTGTGACTATGAATATTAAAATAATATACAACTAAAGCAAAAGGAACAGGAAACAGTTCTACCTAGAAGGCTTCGAAAATCAATGTAGTACTTCACTGTTGAAGTTGTCGAGTGAAATAAATATAGAAAACTTGTTTCAGTTTGATATGAAGAATTGCGTGTGTCCACGAATATAGCGTTAACATTTGATTTGCATTGATCCAGGTTCAACTCCTAGTGATCTCATAAGGTTTTAAGTTTTTACCCAATCTTGGAGACGATTGAGAATTATACATGAATTAGTAGGAGTTAAACTCCAATCTAAAAAACCAAAAACTAGTAGTAACATTGAAGCATGATGTTCTCTAAATTGAATGCACTGTCAGTCACCATGTAGAGAAATTGATGTAACCACTGCCATTTTAACAAATCACTCCAACCTACGAAGGAGTTGAAATATCACCAGACATGTGTCAAAACTAACCAAACTAGGGTAAACGATGCGCTGACCACATATTATTGAATTCACCATGTGACATGTGACAATACAGTACATTGTTCAGAAATTTGTCACGGCATTAATTGAAAAGAAATTGTCTTATTAGGAATGTGGTAGAAAATAAGAGAAGAAGAAGAAGATTACACTTAATAGAAGATATAAAAGATGGCAATCCTAACTTCAAAACGAAGAAACTAGCAAGGTCGTAGAACATGAAGTTCTTAACCTTAGGAAATAGCATGTCAACGAAAGAACGAGAATCATAAATAGAGCTTAAATTTATATGCACTAGAAAATCTGTAAATTTGCATTAAAATATACAGTAAAAATGTGCACTATAAATAAAATAATATGCACTTTAGAAACAGCTTATTTCCTTCAGATTCACTCGCACACAATGTTTACTGTACACGTAATGAATTTCTTCTACGGTACAGTACCAGAAGGTTTCTCAAGGGTTTCTGGCATCATACATTTATTATATGTAAGTTTATAAGCCGAAAATGACATTTCAACATTAACTTAGTGATTGAACAATATTTGTGCAATGGCATAGAAACTTCGAAACATTCACCTGGCAAACAGTTACTGATCCCACGTAAGTACTTGTTGATCGATTCGATGGTTACTAATCTCAGATTAGGGCTAAGCAATTTATCCAATTTCTCTTTAACCTCTTGCTAGTTAGTTTTGCATGGGGTGGAAGTTTAAAAAGTTATTTTCTTAACAAATTCGAGTGAGTATAGTAGAGGGATGCATCTTAAGTTCCTAGACGTTAATTGTTTCAACTACTGTCAAAAAATACACATGGATGAAATTACTAGTTTAATAGACAGTTATCATTTATAATGCTAGAAAAAGATATTTGAAAGGATAGAAGAAATACTTTGTTTAAAAGTGCCCAATAAAAACTAAACTGAAGACTCGTTGCAAAAAAAAAAAAAAAAAAAAAAAAAAACAATGTAAGTGCCACCTTGAATTTCTTTCACGGAAATTTTTCAATTCAACCTCTAATCAACCAGACGCTGAAGTATATTATCAGTCACTTTTATTATTGGAATGATGACTTTTAAACTTCTCATTTTTCTCTCCCTAATGGTATGTTGTGCTCAAAATCTGAAATTGCACCAAGTGCATATATTTCTGTAGTTAATTTTTATTTGAATCCTCGAACATATAATAAAAGATGACATGAGTTAGTCAATATGTTTGTATGAAGTTTCAGAATATCATCTTTTTTTAAAAATGATATTATAATCGTTTAAATTTACATCTGATGGGAGAAATCTACGACCCGTTCAATATTTCATCAAGATCCTTAAGAGGGTAACGACCCAGAGATTGAGAATCCCTTTTTCTCCCCCCTTCATAGTACAGTCACTCAAAAAATACAAAGGTCATTCATATTGACAAATTTTATGTTAGTGAATCACATAAGTTTACACATGGTGTAAGCGTCACTGTTAAAAGTTTATGCATCGCTGCTAGGTGTATGATCAATTACACCGGTGTTTTGAACAACTACCTGCGAAAACCGTTCCTTGAACGGTATTAAAGAAAATTTCCCCTCGAAAAAAAATAATCCCCAAGAGTAAAATAACCTCTGTGCGTTTTTTTCTTTTCTTGTTTTTCCTTTTTCTTTTTCTTTTTTAAAGTAAGAAATGAGTTATGAACTCTCTCATGACTTATACGGTTGGCGCACACGCTTTTGGCGCCAAAGACTGGGGTTCGATTCTCAATCGAAATTCATGCTGCTCTGACCCCACGTTAAACATCAGATCAACGTCTCATATAGCCTAGGTGCTGAACGGAACGCTAAACTCCAAATCAACCAATCAAAAAATTATTTATTCCCTATTGTAGAGTTATTAATGAAATAGAAGAAATCATCTGGGCACATTTTGATAAAAAGTCGTCAGAAAAACTTGCCTTCTAAAATAAGTTAACTATTCTTAACTTCTTTCCCAGAGCAATGACTTATTTCGTAAATTAATCTTATTAACAAAATGTTAACAAAATTGTTAATAATTTGCAAGAAAATCGTAATTTTCAATTTTAACTTCTATTATTTTTAGAGTAGCAAAATAACCCAAGAAATACACATGGAAAACCTTATAGAAAGTTTTAAATTTAGTCCAGATACATTCAACAGTTTGACTCCCAAGGACGTGTTTATACATCGGAATAACAGACATCTAATATATATATATATATATATCAGCATATAAGACCTATGAAATGTGTAAATCCGTTTGAAATCTTGAATTCGACTATATTTTCACGATCTCAGGATTTACTTCTATCATCGCTCGAAAGGAAAAAAAAAAGCGGCATTATACTAACATCGAGAAAAGAGGGTATTACCAAGATTATAGTAGATAATAAGGTTAATGAGTTATAAAACAAAATTATGATTAAATATTATAAACGATCATTTTTTTTATTTAACTACAAAGTATTGTCTAAAGACAAGACATAGGGTGCAGAGGAGAAGTGGCGTAACTCGAAAATGAGATTCTGAGTTATGACAACCATTCATCCTTATTTAATCTGCTCTGTCAAGCATAATCACTTCATAGTTGAATTTCTTATATTAACGAAGAAAAAGGAACTTTCTGAAAATGGCGTATCGCTTGAAATGAGTACCATCCCTCTCCTGTTAACTTATGTTTTAAAAAATCAAGATACGCCATTTAGCTCCTTCACCAATTATATGAATCGATAGACGAAAGTGATCTGGATAAAATGACATGTTTGAGGTTAAATTCTCATATTTTTCGAGAAAACCGAGAAAAAACAAAGTTTTTATTTTGCTAAAAAAAAAGAAGAAGAAGAAGTCGTTCGTTTCTATTCTCCTGGGACAGATGTTGATTTATTTATGTACTGTAACTTGTATGTAAAAAAGAAAATAAGAATACAATGTTAATTAACAAACTCATATATCATTGTTTGTATTTTTCTAACGATTACACATATATTCCTAACGCATACACACATACTCCTAACGGTTAGCTGCATATTCCTAACGGTTTTACGCATACTTATAACGGTTACACACATACCCGAACGGTTACACACATACTCCTAATGATTACACGTATAGGTCTAACGGTTACACGTATAATCGTAACAATTACATGCATAATCCTAAGAGTTACACGTATACTCCTAATGGTTACAAACATACTGTTAGCAGTTACACGCATATTACTAACAGATACACGCATAATCCTAACGGTTACACACATACTGCTAACGGTTACATACATATTTTTAACGGCTACACACATACTCCTAACAGTGAGGCAATACTACTTGCGTACAATACACTCCTAATAACACGTTTAAAAGTAACAGTAACAATAAACGAGTTGAAAACTAAAAACTAAATGGAAGGAAGAAGCGAGAGGAATTATATGAACTTCATCATTATAACTAGAGTTCATAAACGTTACATTTGAAAACAAACGGAACTAGCGAAACAATCGAAGGAAGTCATAAAACAAAATAAAGCTTTGTTCTAAAATAAATACATAAAATCTAATCACCCTTTGTTTTGATCTATAGAGAAATTCTGGGAACTTTTATAACATAATTGAAAATTTTTATAACACTTATTTTATTTTATTTTGAAAATAAAGTATTAGTCATACGAAGAATTGAAAGTTTTTTTTTAAATTCAGAGCATTCACAAAAGACGTGATAGTTCTCTTTTTGGATATATTTCATTCTTTCGTTATTGGTTGTCTGATGAAATTGTATTCCTTCAGTTAAATTCTTTCAAATGACAATTGGATGCTAAAGAAGACGGAAAATAATGTCAATTTGACTATCTTCTGTGCAACATCAACAAGCATTAGATTCTGCTTCATAGTTTATTCGTCCATGTCTTATTAGGATTCTGAGTGACTCAGGATCAATTTAAGTATAAAGATGCGATTTCTCGTTCTGTGTCTCTGGCGCTGTAAAATTTTATTAGCTTTACTTTAACTAAGGACAGAAGCAAAAACGCAAAAACCTCCTAAGATGTAGGAAATCTGATAGGGGAGGGTTTTTATGTCCGTTTCCTACCCTTCCAAGCACATCTTCCATTCTACTATCCACATTCCCTCACCATGAACCCTTTTGGCCCTCACCCTCTCACTAAAGCACTATCTACTCCTCCTCTTTCCTAACGTTTTCGACTATCGTCGTCATCATCATTTGACTTGCAAATGTTGGGTCCTTTTTCCTTTCCAGCACTCTTTGCATCGTTCTCGGTCCCCTCGTAGCCTCTTCTTATACACACACCAAAGCTAAGTCACTGTAATTTCTATTTAATGGTGTATAATTACAGAAGAAAGCCCAATAAGCTTTGGAGACTCTAGATTTGTTCATTTCTTTGCGTCGAGGACAGAGGAGGAAGGGGGAGGTATACATACACAGGCCTCACCCTCCACATCATATTGCGACGAAAAGCCCCTCATCTTTCCCTTATACATCTACACTGTTTTAGTCTTTCTCTCTTTCTCTCATAGTCATCTTAGCTTCTCAATTACTTGCAACCCTCTTCTCTAACTCTGGTTTTAAAATAGTAGAAATCATCTTACGCAGAATGTTGTCGCCAAACAAATCTTACAACGTCGCCACAGGATATCCCATATTTTCGCCATCTTCGCTACTACTACTTGGGTATTTTGTCAGTGTTACCAACATATACAACGTGTGCATATCTAATTATATAAATTGGATGAGTTATTTGGAATCCGTAGATAAGTACAGAATCTGTGTCGCTTGTAGATAGGGTCTAACTGCTATATACTAATAGAATTTAATAATACGGTTCAAAGATGAAACGTATACCAATCGTCAGATCTCACTGAACAGAGCAAATTTATATGGGTGAAAATAAATCATAACGTGTAGTTTTCGACAAAAACGAATTATTTTGTAAACCTAAAAAATTGATGTTGTACAGAAAACAGAACATAGTACGGTTATTGAGATATAGTCTAAAACTATGATTTACTGTAAAACTTCAATTTTCGTTTTTACTATACGATTGTGCGAGGATCACTTACATCAACCGACAGACGACATTAAGTTATATAAAACTACGTGTTTGAGGATAAATTCTTATGCTTAGTTTTTGGAGAAAAATCGAGACAATGCTATGTTAATTTTATGCCGCTATGTCGAAAGAAACGTCGTTCGTAGCCAATAATAAATTTTCACGGATTTTGTTCCTTCGAAACATATTGTTTATTCAATTGTGTATTGTACTATTAAGTCTGTTTTTGTTTCACTTAATCTAATGATGTTTTGTTCATGTGAAATAACTTTTCTACTTTCTAGCCACAGAAGTAGCGAAAAGTCTTGTGATCATGAATAAAAATGGAAAATAGACTAAATTTCGATTGTTTTCATAATTTGTACATGCCTAAAGAGTAGTTTTCTTTTTCTTTTCTGTTCGTTCCTAGGTAAAGAACCCTAGAGACCACAACGTTAAATAAATAGAGCTCCAAGATTCTCCACAAGATTTTTTCGTTTTTTCCTCATACACCAAAGTATATTAGTATAAAAAAAAAATCAAATCAAAAGTCATTTTCTCAAAGACAGCTCTTGCTATTACATACTCATAAATATTTCATTAACATCCCTAAAATACTGCATTATTTATTTTCCTCATAAGATATCAGAGGGGATAGTTTACAGATGTGAGTGTGTTTTGTTCCGGTAGTTCTTTAGTGCCTTTAATGATTTTCTTGATAATTTCGTAAATAAATACGTATCTTATTATTAGCCCTAGAGTGAGGCATAACCTAAAGACCCTCACAATCAATCAATCAATCAATCAATCAACCAATCAATCTATCTGCCTATCTATCTATATCTATAGATAGATAGATAGATATAGATATAGATATAGATATAGATATAGATATAGATATAGATATAGATATAGATATAGATATAGATATAGATATAGATAGATAGATTTTAGATTTGTGGGCTGTCGGCATCTAAGGCCATTTAGCCCTTCACGATTTGAGGGATGACGTCCCTCGGCGAGCACACAATCCGGGGAAAGGGAAGGAAGAAAGGATTGGGAAAGGAAGGAAGCGCCCTGGAACCTATAAGTTAGGTACCACCTGGTGTGAATGAGGAAAACCCAGGAAAACCTCATTCAGGGTGGCTGGCCTGAAAAAGCTGTTACACTTTTTCGACCGAGTGACTCCACCGGGAATCGAACCCGGGACCGTAGATATAGATATAGATATAGATATAGATATAGATATAGATATAGATATAGATATAGATATAGATATAGATATATACATATAGGGTGCTCTAAAACAACAACGACAACGTTTGGGGGTTATTCCTGATACCAATATAAGGCAAAAAACTATAGACCAACCTGGATGCACAAATGCTTCCTCTCGGAGTTAAAGGCTGCCGAAAACATGAAAAAAAAATAACTTTAAAGGTCCATAGCTCCAATACTGTGGGACTAATCGCAGTCGGGTCAAGACTTCACTTAGGAACTAATGTGTGTGCTATCCAGAAATACATTTTCAGAATCCTAAGGTACTCACGCAACAATTTTTATAGAGGGAGTTTCGCTACGGGCATATAATTTGAAGTATTCACCAACTACACCTCTAAAAATGTTGCGGGGTCTCGATATATGCATGCACATAAATTTTTCAAACAACTTTATTAATCACAGTCAGGGTTAAGCATGGTTTAAATCAATTTATTTTTTTTAAATAAGTCTAAACTATGAAAGTGTCTGAGGAAGGCTATGTTATATAGCCGAAACTGTAACACAGATATATACTATTAAAATATATATACTGCTTTGATCAGTTGGAGTTTTATTAGCAATTTTGAATTTTCCGAAGCTATAATGTGTAATTTACAGGCCTAAACCAATTTTTTCTCCATTTTTGGACACCTTTTACGTAATACATGTTATGAAAATGCATCCAGCAAAAAATAGAAGAGACAGGTAAGACATATGTATTACATATGGTTCTTCAACTCTGTATTAAATTTACCTCCTTATGGTATGCAGTCTTTCTGTACTAATATAAAGAATCCTAATACAAATTCTCGCCTAATATAAATCAGTTTTGTAAAATACTTTGCGAGTGCGGTATATAGAAAATCTAGGTAGCCTAAACTTAATCATCTTACAGAGATACAGTTTAACAATTTCGTAGGTTGCTTGGAAAACTGAATAGTAATTGATTTAGCGCAGGTCTTCAATATGGCACTAAAACGAAAATCTGAAGCTGTGTTACCTCTTCTTACACCTAGGGCTACTGCACTTGATGAAGTACCAGAAAATAATTGCAGTATAAAAGACTTGGTAAAAATGAAAAAAAAAATGAACTTCAATTGTAGGAGATAAAAGACAAGCAGATGCTTTTCAAATTCACACATCGTTACTATATGGCTCTTTCTCAAGCTTATTCTTTTGGCATTGATGTTAAGATCCAAGAGAAAATTTACAGTGATTGGTTTAGCAAATAAGGAAAAGATGATGATTTATATTTTGCAAGTATCCGATGTTCTCAGATGTTTCTTCTTTTCATTTTGAAGTTTGAATGTAAAAAGACACTATTTAACGAGCCATATAGTATATTGATTCTACAGTAACGACACATGAGTCAGTATATGAACGATAGAAAAAAACACAAATCTGCAATAGAGAAACAACAATTATTCGTTCTCCATTATCGAACAGCTACTAACTGCACAAGCACAGTTAACGTTGAGACTTTCTCCTAATTTGGTTTTATTCAACCATCACTAACAAACCGTTTGGGAACCGAAAACTAACTAACTAACTAACTCTATGGCCTATGGAACCCGGAGGTTCAGTGCCGCGTTCACAAAAGCTCTCCACTGACTTCTATCCTTAGCTAATTGCATCCAGTTTCTACTTTGTATTCCTATCTCTGCGAGATCCATCTTAATATTGTCCTCCCATCTGCGCCTAGGTCTTCCTAATGGTCGTTTTCCTATGGGTCTACCAGTCAAGACTTTGAAAGCGTTTCTACTTTCTTCCATTCTAGCTACATGACCTGCCCACCTAAGCCTCCTAGACTTGACGACCCTAACAATGTTGGGTAAACCGTATAAACTATGTAGTTCCTCGTTATGAAGTTTCCGCAATTACCCATTCTCGTTCCTCTTGGGTCCGAATATTCTTCTCAGGATCCTGTTCTCAAATACTTTCAGTCTATGTTCTTCCCTCAGAGTAAGCGACCATGTTTCACAACCATACAGAACAACAGGCATGATTATCGTGTTACATATTTTAAGCTTCAAATTCCTCGACAGAATTCGCGACGACAAGAGATTTTGAACCGAATAGTAACACGAATTCCCTGCTTTTAGTCGACATTTAATTTCTTCGTGAATATGATTTTCGTCTGTTAATATTGATCCTAAATATTTGAAAGTATCCACTTTATCAAAAGTATTATTTAATATTTTAACGCCTCCACAATTTGCCGTATTACGGTCCCGACGCACTTCCATGTATTTAGTTTTCTCTGCATTTACTTCTAAACTCATGTCCCTGCAAGCGTTTAATAAGATCTCTGCATTTGTTTCTACTGTTCTCCTATCATCCCCTATTAAATTTACATCATCAGCATATGCCATAACCTGGTGAATGCCGTTCAACTCTAGGCCCTGGTTGCTATCTTTGATTTTCCTTATGGCGTATTCCAGCACAAAGTTAAATAATAATGGCGACAACGCATCTCCTTGTTTCAGGCCATTTTCGACGTGGAAGCTCGTGGACAAAAATTTTCCTACCCGGACTTTACTTTGGGATTCACTTAAACATATTTTAATTAATTTAATTAGCTTTCTCGGTATTCCAAGTTCTGTAAGAACGTTGTATAATGTCTCTCTCCTAACCGAGTCGTAAGCCTTTCTAAAATCAATAAATAGTTGATGTACCGGGGTATTGTATTCCCACTTCTTTTCGAGTATTTGGCGAATGGTAAATATTTGGTCGATAGTTGATCGATTTCGTCTAAATCCGCACTGATAATCTCCAATACTTTCATCTGCGTATGGGGTCAATCTTGCTAACAGAATATTTGAAAGTATTTTATAGGATGTTGACAGAAGAGAAATGCCTCGATAATTATTACAGTCAGTTTTGTCGCCTTTCTTGTGAATTGGAACAATGATTGATTCTTTCCACTCTTGTGGCAATTCTTCCTTGTTCCAGATAAGGAGAATGAGTTTGTGTATCTTGTTCCACAATTTTTCGCCTCCAGCTAAAATTAACTCAGCCGGAATTTCATCTACACCCGGAGATTTATGTTTCTTCAATTTCTTTATAGCGGCTTCCACTTCTATTCGATTGGGTTCTGGAATATACGGTTCTGCGGTGTGTATCCCCTTTTCTCCACGCACATTAGTTTTTGGCTGCGTGTTCAGCAAATCGTCAAAAAATCTTTCCATCTATTTAAGAGGCTATCCGTATCGGTGAGAACTGTTCCGTCAGATTTCTTTAATATATAAGCACGAGGTTGATAGCCTTTCTTAAATTCGCTGATCCCCTTATACATGTCCCGAATATTTTTACTTTTACTATTATCTTCAAGTTCCTTAATTTTAGCTTTCAAAAAATCCCGTTTCTTTGTTCTAAAAGTTTTGGGAGTTTCCCGCCTGATATCTGCGAAATTTTGTGTAGTTGTTTCATTCGGATTTTGTAGCCACCGTAATTTTGCCTGTTTTCTCTTCTCTGCTAGTTTAATGCATTCTTGGTCGAACCATGGTTTGTTCCTGCGTATTTCCGCGTGTCCCAATTTTTCTATTGCTGAACTTTTAATGCTATCTCTAATTTCAATCCAAGTATCCTCAACACTAGTGCACTCCGAGTCTTCTAAAACCGCGAATCTATTCGAAACTTCAATCTGGTATTCCTCTCTTACCTGGCTCTCTTCTAATTTCTTTAAATTAAATCTCTCCGTTTTCGGACATTGAATATTACCTTTATTCAACGATAATCTCTCCCGTATTATGGCTACTACCAGGTAGTGATCAGTGTCACAATCAGCCCCTCTAAACGACCGGACGTCAATTATGCTAGATTGTCTTCTTCTATCTACTAAAACGTGATCAATTTGATTATGTGTTTTTCCGTCTGGTGATGTCCAAGTGTATTTATGAACGTCGCGATGTGGGAATTTTGTACTCTTCACGATTAGGTTTTTGGATGTTGCAAAGTTCACGAGTCTAACACCGTTGTCATTACTTTCCTTATGCAAACTTTCGTTCCCTATAATCGGTTTGAAAATATCCTCTCGTCCTACCTTCGCATTGAAATCCCCTAATAGAATCTTCATATGGTATCGCGGGAGTTGGTCAAATATCCGTTCCACTTCTTCGTAAAAACTATCTTTTATATCGTCACCCTTATCTTCAGTTGGAGCATGTACATTTAAAACAATAATATCACACCACCGTCCCTTAAGAGTAATAAAAGAAAGTCTGTCAGTAACAAATTCAACCCGTTTAATTGCTGGTAATATTCGTTTGTGAACGAAAAACCCTGTTCCTAACTGGTGATTTTTATTTCCTTCCCCGTAAAAGAACGTAAAATTTCCGGAATTCTCAGATCCATTTCCTTCCCACCTAACTTCCTGAACTCCTACTAAGTCTATCCTGTATTTCTCTAACTCACTCGTTACAGATTTTAACGCGCCTGCCCTATAAAGACTTCTAATATTCCATGTTCCAAATCTCATGTCCATTTTCTTTTGCTGATGTCGTGCCAAGTTATCAGTCCTTGTCCGAGGCTTTTGTGAATGTTTCTAAACAAGTACCTTTTTTTACAGGATGAGGGTGTTAGCCTTACCCAAACCCCCAAGCTGGAGGACCACTCCTAGTCGTCTGTCCGCGACTGCTTATTCAGTATATTCGCAGCTAACCTCTATATCTAGAGGCCTTCTCCTCGATCCGCAACCTGAGGACGCGCCATGCCGTGGTGACAGGAACCCACGTTACACAGTTGGGAACCGAAAAGGCAGTTAAACTACTGTTTTGTTTAAAGCTTCAACATCAAGCACAAAATTGACAGTTAGTTGCATGCATGTATATGCGTAGCCAGAATTTTTTATATGGGAGTCCACAAAAGTAACTAAAGCACAACTCTCCATATAAAATAAATAAAACAGAAGTTTCTATATACGGGTACACAAATCGGTGTACAGAAAGGTGTCCATCCACCTTCTCATTATAACATTAACACATTTTATTGGATATTAAGCACAATGAGACAAAATGAATTTTGTTTTCAGTTAATTAAAGAATTACAAATAAAATATTAGAATGCATGATTAAAATCAAACCATATTATTAGAGTACACATAGTCACACCCTTATGTACGTCTGGGGGTCTGGATACCCCGCTCTGCCGAAATCAGGACTTTTTCGTAAATTTAGTTTAATGCCAGGGGGTGATTTTACAAATTTTAATAAAATTTATCCTCATTTTGAATTTGGTCACGTCTACTCCTTAAAAGCTTTGGAACACTTCCAAAGTACATTTCTCCGTACTTGTCTGCACCTATGCCATATACAATTGAGTAACTGGTTGAGTTGAAATGAAGCACTAAGTATTCCTTTTTTCTAACAAGAAAGTTACAAGTAGTTTGTAAGTGATTGTGGAAAGTGATGGGATAAAGTATAACAATTGTAGTTTCTATTAGTATCAGTGATTGTCAGCAGTAGCGTCTTCTCTGGGTGTGCAAGTCGTGTGTTAACGCCCAACGAAAAATGAAGAAAAGAGAATTTTAATTTAATTAAACGGATCGTCAGAACTTGGGATTTTTTATTTTCAACGAGACAGGATCATCTGTTGAAGTGCAAAAGAACAAAGAAGTGCTGTGCGGTCATGTTTTGAGGAGGCAACTCTGCGAGTAAGTCGTTGGCAACGCTATGGCTGAAGTTTCACTGCTTTAGAAGACTCCTATTGTGCATGCACTTCGTGTCCCTCACCTCGTGCTTGTGTGATCCAAGGCGTTGGTTAGGAAATCAACGTCTTGAGTTTTCTGCTTCTCTCAAGCGTTGCCAACTCTGTAGATTTATTTGTGGATGTACAAATATTTTATAGCAATACGAAAAACACTTTTGGGGGGAGAGGGGGTATGATCTACGCACTTTTTTTATTGCTAAACATATCATTCAATTCAAAAGTTAATGGTGCAATCGAGTTCTTCCTAAAATACGTGTAAGGAGTACGGTGAAAAGAAACATAATTTTTTTCTCGATCCAAGTTGTGTTGGAAGTGTCAGTTGATGAAAAAAAAAGCCTGGACGTTAAGCTACAGAACGGTTTTCCATTCTGCCTTTTATTTCCCTAATTTTCATTTACTTTGTCGTTAGTGGGTCACCCTCAAGACTTACGGTTTCGGGCCTCTATTACTGTTTCTAAAGCAGTAATCCAGAGGTTGCTACTAAAAGAAAGACGACTTGGGCTGAAATTCACGTAATTGTAAGTAAATAATTGCTTGTTTTTGATTTTCAGTTTCATATTTTAAGGGTATATTTACTTATACTATAACAATTTTATAATTAAATGTATTCCTTACGTAATAACATCCTCCTTGATTGCTCTTTATAATTTACAGACTAAATTGTTAGGAATAAATTTCTATTTATATGTTGGCGTAAATAGGACATTATGCAGTGACGATCATAGTTCCTTACTTTCATAAATTGCGAGAACTTCCAGGTACAGACTATATTCAGAAAATCGATGGGTGGGCAAAGTATAGTCACTATTAAATACTCGTATGCTGAATGCGAATGCCACTAAAATAGTTATGCGTAAATTGAGGTAAATTTATTACAATATTTTTGATCAGTAAAACAATGTGGGTGAGCCCATCTTTGCTCCTGGGAAGAGGGGTTCCTCCTCTAGTATCGCCTATGGCTGTAAGGGTTAACATATTTTTCCTTTCTTGCCAACGCCCTAACATCCACGTCAGGAGACGCTACTGATTGTCAGTATTCTTTGATATATTATAATAAGTACTTACTATGTTACTACTAAAGAAAACTGAAATGTCGGCTTTTCGAATTTTGGTTTTTCTAGAAACCGGTTTAGCCCATTCCTAGTATTTATTATATTACTTTGTTCAAAATGCATATTTTAAGGGAAGGGGCTAAAATACACCAAAAATAGAGTATCTCAGGAGTGCCTCAAGTTAGGCAGATGAAACTTCATAAATATTTATTTTTAATAAAACAAGTTGATACGTAGGCTTATCCGAGAGTTTTCGAAAATTCCGCTTCTAAAGTGAGACCGGAAATTTCTATAAGATTTTTATTTCTCATTTTGAATTCATAAAATGGTAATAGTGAGGAAACAGTTTGAATTGTTTACATAAAATGAGTGTTTGAACATGGTTAGCACTTGGGGTTTTTTTTTTTTTTTTTTTTTTGTTTGTTTGCTTGCTTTTTTTAAAATTACATTTGAGTTGAAGTGCATATCCTGAGGGAAGAAAGGAGTTTCAAAATTATCACAAAAATAACGTCTAGATTGCTTGATTTTTTAAAAAGTTTATTTTCTTTATAGTATATTTAGCACTTGAGTTAATCTGAGCTTATATCATTTCATATTGATTCGGATATGGATCCTAAGGGAGAAAATATTCCATATAACTGTTATTCCTGTACAAAGGACAGGTATTTCAGCTACTAGTACATGTATAAGATACTTTCCACATACAGTAGAGTACGTAAAACTAGGCACTCGATAACCCGGCAGTCCTGATAACTCGGCCACACCCTGGTAGGGCGAAAAAAAATCTGGCGGGCAGACCCGTTCAAGGCCATTGACAGGTATTTTTCTGAGGTCTATCTTATCAGTAAATTACTGTACATTTTCATGTACAGTAATTTTCATTTTCATGTGTAATAAAGGCTCTATGCCTTCATACAGTACTTACGTTTTCTTTGTTTAAGGGTAGTTCATTGTATTTTCAATCAACCAATACATACAAGTAAAGTACTGCATTTTCTGAGGAAACACTCGTACTTATTCTTTTTTTAACCCCTTTCCCGATAACCCGGCATTTTCACAAACTCGGCCACCGTTCGCCCTACATTAGGCCGAGTTTTCGGGATTCTACAGTATCTTATTCTTTTCGTAAAAAAGAGACCACTTCTGCTAGTAGCTAAATTGATATGCTTACTATAATATTGTTCGAAGAATATACTGTACTTGCATTTTCTTTTTGTTTCGTTAAAATCTATCTATATTAAACAAGTTTGCTTACTGTTCTTATTTCTTCAAGGAAAGGATAGTATTAGAGGACTTTAATTTTAAGAAGAAAAAAATATATTAACACTTTCCAAAAAATTGATGAAGTTACTTATTGAATAAAACGACCAGTTTGCAACATGTATGAGTTCGTATCTGATGTATTTGTTTCCCTGCTGTTAATTTCCTTTTGTACACAAGTAAGATGTAGAAGAAGAATTCAATATTGCCTTCTGCATCTTCACTTTTAAGGATCTTTTTTCGTGCTTAAGAGATTGGTAACTAACTTACCAAGTCATTTGCTGTCGAGAGTGGATATTGTTATAACTTGCTGCAAGAAATGCTAGAATGAATTCTCCTAGGTTTCCTCAGCCAACCGAAGAGTTAGAAAGAGCCTTTTCTCTCTCTCTTTCTATCTTTCTCCCTCTTGTAGCGTATTACACTAATTATCTTTGAAGTGGTGTTAGCAACTTTTGTTTAGTGTGACGGGAGTCAAGGTTCAAATGTATTTATGTGTATGCAATTAAAGCAATGAGGTGTTGGAGTTTTAATAAACTGAGTGAGGCGTATGCATATGTATTCTCCATTATCTGTGTGAAGCTCTGTCTCTAACTCTCATATTATACACATATTTAACGAGAGTCTAACATCACTCTATTATTTCACAGAATGAAAGGAGCAAGATGGAATCTCCGTAATACGAACAAACTAACAAAATGGAAATTGGTACCAATTGTTGTAGCTTCACTATCATAGAAACAAAATGGTTAAAGATTTCGTCTTTGGTGTGAGACACCCTGAATTGATTTATCGTGAACATACAGTCAAACTTGTCCATGTTGAGCACCTGTAATGCCCCGCTATTTCATACCTGCGCCGCATTACATTATAGTATATTTTGGAAGGTGGCGATTTGCATTACGATCTGTATCCGGTGATTTACATCTAAACAAAGATACATTTTTCGAATCGAAAAAAAAAAGTTAATGAATTTAAAAGTTTGAGTCCGTTAGGCTATGTGATCTGTGTTTGAGTCAATGAATATAATGATAAAAAAATGGAAGAATTAATCCAGCGAATTGCCTTTAGGAATTTAATGTGAAGGAGTTTGAAAAGTGCGAAGTTTTTGTGTTAAATGTTAATTGACCTTCTAAATAAGTGTTCAGGGTTTGTTTATGGAAAGGCATGAACAAAAATATGATGGATTACTGAAGCTATTAGTTAGCTCAGGGGATTCTATCCTCTCTCCAAATTCTACACACCATCACGTCTAAACTTTGGACATGAATTATAAGTAGTTATATTGCAAAATAAAATGTCTCATCAAAATTTTCTGTGGTGCATGCTGTATAATTTGCAGACCTGTGCACTTATCTTTTTGCTATATGTTAGGTGTTAGGAATTTTAGAAACAGCAACAGAAATTTCAGTAGGAATAATAATTATCGCCTTTTTGGGTACTACATGTAATGGATTGAGATGGATACTCTGGGAAGGTCGTATTATTCCTTGTGCTAACATTTCAGCAATTGCTTACGTACATTATCTCTGAAACGGTATGGAATGATATATGGTTTTCTTACGATAAATGATTTTTTTGCTATAATTATAAAAGTTTAATTAGTGTTTCATGGCAAATATTACTGTATCGGAAACTAATTTACAGTTATCGGGAAACACTGTGCATACCTGTCCTTCATGTTTAAAAACGTTTCCAACAAGAAGAGGATTAAATATTCACAACACTCGTAAACATGCTGAACAGTTCAAACAGTTCAATTTGATTACGGTCTGGAATATTTAAATACATTTGCCAGACGTTGTGAATTTTAGATTCCCGGTACTTAACATCCATCTCTACCACGAACCTATACTTTTCTTCAGATAAAGAAGGGGAACATCGGCGACTCCGTTACTGGGTCACAGGCTCAGGTCTTCTCGTAGAGGATTCTGCGCCTTTATTATCTTATGCTAACGCCTAACTCATTGGAAGTCAGATACTGTTTTGTGTTGTCTGTCTTGTTGAAGTAGTAAAGGATTCTGAAACATCTGTAAAGTCATCCACGGCAAGATAACACTGGAATAGTTAATGACGTCTAGGCATGGAGAGCGTTAGTGAGAGTTAGCGCATAACACACCATCAGTTCTATTGAAACCTGATCAACTAACAGAAGATAAAAGTACTATTTGAAACGAAAATACTATTATATACTGTAATACAAACCCTTTTACTGCAGTAGGTCTTAGTTTTATCAATAATATATGTTAATAATTATTTATGCAATATAAAACATCAAACGCAGTATAATAAATATAAATCGCACACCATGTTTTAAATTTGTAACTCTATCACTAATTAGCTGCAAAACGCTACAACACGGCGGTAGATCCAGAGAGGATCGTCAGTTCTAGGAAATAATCAAAACATCCATACTATCTCACCCCTCTTACTAGTGAAATATCAAAAGTGACTGTACTGTATATTTGAAAACAGCTCCACTAGCCTTGCTCAGTGGCATACGCAAGGGGGTTTCGGAGTTTTAACCTCCTTTGAGCAAGATGATATGCAAAAATAATCATTTATCATATGTATATAACACCTGACATATGAATTTTGGAACTTAAACCCCTCTCCTTGACGATCTTTAACGTACGTCTCTGGCCCTGCTAATGTGTTGACTAGTGCTGTTGAACTTTTGTGACATTTGCGGTTTTCGGTTTCTCGACAAAACCGGTTTTCTGAAAACCGCAAATGCTGTTTTCAAAACAGAAACCGCAAAAGCAGTTTTCAAAACCGAAACCACAAAAGCGGTTTTCAAAACCGACATTTCGGTTTTATGAAATTTCACTTTTTTCAAAAACCGGTTTTTGGTTTCTTCAAAGACCTATTTTGACAGTACTAGTGTTGACTAGTGATGGGTAAATTCCCGGGAAGATATTTTTCGGGAATATTCCCTGGGAAGATTCCCGGGAAGATTCCCATAATGGGAATTTATCCGGGAATTTATGTACAATCAGAAAGAAAATTGCATTCTATTACTATATTATGATTTCAAAGTTGAATTAATTTTTTATCATAGCATATTATTACTGTTGTCCACAGAGGATTCTTTAAAATGTATATATTCTGAACGGTACTATGTTACTTTATTAACACTTTATTATATTTAGAGATTACGCAGAATTGTATATTTATTTACAATATGTTCTATCAATTAAATATGTGTGAAAAAATTATACAGTAAGTCCTAATATTTTCAACCGCTAAACAGTTTAAATTAATATGTAAGTGGATTTGCTAAACTTGACTCTACTACTGATATTTTAAACACATTAAATTTATAAATGTTATGAACCAATTAGATTGGGTAAATGACAGAAGATACATGTCTCAACAATTTATCAACATTTGCGCATACATATTTATGTTCACAAAATTTGCAAGGTACTTACTTATCTTTATATTTTAGCACGTAACATTGCCATGCATGACCTTTCATTCTACCAATTTCTCGAAATTCCATACGTTAATTCACATGTAAGAGAAGTCCGAGTACCTCTTCAGAAATTAGTCAGAGATAGTGATTGGTAAATTCCCGGGAAGATTCCCCAAAATGGGAATTTTCCAGGAATTTATGTACAATCACAAAGAAAATTGCATTCTATTATTATATTATGATTTCAAAGATAAATTCGTTTTTATATCACAATATGTTATTACTGTTGTCCCCAGAGGAGTCTTTAAAACGTATATTCTGAACGATGTTGTGTTATTTTATTAATATTCTATTATATTTAGAGAGACACATAAATGGACATTTATTTACAATAGGGTCCTATGAAAGTAAATATGTTTCAAAAACGGTATAGTAAGTCCACATACTTTTAAACCGCTAAACAGTTTAAATTTACATGTAAGTGGCTTTTCTAAACTTGACTCTACTACTGATATTATAAACATATTAAATTTTTAAATGTTATAAACAATTTTGCCAACATTTGCGCATATATTCACAATATTTGCAAGATACTTTCTTATCTTTATAATTTTGCATGTAACATTGCCACACACGACCTTTTTTCCTGCCCATTTCTCGAAATTTCATGCGTTAATTCTCATGTAAGAGAAATCCGAGTACCTCTTCAGAAATTCGAGTCAGAGAGTGGAGACAAACCGACGCCTATTAGGTACTAACGATGGTTCAGGGTTTATTAATAGTACTTCATCTCTATTTCTACATAATTCTACATTACTTTACAAAATAGTTCCATTTCATCATTTGTAAATTACTACTTTGCTAATTTTGGCTGTTGTTTAGCATCGGAGGCCAGCTTTTGCACCTACCTGTTTGCGATATTCTATTCCGATGCGGTTGTTTTATGGTTTCATACGTTAAATTACGTTACCAACATTAAATTCAGACAGCACTGCAGAGCGTTAGCGAGTGAAGGCCGGTTAGAGTCCCGCATGGCACGTTTTTTTCTATCTTCGTAACTAACAATTCACTTTCTTTTCTCACATAAATCACTTCCACTTAACTTTACGGTTTGTACAAATCCCCTACTGACATAAAAAAATGTATTCGATACTTTCTTGACTACTTGAACATCACTATCAACTCATTTCTTCCATAAATCATCCTACTTTTTGCTAGTTTTGGCCCCTCAATACTAAACAATTGCCTTACTTTTTAGCGCAAATGGAAATGGAACTTAAAAAATCATATTATTAGTTATATAAAGTAGTCAAAGAATTTTAATTTTTTTAACCTCCAAATTCTTTAAAGCTAGAAGTATATCTCAATATATTAAAATAATTAGTCATATGGTTCTTATAATTTGGAAGATAAAGTAAACAATTGGAAATAAATTCCTTCCCGGGAATTTATAGGTCAGGGAAAAAAACCGGGAATATTCCCATTTTTTTAAAATTCCTTCCCACCGGGAATATTCCCACTGCCCATCACTAGTGTTGACCAGCACGAATCAGACTAAAAAAAAAGAAAAGAAAAGAAAGAAATAAAGAAACTTTGTAACATGAATCTGATCATTTGTTCTCCATTTCCCAAGTTACGTACAGGGAAAAGCATTCGAAGAAATGACGAAAGCAATAGACACCAATTACTCAATAAATCCATCTGGACTGAATTATCAAATAATTTGTAATATAAAATATGATTGGAAAGCGTTAGTGACACTCGCAGACAACAGGCATGAAAGCAAGAAAATATACTACCGTCTTTTGTAATTTTTTTTTTGGAAAAGTCACTTTTATTGGAACTATTTTCTTCCTTGAGCTTATTGACTTCCCAAAACGTACAACAGAAAAAGATGTTCTGAAACAATTACCGGTACTAAGGAATGAAGATCACGTAGAAGTCCAATACAAGAAGTCAGTTTGAAAATTAACAGTGTAAGAGAACGTTGCCTCAATGCGCCGAAGTTCCAATTTAGGCACGTGTCTAACTTAAGGAGTAATAAGTAACACAAGTCTTATGGAAAAATGTAGGTTCAATAGGCATGATCCCAAGCTATGGAAAAGGCCACTTAGAGAGGTAACCAGGTTAACAGGTTTCACTGCATAAGAAGTTTGTTATATATATATATATATATATATATATAATGGTACACCCTTCAGGATCTCCTTCAACCACCATGGGGAATCAAAAATTTCACCCTGTGGGAACGTCGTAGATTAACTTGGAACCATTCGCGTTGCTCTTCGAATCAATCACGCAGTTACATCGATTTTTATGCTTATAGTGGTGCTATAGTGTCAATGTCTATCTACTTTAACTGCCATCTGGAAAAGAATTGATGTAACTATTTGATGGATTGGTAGATCTGCTCTATGGTTCTTTACCTGCGACATTGACACATAATGCAATTCGCGTCTCCAGACGAGAATTTGAAAAGTATACAATTATCTATCTATCTATCTATCTATCTATATATATATATATATATATATATATATATATATATATATATATATATATATATATATATATATATATATATATATATATATATATATATATATAGTTTTTAAGGTGAAGGTAAATAATTTACTTTAAACTAAGATTATGCAGATAAAAGTATGACACACAAGGCCATAGCTATCAATATTACATTGAGATAATATAAAGAACTAGAGAAGTAACCTATGTCGCCCTATGTCGCAGTGTTTATTCAAGCGTGCTCTCGATTGTGGCGTTTGATCCAAGGTATCCTCTCTCCAAAAGGTGTATTCCACAAGTTTCAGTCAGCGTATATAACAAAACCATAGGCAAACGCAAAGTTGTATGTGAGAAGTGCTTAAAATTCACAATAATCCTGGGAAACTTTCCAATTAGTAACATTTTGGTTCTTGTAGGGGAAGCGGGGCTAGTTGCAACAGAGGCAATTTACAAACTGTTAATAGCTTTTCAACGCGAACGGTTACGAGAACGAACCTGCCCTTCACGCATGCACATTTTGTGGAGTAAAAAGCGTGGTTGAGTGTTGGTGACCGCAAACTTTAATTGTTGACAGAGAGAAGAACTATTATTTTCAGACCAGGTGAGTAAAATTTGAAGAATTTATTTTGAAGTGACTGGCCGCTACTACAAGTAACTTAAATTAACTATACAGTTAATAATGAAACACGTACTTTCACTTAATAAAATATAAACAGCCATGTTTACCATGAGATTTATGTCGAAGACATTTTCTTCATTTTGTGAAGTAAAGTGGGTAAGGGTAGGGTTGCCATGTTTCAAAAATCAAAACCCGGGACGCTACTAAATTACGAGAATCTTTGAAATGCTTAAAATGAAAAGAAGTGCTATATATTAATTTCCTTTCTTCCATTAGAGTTGTTTAAGTATTACATAATGACATTTTTAGTCGTTTTAGTAGATTTTCTCCTCTCAACTAAGCAAACGTAAGCAGATGATTCACTCCTTTCCCCTGATAAACCCAATGAAACGAATGCTTCCATCAATTCCAAAGTACCATAGTTAAATCGTGAACTTAATTAAATCTATGTTCTAGGTATTCAAGTTTATTTTTTTCTAACTTTTGAATTGCCATACTCATATATACCTAATCCTGTGAAATAAGCAAACTATAATATTCCCTACTTTCTTCATCGTTGAAATCTGGGACACTTAAGCGTCCCAACAAACGGACGCAGTTCTCGGTTCCGTGACGGTCACGGATTTTCCGAGACGAATGACAACCTTAGGTAAGGGGTAAGTTGCAACAGGAGTCACAACATGCCTTGGTACAGTGAAACAAAGGTTAAATAGAAGAATTGTGAAGAAAACACTACAAACCCAGAAAGGGAGACGAAGAGACACTCCGAAGAGCAACAAGACAGGAAACATCGCATTGTAAGCGTACTGTTAGTTCATTGGATGATGATGAGTCTTACTTTTGTTTAGTGTGTCGCAAACCCTATGATGATGATGGAAGGCAGTGAGTACAGTGCTTGGAGTGTGATGGGTGGGTGGGCTCATTTTAAGTAATGTGCGAAAGAGGATCAGTCTTATGTGTTCATCATTGTTTCTGATATTAATCGAAGTGTTTCTTTTGTTTGTATATTATTTTTCTGTCCTACATTTCTAATCTAAAAATAGCTTATGGAACTGTTAGGACTATTTAAATTTCGAAATATGATGTAGTATATTTAGTAGGCCTATGTGTAAGATGATAGCACTACTGTACATGATATATTCAGTGCAGATCAGTCTCATAATATTATAGTTTATTTTTCTTTAGAAATAAAAACATTTTAGTTGTGTTAGAAAAGACAATTTGAACTGTAGGCGTTACCTATAATGTCAGCATATGCTGAACAGTGCCTAACATAATATTTATATTGTTCTTTGTATCATTTGTTATATATCTAGGTAAATGTATTTCATATTCATATTTTCATCTGTACTTCTAAGTTTAGTGCTTGGAAATCTTAAAGTTTCAAATAAAATACAAGAGTGTCGAAGTTCTCGAATTTTCTGTGCAAATAGAATATATTCCGCCGTACAACTACAAAATTTGATGAATGTATGTTAAAAACAAAAACAAAAATTTACAATTTTTTGTTAGTCGAAAATTTTTAAAGTGTTGCAACTAGCCCCCGTCTCTCCTAAGTTTTTTTTTTTTTTTTTTAAATTATACTTACGAATGGAATACATATGATGGGCTAGTTATCTCCTAGGGATGGCCAGAACCGGTTCCTGTTTTCGACTCTGAACGGATCCAGACCTGAAAACCGGATCTCCAAAGGTTCCGCCAGAATCAGAACTTTGTGGCCATCCCTACGCTAAACCCGAGCTGCTAGCAAACTGTGAACAGTGTGCTAGATGAAATGGTGGAAGCGACAGGCAGGCGCCCAGGCGGTGCCCGCTTGTCTCATTTGGCTAAACAAACTGGATAACTGCAAACTCATTTGGCTAAACACCCACTGGTGAACAAATTTTTTTTCTGCGGTCACAAGCGGGTCTGGGCGAAGAGGGCACAAGCGCGCGGTCCTCTTTGCAGTGGTTTGAAAGTGAACTTTGTGCCTCCTTTACGGGTATTTGGGGGTTTTCGGATCCAGGTCTGGAACCGATTCCTAAGATCCGGTTCTGGAACCGGGTTTTCGGATCCAGGTCTGGAACCGCTTCTGAAAACCGGATCTCCAAGAACCGGTTCCGGAACTTTGTGCCCATCCTTATTATTTACACCTCTGCCATATATTGTATTACTTGTCGTTTTTCAGCGCTCTGCTCTTGTATTTAACTAGTAAGCTTAATTCCTCCAGTGGTGCAGATGTAAGCGAAGTGGAAGTTAAGAAAATCTGTGGAAGGTAAACTTGGAACAAGTGCCCAAAAATTACCGTATATTTTGAACAATAGCAAATGCTACAGCGCTTTACGTTATCCGCTCTACACTTTACGACTCTAGATCGTAGCGCCTGTGATTTTTAACTAACAAATTCCACCAAACAAAAATAATTATATACTATATACGAAATATAAATTATCAATTTGGTAAAACCGTCTGCTAGATAAATAATGTGCGACTTGTATCAGAGACAGGCCTATTGTTCCTTTTAACAGTGAGTGAGGAGTATTTTATGCAGTAATTGCCATCAGTAGCAATTTTTAACGTAGGGAATGTAGGCTTACTCCCTTCCCAACCAAACAGTTGCCATACCAAGGCGTCACAGAACACTTGTACGTGACATAATTTTGGCAAAATTTCCAACAACTCATAAACATACAGTATTGTTCAATAGTTTTAACGAGCCTTTTGACAGTGTAAATACAAAGCATATGCGTATTCACCCAATTATTATAAGTACACAACTCAGTTACAGGGTAAAAGAAGAAAGAAAATAACTTACCTTTGACATATTATGAAATTCCAAAGAACGTTGATTTTTTTCGTCGTACATTTTTTCCTAGGAGCACAGACAGTCAACAATAAAACGAACATAAATTAATGTGGTGCTTTACGTGAAAAAACACCTCTTTATCCTCTTCCAATATGGCGGATCGATTCGATATTTGCGAGTTCGATACCATCAAAGATCTCGCATCAGGGCACCTCTAGTTGTTTATATTGTTTCAATGAATACGCTGCTGAAGTCGTCTGCTGTGAATTTTACTGGGCGCAGCCATATTGGTTACAAACAAACTGTTGCTAAGGTGGTTGTTAAGGCAGTTTCAATGGCGTCGTATGTAGCACCTGGGAGTCTTGTGAAATAAACTTAAAATTATGAAAAAAAAAGTCATTTTTTTTTCACCAATAGTAATGAATATATTTACTCTATGTGTATAGGAAAGCTATATTTATCATAATATGAAAGAAAATTACTCTACAGTACATTTTAATTACTGCGATCGCCAATATGTTGCTGGCGTGAGTGACAATCCCAAGCATGTACATGAGGGCCTCATAATAATTATTTTAGATTGAGATTAATTAAAATTATAGAAAATTGACATGCTATATGCTTTTGTCATATTGTTTGTTTATTTTCACTGAAAACGTTTAATATGAAAGGAACTTGATCTTTTTAAAAAAATTAATAATCAGATATTCGGGACAGCGCTAGAATAACCAATGCATTTTAAAACATACGTGATGTCAGAAACTTAGCATCTCTTTATGGAAATAATTCCTCATTTAGGCCTATTCTTCATTCTTTTGTTAGCGACTGTCCATTTCCTGCTTTGCACTGGTAAAGTTGAAAGGCGCCACCAGAAATAATTATTTAAAAGGTATAATTCTCTAACTATCCTATCTAATATCCTATTGTTAACTGAATTATTTTCTTTACGTCTGCCACGAACGGCGTACAGATTTGTAACATGCCGGATACACATGTATTAAAATTCATAAGTAAAACACGTACCAACTTACGCTGGGTGGTCACTTTACGTAACACTCATCTATGATGATTCAGAGCAGTTGCAGCTCGAGCGCATGTAAGGATACATCTGTAGGTAGCAGGCGGATCAGTGAAGTTGGAAATGAAATGAAATGAAATCTTTGAGTTTTACGTCCCACGATTATGCAGGTTAGGCTAAAGAAGACGGTGATAATGAGTAATGAATGAAATGGTGGAATGAAGAAAGTGGGAGGAAACGGGAGAACCCCGAGAAAACCCACGCACACGGTGTTTGTCCACCACAAAGTTCACTTGGTGGGGGTTGGCATCGAACCCGGGACCCCAAGCACCAGAGGTGAACGCTCTACCACTGAGCCCCCGCGGCCCCCGCAGTGAAGTTGGGTATGCGTGGAAAAAATGGTACGAAAAGCGTAAACCAGCCTGGGCTAGTAATCACTACAAGTGGATTTGCATTTCAATTTCTTAGTAACCATGACACTTTTTAACGCTGTTTCTATGCTCTCCTGCATAAATACTTTTGATGCACATAACTATTTTTGTAGATTAATTTTCGAAAAATAATCCCGTATTCTTCATGCCTACTTAGTGTAGGTCGATAGGATGGAACAATTATAGTTTATGTCAAATGAAATCAGACAAATTAACAAGTCAGGTTTAAAGTTTACTATATTGCCTTACTATACTCTTACCAACATTCATATGCGGTAAGGTACGGTTAGGTTAGCTTGTACTTATTTAAATGTGATTGTCTTACATATATATGTAACACCGATTTACCAATTTTAAGATCATTCATTGCCTGCAAATCTCAATTGTTTCAAATTTTTATGCCTAAATGTTACCACAAGGGTAAAATTGTTATCAAACTTGCGCTTTTGACGTATCACACTCCAAGCTGGGGAATATACTGTTCGAAGATTACAGTATGTTTTTTTAAACATGTGATTCAGTTATCACCACTAAGAAACGATATTGCAGTGTTCTGAGTATTAATACGTATTAAATAGTTAGTGAAATTAGCCTAAAGATGTCACAAACAAGAAAACACAGAGCAAGAGTGCTTTTGGTAAAAAGAAAAAAGAAAGTGTTTTAATTTCTTTGTGGCAGAATATGCAAGGAGAGAAAGTGTCAAAAAGATTGAGATATTCATCTGTTCGTCCAATCGTTTGTTGTATAGTGTGGCTTTGTTATTGTTCCTCTCGTATAATATATAGTACAAGATTTCTAATTTCATTCTTGGTATAACAAAAAAAAAAATGCATGTATTTTAAACTATTATGGTTATATCCGAAAGCGAAACAAATCATTTTCAGAGGCGAGTACGTAAACTTCTTTATATTGCCCGCCCGAAGCTGGTTTGTTTGTAACCAGCTAGCTAAACAGGAAGCGGAAATGACGTTTTCTTCACCAGCGTATTATTATTGCTTGCAAATGAGAATAAAAGTAAAAAATAACTAAAACAGTACAAAAGAGGAACAGTGGCTCAGTGGTAAAACTTTTATCTATGATGCGAGGGGTCCCTAATTCAATCCCAGGCCAAGTGAGTTTATAACGGACAACATCGTGCCTGTGGTGCTTTTTTCTCATTGTTCTCCTGTTTTCCTCCCACATTCTCATTCTATGAATTCCTCTCATAATTATTTACTGTCATTAACCCTCGCACTACCTAAGTATTTTTTGTAACGCGGACTACCAAGGGAAGGGGCCATTTTGTACCCATCTGTACATCTCGCAAAAGAAGCAAATTAGAAACTCTCATAAAAATCTACAGTGACTGAAGTAAACAGTACACGGAATAAGACTAACAGTTATTTATTATACTGCCATCTAGTAGTGGCATTTCTAAATATCAGTCACATCTCCTATCTACGGGGGCTACTTTGTGCCTACCAACTTAAAATAGCAAATTTATGAGACACACTAACACAGTGACTGAGGTGAACAATATACGAGATAAGACTAACTGTCAAATTGAGAAAAGGTAGGATATATTATGCTACCATCTAGGAGTGACATTTGTAAACGTCAGTCACATCTCCTACATATGGGGGGTACTTTGTGTCCACTAACATAAAATAGCAAATTTATGAGACACACTAAAGTTCAATTTGCACCACCGTAAGATATATGCTTTAGCTGAACATGTTGAGCAATAACATACTTATTTTACAATTATAGAGAAATTAGTAGGGGAACAAAATTGATAAAGTTGCACAGAAAATGAATCCGTAGGAAATTCATTGCCAAAAGCGGCAACAACTGTTTTCTGTAAATCCTTGCATCTAAGACTTAGAAAAGTATTGTTGCTAACATAACAAGTAGGTATGTTGGTCGCCATATTGGATTAAAAATGGCGGATCTAAAATTCATATAATACTTACATTTAATTGATATATTGACATGTGTAGATAGAAAATTAAAGATTGAAACATCTAGAATGCACTAAAAGCTAAGAAAATATATAATACAGAAACATTTCAGGCCAATGAAGGTAAAAGTGCAATACCAAAGTATTATATTATAATTAATTTCATGTTTCAGCGAAGATGACGCTCCAGTTACTATCGTTGGGTTTTGTCCAATTCTGCTAGCACTAGATTCAGTTTGTGATACGATTTGGACAGCTATAATGAGATGTAAGTTGATTTCACAACATTTGACCCAGCAGCACACTGTTGTAACATTTGATCAGGTTCTTTGCTGTAAAGCAAATAAGTTGGTATGGTCGGATAAAGAGAAAACCTGTGGCGTGATAATTAGACGTGGTGGATTTCACATGTTCTGGTGTACTTGTCATCTCTAATTTATTTCATCAGTTTGCTGATTCAGGACTGGAAGACTCTTGGATTGAAAGTGGAATTTTCTCAGAAGTTACATCGTCAAATATGATAAAAGGTAAAATGTATAACCGTGCAATCAGAGATCACAAACTTACCTTTGAAGCTATTTGACATATATTGATTAATGAGTTTGTGGATTGGTTGAACAATTGAGATGGAGGATATGAATATGATGTAGAAGAATATGCATTAATAATTGCTATATCTTTCAAAACAATGGAAATTATGAACAAGTTAGAAGCACAGTGAAGGAGTTAGCGTGTAATATTCCTGAATTTGAAACAAAACTACAGGAATTTGTAGATGAGCATGTAAATCAATTAACTTTAGGTATTGGTTGTCCTACTTGGAAGCAGTGAGTACATTCTTCAACTTTCTAAGAGCTGAACATGAGGAAAACTTTTACAAGAATTTAGAAGCTTTCCAAAATATGCTGCCTTTGATTGCTGCCCATAGCCACACAACTTACATTAGATGGGATCCAGTGTACCTTACATGCACGCGGGATTTGCCACACTTTGTCCCAGAAGTTTATGCAGAGTTAACAGATGGTCATTTTGGTGTCAAAGGAAGTAAGTTATCGTTTGTAAAGATAGCAACTGATCAAGCCATTGAACATATGAACAAGATTTGCAAGATAGCAAATGGCATAATAAACATTACTCGAAATGAATATGCCAAACAGCGATGGGAACTCAGTTACAATAAACTTAGATATCTGGCCGAAGCGATAAATCAGATCTTTCAACATTGACATTCAAACACCGTTCATCCACGATGAACAACCTAAGAAACAACTAGAGAGGGAAGTCACAGATGTATCAGTAATTGAAGAACAACTTGTGAACTTTCAACTGTTTTGTGATATCAATAATGATTTGAGAGTGATATTAACAAAAATTGTAATCCCAGAAGATACTTCAAATGACATTCTCAATGCTTTTGAAAATGGCAAACGAATTATTGACACTATCATTAAGACACGTCTACTTCCTGAATCCCAAGTTAATCTGTTTGAGACTATACCAAAATAAAAGAAAAAAACATTCAAAGACATAATGTCATAACGAATTAAGATAAAAGTAACACATTTGGAGTCTTTCACACAAGTTAATCAGCGACTAATTACATACATAGCCTGATGTCCAAATGTTGATTTTCGATTTCTCCTACAACATGAGTTGTTTGAATATCCTCCATCCTTGTTCACATCGGATTTTTCACCTATCATTGGTTATAAAGCTGCTTTATTTTAGCTTCTAACACAGGATACAGTAGCCACTTCAAACAAAAAGAACCTTCAGTGCTCAGTAGAACTGATTATTGATGGTATGGCTTGTGTGCACAAGGTTGGTAAACCAAAGAGTGGTAAAACTTTTGGAGACCTTGCAGATTCTTTCACTGGACTTTTTTTTAAATTATTCAGCAACATGCACTAGGATTGATGTTGTGTTTGATAGACATGCCTCTCCGTCTATTAAATCAAGTACAAGAAACTTTAGATCTGGAAACTACTCATTAGAAGGATTATTCAAGACAGAGGAACGCCAATTCCAGCATTATGGAGGCATTTTATGGCACTCCGCAGAACAAAGAGAATCTTGTTCGTTTTTTGAGTGAGGAACTTCTTAAACATTCAAAAAGATTACCTGACAACAAAGTACTAACTGGAGCCCTTTCATCTGGTAAAGCAGTGTACTCTGCAGCCGGAGACATCTATTCAGGTAAGGAAGAAGCAGACACAAGGATGTTGTTGCATGGAAAACAATCTTTAGAAAAAGGATTTACATCGCTGCTCTTTTCTAGCGACGATACAGATGTATTTGTTCTTCTTGTGAGGCATAATTTAGGCTCTCGCGTATGGATGAGGAGAAGCAACCCAACTAGATTCATATCAATTCATAAGATTGCATCTGATATACCATGTTGTGGTATAGGTCCTCTTTGCTTTCATTTCACAGCACTACAGGCTGTGATACAACCAGTCAAATAAGTAGGCACGGGAAGAAGCCAGCTTGGAAAGTACATAAAGACAACTATGAATTACTGACATCTGTGGGACTGGAAAACGAAGTGGCTTCTGATGTGTTCAGAGAATTGAATATTTCGTTGTCCTCCTTTTCCACTCCAAACACACTGTATCCGAAGTAAATGGTCTTAGATTGAAACTATTTCATTAGGAAAAGATTATTCAACATCTGCCCCAACAGAGGATGCTTTATGACAGCATGTCAATCGTGCAAACTATCCAACGATCGTTTGGAAGAGATCAAAATAATATCAAAAGCTTCCAACAATTACAGATTGCAGCTGGCAAAAGAAAGGAACATCGTACGTACCAATTATGACAAAACATCCACCAGTTCCTACAGAGTATTTGCGTATCACAAGCTGTAAGTGCAAACAAGAATGTAAATCATAATCTTGTTCGTGTAAATATGCAAGACGTTCATGCCCTGCAGCATGTGGCTGTTATAATCAAGTGTGCTGTAATGAGTATGCATCTCAAGACAACTTATCAGACTCAGAAACTGGAGTGAGTGATGAAGAATCGTACTGACTATAGATGTCACTGTGAGAATCAAGAAATGAAACTTTCTTTTCGTTTTACAACTACAGTTATACTTATACAGTTAACTTTCAGTCCACTTTCAATTAATGTATTCGATTGAAATTGTTTTCAATTTAAAGTATTAATAAAACACAGTAAGGTGACCTAACAACCTTGACCTTAAACACTAAAAATGGTTTAAACAATGTACGCGAGTATTTTCATTTACATGTATGCACCATAAGCTTTCATTTGATACCCCACATGACTATATTCTAACTAACTTGTATCACGTAATTTGTCATTACTTACGCCATCTTTGAACCAATATGGCGGCCACCCTACCAATTGCCGAGGTTGGCAACATTACTTTTCTATCTCTTCGTACCAATGTCTATGAAGATAAAATAGTTGCCACTTTTGGCAATGAGAATCCTACGGTGTGACATATTTCTATATTTTGTTACCCTACTAAATGGTAAGAAGAGTAATTACAAAAAACATATTGCGGTGGGCACAAAGTACCCCCTTCCCTCCGTTGGTGGTTCGAGGGTTAATCATTTGTCTACTTTAGCCTACGTGGATTAACTTTGAGGTTGTAAAACTGAAAGATTACATTTTAATTTACAATTGAAGAGATTGGCGTGTACTTTTTCCTACACTTTTATAAGTTTAGAGGGATTTTCTGTATTAATTTATAAAAATAAATATTCCTCAATTTTTCATTTTTAAACATATTTATTAACTTAATTTTTTCTGATGAACACATTCAAATGAAATCCATTGTAAATAGACCTTGAACAACGCGTTTTCGCATAGCACGGACATTCTTGAAACCATCTAACCACATTATACACGGCATTCATACACTTAAGAAGCCCTATATCACGGCGAAATTAAAATACCGCTAATTTTACAATAATTATATATCTTCAAATAAATAAAAGATAATCGAAAAGTGGAACAAGAGCTCCCTAGAAAATATTATTTTATATGAGATAACATTATCACGATTTATTTGTCTGCTTTCGATTCCCAGCCATTTAGAAAATAGGCATTTATTTTCGCGTTTCTAAGTGGCTGCAAACGGAAAACTACTAGGTGACTTGTGGTAACGGTACCTCATGCAAAATAATGTTGTCTAAGGCGCTCTTGTTCCACATTTTCATTATCTTTTATCTATTTAAAGATATCGCATAATTACTGTAAAATTAGCGTTATTTTAGTTTCGAATTGATTAGGCCTCTTAATAATAATTAAGAGCAAGTTGAATCAAAAAGAATTTTTAAAAAACGAAAGAAAAATAATGTAGGGAAGAGGTGAACTAACATAAGTAGAATTCCTGGAAGATTCTATTTTCCTCCAATCTTTAGAAAAGAGAAACCCATTTAAAATCAAGACCTATGTTGAAGGAAGTGAACAAGACAGACAGACAGACTGACAGACAAAAGAAAAAAAGGGTAAAGGCGAAGAATGGGAGCTGAAAATATTCCTTCTTTGCAGATGGGTACGAGGAACGAGTGACGAATTGGCGGTAGCTAAGGAAACGCTTTGATCCAATTATCCGCACTGCAGGGCAGGCGAAAGCAATTTTTTTTTCTCCAGTGTTGTTTGAACAAAAAGCTAAAACTTTTTTCCCCCTAGAAATGAATGGGAGATTCTAGATGTGTAGAGGAAATGGAAGGGATTATCTTTCACCATCTCCTACCCAACGAAAACGAAAAAAAAAAAAATATATCAACGAAATTTGTAATATTTTTCCAAGGAATACGTTCCTTTTTTATATTTTTTTATCAAACATTTGCGTTGATGTTATTTCCAAATCCTTTGTGATCGGATGGCGTAAAGCAAAATCTTATGCTTTAACAAATTCTAGAAATTCAGTGATATGTTCCGAGAAATCACTTTCTAAACTATTAATATTAATCATATCTGAAAATGTCACAATCTCTAACATCTTTACTACTAAATTTGAATTGTACATGCACATACATAATTTTCATAATGTGTAAATCCTAAGAAAATAAGCAAGGAAGTATATTAAGTACTTAATTAAAAAAAACTGTTGAATTATTATTATTTTAATTTTTCCACTCGACTACTGACATAAATACAGACAGGGACGGACCAAGGGCCAGTCAACCCGGGCAACTGCCCGGGGTTTCCATAGTCAGGGGTGCACCAGAACGAGCCTCGAAAAGTAAATTTTATAACGTGTTTTCTACTGACTTTTGGTTTATATTCTTGTAAAGTAGCGTCAATTACATCATCTTTTTCCATTTCACCATGGAAGAAGAGAGTCTCATATAGTAAGGGCGGGGCTGTATCGACAAATGGAGACATGGTATGTAGAAGAAAGAGTGGAAGGGGAGTTTGTATTCTTTATAGCGGGCCATATTGTTTGTGAACTTATTCCATGCAATGAATGTTATTGGATTTTACGAGTAAGTTTATATACTTTATGTTACTCTTTTAAGGTGGTAATGGAGGGGGAAAGTATATACAGTACTTACTTTTGATTTCTTGCACTGAGAAAAAATGTATGTGGCGTACGTAAAATCGTGTGTCACATTTGTAAATCCTGTAGTTTTTGGACTTAACGTACAGCAAACGTATAACTGAAAACACATGTTTTATATATAGTACTTTCTGTATAAGTGTTTTATAATACTTTCTGTATAACATATAGTTAACGAAGGTATGTAATATGAGGAAGACTGTTAGATATCAGACATCCTGCAACGACATGATGTAACATCTAAGAGCAATGCCTATGTAGCATACGAATAACGTACACTAGGTACCAGAGGCGCAAATCTGTCTTGAACATTGCGGGGAACGGGTAAGATCGTTCCCATAAGTTTTTTTTTTTTTTTTTTTTTTTTTTTTTTTTTTTTTAAGCAATGTCTAAAATATTTATAAAGTTGAAAAACAATGTTGTGGAAGACCAGGGGAGCCGAGTTGTCTTCAGTATTGGGAGACGGGCAGATTTGAGGCTTATTCTGGGGGGACAACAATTTCATCTCCCGTTCCTTTGTGGCAATCGGATAAAAATCATCACATTTCTTCCCAGAAACACATTTCAAATAGGATTATTGGGAGCACAGTCCCCACAGTTCCAAGATTGGAAGGGACATGTCCCCCTCACCTCCCTCGGGATTTGCGCCAGTGCTAGGTACTGATTTCTGTAGTAAGCAAGAGGATTCCGTAGGTCTAATTATATTTGTATATACAATATACCGCTGTCCGGAGAACGGATTTTTCTCAGTGTAGAAACGACACCGCCGCACCAAGCTGTCGGCCTTTGTTGAAAATAGTGTTTAGGAAATGTTTCGCTCTGTAGAGTTCTTCCCAAATAATTCATTTCGACAGTTTGTGAAATCGAATATACCACTCTGCAACAATATAGGAGGGAGTTAGAGCCGGCACTACGAAAAAGAAAAAGAAAGAAAGAAAATCAGCGACTACCTTTGAATCCTTCCTCCCGCCAGCACATGTTGTTTTCGTTGTTACTAATAACAATGACCGATAAACTAAAACTTAAGCTTATCATTTCAACCACAACCACCAACACTCAGTTGCGGATCTAGAGGGTAAAAACTGGGGGGGGGGGGGGAGGACAGCCAGAACACAGACTGTGATAGGCATCTCGTAAGTTTACTATAAAAAAAATATATGCAAATAATAGCTTCAATTATTTTTGTCACTCAAAAAACTGGGAGAAGCTAACCCCCGGCCCCAGGCTAGATCCGCCTCCGCCCATGATGTCCAAGTATATCGGATGTGTGATGTAAGGCTGTGCGTACTAAGTTGCTTCGTTAGAGAACATTAATAAAGCAGGGTATAATTTTTAAAATGTTAAAGGGGAAAAAATCCAGATCTTATTACAGAAAAAGAAAACAGCAAAAACTCCACGAGGAAGAAAAACAAACAGCAGTTTTGAAGAAGTTTATTATGCATAGGGGTCTACTAGTACTGCAAGTACGTCCACAGGATTATCTACAGTTTTAGAAGAAAAGTTTGTTAACACGGAACTAGAAATTTCAACAAAACACCTGGAAAATCAGCGATTAAGGTATTAAAATCACTGTAATAGAATGTAAAATATAGGCTAGGACTAAGGGGCGCCAAAATCACTTTGCCGGGTGAAAATTTTGCCTTCGTCCGCCCCTGAATACAGAGCGTCGTTCTTTTCCACCCGTGACCGAGAGTATGACGAATAAATATCGGCAAATGATGTCAGCTGTGCAGATGTCAGTCCAGTTAATAATACGTAGAATAACTACGTAGAATAACTAAATGCAAATATTGCTTAGCGATTCTGGTTTCCTTATTCACCAATAACACTTTTAAATAATCTCTCTCCTCGAAACTAGAATACATAAATATTATTATTATTATAATTATAATAATAGAATAATAATAATAATAATAATAATAATAAGTATTATTATTATTATTATTATTATTATTATTATTATTATTATTATTATTATTATTATTATTATTATTTATATAACTAAACAATGAGAATAAAAATACATTTTAGTCACTGAAATTACAAAATTACAGTACCTGGGGTCTATGTGTAAGTCTGCAAAATTTTTGGATCGTAAACGCAACACAAAAGATGTACGAAGGAATTGCAAATGCTATATCAATTATTGCAGACTGAAACGGAAATTTTGCGTTGCAGTGATGCAAATCGATATATAATGAAGCCCCTTTCCTCAGTTAATATGTAAAAGTGTTCTACGTAACGTTTAGGAGTGCGATGAAGGCCACATTCCCAACCTTTGGCATAGTAGATACATTCCCAACCTTTGGCATAGTAGATACATTCCCAACCTTTGACATAGTAGATACATTCCCAACCTTTGGCATAGTAGATACATTCCCAACCTTTGACATAGTAGATACATTCCCAACCTTTGACATAGTGACCTAGTTTCTTAGTTATTTAATGGCAATGCTATTCTTTCCGATGTAATTGTGATGTGTGTATTGATTTCTCTCTGTGTATGGCTTTGCCAAGTGTAAATTTTAGTCATGCTTTGAATCCAGATACCCGTGACATATAAACCTGTATAAGTTTAGACCAGATGTAAGAATGAAGTTGCACAAAAAACCGTGTGCGTTAGACATCCTTAGAGATTCTTCCTGTATATGGCTTTGTCAAGTGTAAATTTTAAGTCATGTGTCAATTTAAAGGAATTTTAAGACTAGCCTTATATTATGTATTATTGGCAAGTTTGAGGAAGGCTTGCAATCAAGGAACTAGTAAGTTTGCTAGGCCTATAGTCTTGGTAAGGTTTGCAGCCGTGTAAACGCAACGCTTGCGCAACAGTAGCGTCATTTCAGATTTGGCTTGGGTGAGCAAGACCCCTTGATATATGTAAAATTTCGTGTTTTTTCACTGACTTATTACTATTCTATTGGTAAAATCTATATAAATCTCAAACTCAGGGGGGGAGCAAATGCCCCTCCCTGCCCCCCTAAATGACGCCCCTGTTGCGCAAGTCTACAAACGTAAGTCTTCATAGCTTGAGTGTAAGGCAATTAAAAATCTGGGATGTTATTAGGGTCAACATTACAGCATTTTACCATTTATATGTAAAATAGTCAGTTGCTTTCTCGAAAATTATGTAATATACCCACTCCTCCTTACTGCTATGATTTTCAACATGGTATCTATTATATTAACATTTAGACTATACTTGTTATTATCCACATAAGATTACTATAAGTATTAGATATCCATTATTATGCTATCTCACACACGATATTAGTAGAAATAACAAAAAGTGAGCATTTTATTTCCAAATTATGCGTATCCAATATTGAAACCAAAGTATTATATCTTAACTTCAGTTACAATAGAGAGGCAAGGTTACAGATGAAACCTGTTCTTCCGACTCTCAATCCATATGAAGAAGTTTCTCGCTATTTGTTACAATTACAACTATATGAATCAATAGAGCCTCTTTGTGACTAAGCACTTAACGTACGCGCCTTTGGCGTGGGAGAGCCAGATTCGATTCCCGGCGGAAGCTTATGTGGTTCTGATTCCACGTTAATCAGTAAGTCCATGTCTCATACAGCCTCGCTGCTAAACGGAACGTTAAAATCACCTCACCACCTATAGGAATCAATATTGCAAGCGGAAGTTGTACTAGTTTTTACTACTTCCGGTTTCACTAGAAGAACAAGAGCTAAAATGAAATATATTCTTGGGATCCTCAATCAATATTAAACGCCCTTTCTCGCCTTCTATTACCATTTTCGATCTATGGAAATTAATGTTGGAACCAGAAGTGGTTGTTGCCACTTGCGTTCTAATAAGTAATAATGTAGAATACGGAGCCTACTCTTGCGTCACTGAATCCATACCAAAAATATAGCTATCTATTTCATCTATTATTTCACTATGACGATCAATGTTGAAACCGGAAATGATAGATTTTCACCACTTCCGGTTTGAATAAAGAGATAAAAGTCGAAACGAAACATATTCTTCGGATGCTGACTCCATATCATAAACCTATTCCCCTGTATATCTTACCGTTGTTACTCTGAATGTTGACAGATAATGTCGTTCTATAAATCTTCTTATACGTAACATAGTTTGAAATTAAAAAAGAAAAAAAATAGTTGAAATTTGGACATTGACCTCTTTTTAAAAATCTCCCAACGAAGTAGATTATATTAGTTCATTTTCGAGGAAGTACTAGAAAGAAGCAAGTTTAAGATTTTGAAAATAAAAAAAAACGGAAAAGAAAAATTAGAGAGGTGAGAAACCGGACAGGTCTTTTACTTTTTCCATCAAAGAAATGAATCCTCCCTTAGCTTTATCTTCTAAGTTTTGATAAATATGCTGATGCAATTAGCGTTTTTAATTAAAAATACATGGCGAGAAAATCCCATTTACCCCCTTTTTTAAACTTTCTCCCTCTTTTCCAAGAGAGATTTTACCCTAGAAACTCAATCTACTGTACACTTCATCATATGCTTCTTCATATTCCTCCAAGAAAAAGAATAGATAAGAGAAAAGAAAGAGGTAGATGGGTATGAGATTTAAAAAAAAAATCGTTGTGATCTAATTGTCTATGCAGGTTCATTTAAAACTTTTACCTTACAGAATTTCTGCAATAACTCATTACAATACGCGAGCAAACACTATTTAAATTTTTTTTTAAAGTATTTCTTTTTTTCCCATCAAACAATTTTCGTGAAGCTTCAACACTCTGCAAGGACATTGGCGCTTGCACACTCTGTGAGGACAAAGTTTAGATGGCTTGTAAGTAGTAGGAGAGTAGTAGTGGTAGAAAGGAATTGTGAGTAAGGACAACTGTCTCTTCAGAGTCCGTAATTCGATTTTCTCTGTGATGGAGACGTCCAGGTAATGAAATCAAGTTAGTTTTTCGTCCAACTCCCAAGATAAGTGAAAAGACCAAACGAAACGCTTTTTGCGAGTTTGCTAGAAGACTATTGTATATCTCTCTCAAAAAAGAACACTTTTCAATTAATTTGAAGAGCTCGTTTTGTTTAAAATACTTCAATTTTTACAATCAAATTGGTGGTGAAAATTGTAATGTTGAAATAACAAGTACTTTCTGAGAAATGTAATCATCATTATTTTCTGTATTTACATTGTTCTCACGTGCGTAAGCCACAACATTTTAAAATATGTTACAAAATGTTGAAGCTGTGAGTAATAGACATATATATATATATATATATATATATATATATATATATATATATATATATATATATATATATATATATATATATATATATATATATATATAGCAGCAAAGAAACAGACGTAACTTAACACTTGCAAAGATCGCCATTTTGTATTGGGTTCGCTCGGGTTCGGGCTCACATCATTCAATGGGGCTCGCGCTCCCTCGGGTTCCAGCTCACTTCTCTCAATTGCGCTCACGCTCACTAACTTCAGCGGAACTCGGGATCGCCACTTTTAAAGGGCACGGACTCGCAAACTTGAACATATCTGGGTGTTGGTGTGGGTGTGTACTTGAAGCTTAAGTTAATATTAGTGTTTCATTCAACAACGTGGTAGAAATTAGTATGAATGTTCGTCCTTTTAAGGAGAACCTGTTTATGCTAAAATAGCATTCTATACAAATTTAGAGGCAGAGTTGCCAACCCGACTGATTTTTCAGTAATTTCCTGAGTTCTCAATTTACTAATCTACTGATAAATTAGAAGGAAATTAATAAAACTCCTGATATTTACATTAGTTGTAGAAAATAAGCTTTTGATTGCAGAAATGATCCTTCAGAGACTAGAAGATATTTACAACAAACTACGTACAGTTTCTTGATTCGTATTGGTTATATTCACTAACGTTGTCACACATATGAAGAATGCAGATCCTCATATTTTCATGTACGCATAAATATTGCGGTTCTTTCAGAACCATTCTTGATTTCTACATGAAGCACAAGTACTTATAGTGCAGGAATCGAAAGAATACACTATCTTATTTCTAGAACAAATGTATTTTGGTGCGAGGATAGAAGCTTCTGTACAGGTGATAAACTTGTTTAATTTCACTACCGGTACTAGACAAAATACACCGTCACGAGCGTCAGCTGTATAGCCTCACTATAAACACTGTGGTTCGATATGTTGACCAACTTTGCACTTCATTTAACTCGGAGGTGTGTCATCTTTTCCTCTGCAGTGGAAGTGTTGTTTTTTCCACGAGTAATATCCCTCTTCCTAATGTACGGTCATTTTGTATACTCAATTTAAATGCAATTTCAAACCTCCTTAATCAGTGTCTACTGCAGCAATTTGTAGCACAGATTAAAGCCGATTTTCTTCTGTTTCAAGAAATCGCATTTAACGAGTATTCCTATTTACTGGCGTACAATGCTGTTATTAATCAAGGCGAACACCAACGAGAGATTGTTATTTTGTACAAGAAAGGTATACAAGTACACAATTGATTTATCTGATTACCTTCCGGTAAGGCAATTTCCTGCCGCTCTTATGGGTTCACGATTATCAATTTTATCAGACTGAAAAAAAAAAAAAAAAAATTACTTAGGGAACAATTTTATTACGAACACAGTGCCGTGTTCCCCGCATTCCCAGAAAAAACTTTTCATGAGAGAAGACTGGAATGCGGTGGAATCACCCGTAGACACATGCGGACAGTATGTACCTATGCAAAATCTTATCTCTAGTTTCACATTTGCGACATTTAGTTATTATGTCATGCAGACCGCTAAATGATGTACCGGTCTGCGCGAGTACAATCACGCTTAGATCGATGTTTATATATCAGAAGTTTCTGTCGTGGGCATCCTCTCTTTTTCTGATACGTCTTCGATAGGTATCTTCTATGGTTAAGTTTTATTTTTGTATCAAATTTCCATAGCCGTTATTTAAGAATACTAGTAGTAGAGAGGTAAATAGTAGATTATGTGAGGTGAGTTGTTCTACATGAGTTTTCCTAAAATGATAAGTAACAACAGCAGTAGCAGTAGTTGTAGAATGGTAGATATTGTTAATGACAGAAGTGCGATGGTAAGTGATGATAAGTTTATCATTAGTGATCCAAGTGGACTGTTAAAGTCGATAACGAACGAAAGTACGATGCTAGAACAATGACCTACAGATCGTAGGTTAAGCAGCTCCTTCTCTTCAAGTTGATAAACATGACTGTTTCCAAGAAACACAAATAAATACCCATTATTTACATATGATGCGACATGTCTCTGCGTAATATCCAATTAATCCATTCGTACTTCATATTTACTGTGTGCTATTAAGCTTACTTGCTATATTCATTTCAATATATATATTTAGAATTCGAAGAAAACACTTTTAAGACAGCCTTGAAGAACATCGAGAAAAATTTGGAAATAGCTACGTAATTCCTTTGTATATATATATATATTCTTGTTTAATGTATAGCTCACCACAGCAATGTGTACCTTCGTATTTTTGTTTAATGTATAGCTCACCACAGCACATCCATTATTTCATTGCCTGGTATACGTTGTAATACATCTATGTCAAAGAAAGATGTATTCAGTGACAATCAGAAAATTAATCAATTCAAGTTGCATATTACAATACTTATCGGAATACAAAAGTTTATCACCTCGTAATTGCATACCTAATACTGATAAGTTTGACAAAATTATACGTATGCAGATAAGTCATGTTCGAAGGCTGCGGTGATGTTGAGGGAATGGGACCCTCAAGCCTAATACATTAAGCTACTATCATTGTGTTTGACATATTTTCTATTACAAAACGTTCAGTTCTTACTCAGACAATGTTATCTGGCCCACTTCACACTGAAAATAAGATTTTCTCAATAATTTTGTTTCGTTTCCATGCTTTATATGAAGAAGCTCTATAAATTTAATTGAATTCTTCTCTTCTTCACCATGAACTAAAATTGTAATTATGCATAGCCATGGTCAAGCATAGAAAATTGTCAAGATCAGGAAAATAATTGTATAGTCACAGTAGGGTGAAAGAATAGTCCAAATCGAGAAGGAGTTTCAGTGGATTGAAGAAGGCTAGCTACCCAGATGGTCGGGGTGAAAAATTGGGAAAGGTGAAAATTTAATAGAAGTGAAAGTGTGTATGATACTTGTGGATATTGTATTTGTGAAGAAGTGGAACATTATGTAGACAATGTAAAATGTAGAATTTTCACTAATTCCACTTCTTCTGCAATCCACACTACAGGATGTCGACACTACGGAAGTCACCACTGAACTTCCATTGAATTCGTTAATTGCATACTATTTGTCTTGTCTTGTCTTCTGCACTATTAATAGTGGTGAATAAGTGCACCAGGTATCAGCCAGTATGTGCTAGGAATGCAAGAAAATAATTATTTTTCAGGCAGTGATTACATATTAGAAATTGTATATAAATCCTTGGAAGTAATTTGGTTCCAATCCATTGGTATCGGTTACGGTAATCGGGATTCCAAATAACTGCAATCCGTATGGTGAAATATTTTTTTCCATTTTTGTCTTACAACATATCTCTTATATTGATTTTCTTCTCACTTCAGAGTGCAGTATTGTAACTACAATGTTTTCACTCTTTATAAGATGCATATTTATTTATTGCCTTAACCTACATGATTAATATGTAGTATTGTAACATGGACTTTACATTTTCCCAACATACTGAATAATAATAATAATAAAATTAATAATAATTATAATTATAATAAAATTATAGCATTCCCGCTTTCAAAATCACAAATCTTGATTCAATTCCTGATGGGGAACTTTTTTTCACTAACAAGCAACATTTGTTTTAAAATCATTCATTTATTTGTATATCTTTATATACACGACATAACGAGTAAGGAAAGTAACCACCTGGCAATGTTGTTGAAAAAACACTAAATTCCGTATGCCAACAAAAGTAAATATCAAAATAAATACATATATAAAATAAAGAATAAAGAAATGAAAAATAAAATGAAACACAAACTGATAAGCTATATAAATGTGGAGGAAAATATAAATGTATGAGAAACACACAAAATAATGAAAATAAACTCAAATTGTAAGGAAAAGTATCCCCTTGCTATTATGAGAACAAATAAGCTATTTCGGTGTAAATTATATTTTTTACTAACACATTTGTAGTCGCTTGAAAGAATGAACGTTTCATCTAGGAAATTCTTCATAATGCGACCACAAAATGATACATTATAAAATATATCACGACTAATGTAGTACTTTTTAGCATACTTATTTTCTAAGCAAGACTGAGCGAAATACTTATTCTTTGCAAGAATAGATATATGAAAAAAATTTGAAAGGTATATTTGAACTCCTTTTCTGCTCCTTAGGATGCCGATTCGAATTGAAATGAAATTATAACAACCCAGCTAGACACAAGTGCTATTTTCCAAAATTCATTTCAAAGGATTCAACCGTTATTCCGTGACAGTGAAAGTGATAACTAGAGACCGGATTTTTAGGCATTAAAAACCTGGAAAATAGGCACTAGGCACTAAAATGTAACTCGAGATAATGAAGATATGTACTCAATACAATTAAAATATAAATTCAAAAAGTCATAGGTAATGTTCAAAGAATATAGAAACATACGTTTGTTAATATCTTCTTTTACTGTATATATAAAAACGAAGCTTGACGTGTATTCCATGTATATTTGGTAAATACTTTCTCTATAGCACTTGATCACTACACATATGAATCCAACGTTTTACAACATCTTATCACTACAAACAATACTTATATTTCTCGGAAGAGGCAAAATCTTTTCTTGAATACTAAATTATAAAGGTAACGAAGAAAGTTCTGTTGCTTTTTCACCCACCACATTCAAACATCGATATGTCACCTAAGACCTACCTGGAAGAATTGTCCCCATCAACATCGACGACCTTCTGCCAACGTTATGGAAGGCCATGGATTTCATCGTGATAAAACTTGCTGGGCCCTGAAGAGAAGAAGGTATCAAGTGAATTTTGCACCTCTACTAGGGATTTGAACTGGCGTCCTCTATGGTGATTCTCCAAGGAATGGAACAGGTGATAATCACGGTGCAATGTTCGGGGAGTATGGCGGATGCAACAGTGTTTCACATCCAAGGCGTGGAATGGTCTCCCGGGTCATCCTAGCTACTTTGCGTTGTCCTGTAACAGGAGGACCTTTTGCAATTCAGAAGTGCTGGCTCCAGGGTTTTGAGTTTTTCTTGAACACGGCTCAACTGCTGTCAGTACACAGTTGCATTGATGCTGTGATCAGCTAGTAGAAGCTCTCGATGCAAGATGCCGCGAGCAGTCCACCAAACACACAGGAGGACCTTCTGGTGCAATGCTGGTTTCGGCTGTTTTGAAACCGGTTCATGGGATGCTAACCAATGATGACGGCGCCGTGGAGCTTTGTACAGAACTCACCTTTCATCACATGTTAACACCCTGTCCAGAAATGGTTCCTTCCTCAGACGAGACAGCAAAGAAACATAGTTGTTTGCTCGCGTTGCCTTCTGGCCCGGAGTCAAATCATGCGGGACCCATCGACCGAACTTGTATTGTTTCCCAAGTCAATGGAAATGCTGTCGAATGGTTTCTCCGCTCACACTGAATTGTAATCCCAATTCCTCACATGTTCCCTCCCCCAGTTCGCCTCAATTGCTGTCTGAATATCTTCATTTCGTAGATGTGTTGGTCTTCCGGCACGTGGTGCATCTTCGATTGTTTCGTCACCGTCCTTACCCAACTTGTTAAATCACCGCTGTACTGTCCGCGTCACGACACTCTACCAAAGGCGTGGCATATCTTCCGCCCCGCTGCTGCGGTGTTTGACCCCAGTTTGGACTCGTACAGCATACACGCGCTTATGACACTGTGTGGAGGTCCCACGTTCACTCTGTTCTTACGCAAGTTGCAAGTTCACGGTGTAACTGAACTGCCTCAACTAGGTAGTATGTTGGATATACGCACACCAACAACTGACCTTCGCCTTATCTCCATTCGCATTCAACTCACGGTGTGAGGGCCAATTTATCACATACCTCCACAAAAAGCGACAGAACTTTCTTGCTTATCTTTATATGTACTTTCCCCCAATAAAGTCTTATTTTGAAGCAAATGCATAGAATAGGCAACATTATGTACTAAAGCAATTATTTAGGCAGGAATGGGCAAAATAGGCAAAATGAGCAAAATAAAATTGGCTTAAATTAAAACTATAAGCCCCTATATAAACTCTAAAACGTTATTTTTGATCATATCTATAACATTAAAGAATAAGCATTTTGCCTAACATCCAGTCTCTAGTGATAACATGGATACAATTTTTATATACTGAAGAAAATATTACACAAATTGTACCATTCTGCTCTCCCTCTTAAGAAGTGGTGTTTTCGGAAACACTGGGCAAGTTCACTTATTTTAAATAAGGACTTCTATTTCAAGCAACTGCAACTCTCTAGCAAGGAGGCCCATGACATACTTTATTTTTTGCATACTTTAATAACCCCCCCTTTCCTGTCCATTTTAATAAAAGTGAGATGATAAAGGTTCTTTTCAAACTGATAGCTTTTATTTTTTTTTTTTATTTATTTTTTGTAATGCTGTAACAGTTATCTTCAATTTCATATTATTATACGTATATTTAGATGCTTATCTAATACTCCAATATATCGCTCAATGGGAGTCATTCTGTAGGAAAGTAGATGCCTAATACATTATTAATAACTTCTGTAAAATAGCCCCATCTTATCCTATATAATTTCTCTGTGTTGTAGACAATATTCTTATTAGTATAACGGCCATAATTTGTAATACTGGAGATCCACCATTATCCGAGCCCCGATTAACCTAGTTGCGGGAATAAAAGGAAGAAAAACAGAAAAAAAAATGGCGAAGCAAATGGTCTCACGTTTTAAATAACGTGCGTAGTTGTGTACGAGCAGAAGCCGAGGCGTTACGGTAATCAGTATAAATTAACAAAAAGATTTTTTTAATTTTTTTTATTTATTTATTTTATTTTTTATTATTATTTTTTTGAAGTCGAGAAATTTCGAACTAGCATACAGCTCTAACACGTACGGCTATCGCGCCGCTCTCGTAGTAGTATTCAGAAAATCTATTCATTTTTTTCTAGTTTTTCTCCATAAACCTTCATGCTCCCGCATGTTGTAACTGAATAACTTCCCACCCATGTGTACTGATGTCAACAATCACCTTCGAAACTTCAAAACTATTTCATAATGTAATTTTGAATACTGTACTTTTTTCGTAATTTTCTGTGTTTTATTGTTTTAATTTTCAACTTTAGAACAATTGGACGTGCGGACGTACTGAACAGCAATTAATATAGGTTTAGTTAATTATTTTGTTGTACTTCATGCTTTTATTTCTGTATACAGCTGGTTTTCATTTTGCAAAATGTTTATTATTATTATGCGAGGTTAGTCAGGTTCACATTAACTCAGATAATCCGGACTTTACTTTATTCTTTGCGAATGTGGCAGCTTTTGATGTCTTATAATAATTAACAAGCATACCTTATGGCTTAAGCAACCTAGAGGTTCATCGCAACAAAGGCAAAATCTCTCCATTTGATACTACCCTCTGCAAGCCAAACCAGTTTTCATTATTAATAATTTGTCTAAAACCTTGTTTTACACAGTATTACACTCACAATGTCTTGCTCTTCTCACAGAACTTTTTCTCTCATGTGCCCCTACTACAAGGTACTATAACTCTGTTCACCATGCTATTAGTTTACCGTGCTCCCATGTTAGACGTCACATTATATTATCCGCATGATATTCGGTAACCTGTAACTACTTGGACGTTTCACATTATACAATAATCGTATAAAGTCACTCATTTGCTCGTCACATTTCGTTTGAATTCTTCTTAAGGACTTATCTGGATCCAATCAATAGTTTATATACAGACATGCTTTACTCGAGAGATGGCGTAGAATTCATGTTTCAAAATTTTAATTTTATTTAATAAACTTATGTTTACTACCAAAGATTTTCTCATATTTTAAAAACTTATAAGTGTGGTTTTCAAACAAACTTGCATGAAAATAGCATTACCTGTAATGTAATAAAAGCTTAATCTATAATAATATCTAAAAGAGTAGAAGTGACTGATTCATCGGTAAGTCATGCTATAGATAGAAACGTGAAATTTGGACAAAATATTCCTTTTGTCCCAAAATCAAGAGATATGATACGAAGAATTTATTGAAATATGTATCTCAAGAGCGTAAAAAAATTTCTGCCAAGAATTTATTATCTCACGAATCCCTGAATTTAGAGAGATGAAATTTGGCGTTAGACGCATTATTATTATTATTATTATTATTTTTTTTTTTTATGGGTGTTTCAGCGTTGTCGAAAGCTCCGCTCTTAAGGGGGAAAGGAGTATCGTTTCTATCAATGCAGTATTCAAATTTATATTTCTTCATTCAGAAAGAGGCAAATGTGAAAACGTATTTAAATTGGAGGTATAAAATTCGACATTCAGGTTCTCAATTAAAAGTAATGAAATATGTTTCAGCGTCTCAAAAACTTCCGCCTTTAAAGGGGTCATTTCTACACCCAAATCCCTTTATTTACTTTATTCTGGAATTTCTGAATGTAAAGATACATTTAAGTTGCAGGTATGAAATTCGGCAAATAAACTCTTAATGAAAAATAATGCAATAAGTAAAAAATAACGGGAGATTAAAGAATCATTTACAAATATAAACCAGTTTTAAATCTGGATTTTGGCAACATTGATAGAATCTGGTTACCTGCCTTTGATGTATATTTTGGATCTGGCAATAGTGAGGTAGCACAGACATCGCGCTTCCTTCACTCCGATACATGTGAAGAACTTAATTTCCCCACAGGATGGAGGGACCTGGTATGTAACTTTTTTTTTTCTAATGCAATAGTGTTTCAGTGTTCCCAAAAATTCCGCTCTTAAATGTGGAAATAATATTAATAAAGGGATTACTTTTATAATATCCAAATTGTCCTTTCTGTATTCAGAAAATGACCAATCAGAAGATTAGCTGAAGGTGGAGGTGCGAAATTCAGTGTATAAATTCTTAATTAAGGTACGGGAACACATATTTCAGTGTTTTCGAGAACACTGTTCCTAAGAAAGAAAAGAGGGGAAACTTCTAAATTATTCAAATTTCTCTTTCTTTAATCAGTGAGTACCCTACATTTAAGTTGGGGGTATGCTCTTTGGTACACAATACTCGTGTGTTCATTAAAAATACGTGATTCAATGTTTTCGAATATTCCAAATTTTCAGGGAAAAGATTTCTACAATATTCAAATTTCCGATTTTATATTTATCACACGTTATTTTTCCCATGTTCATAGTGGAAACATCTGCTAGTATTGATACAATTTAATGGCTATTTATTTTCTTCTACAATGATTGGCCATGTGCAAAATACTAAAGAATTAGTTCCTAGGATAAGCATGTTTCCACACTGCTTTCTGTTTAAAAGTATACATAAGAGACAAAAAGACAATGTTCTAATGTACTAAAATTTCTTACATTCTTACATGGATGCCCCTTGTCAATGAAATGCAGTCTTTATTTGAAAAAAGAAAAGTACTTTTTGTAGGCAGGATTCGAACCCATAGCTCCATGGCTCTCATGGCTCTGGTTCTCCTCTGTTTGTTCCTGTTACTGTTCTATTGACGGTGTACCCTTCAAAGCCTTGAATCACGCAGCATGCCAGGTTTTGACTTTTATCTCTTTTTCTGTCATATTTTACTATTGTTTTCTACATGCCACTTGTATATTTATTTGGCAGCAATGTCCAGATGGTCTATTTCTATTAAAGAATACACATGTTGCTCTATAAGAGAATGAAGGGAAAGTAGATTTCCTTGTAAGGAGATCTGAGGGATATAAGTATATAGGTTCAGCCTTTCGGAGTCTTCGGAAGGCAGTCTAGTTTTGGGAACGGAAGTGTACCAAAGAAAACAGACGGTACTTTTCGTGAAAATCAGACATATTTTAGACGAAATTTATCACATAATATTGTTTTTAAGAAAGAATACATTTACTCCATTATTTTCAACTGATTTTAACCCCAAGTGATATTAAGAATATTGTATATTTACGCATTTGTTATAATATGATTGACGATTAGAAATCTGTAAAACAAATCTACCGAGCATATAAATCTTCATTGTACTATATGTTGCTCTTTCTGTACAGTCCGCAACAAAATAACCTGCAATATGAGCACGTAAGTTTATTGTGAAACGACGAAGTCTTTTGCTCCAAAATAAGTGTGCAGGGAGGACGCCGAGGTTTCTCCTGGCGTGATTCGTGCCACTTAGAGGTAATGTAGATTCCCTGCGCTGTTAGGTGTAGTTTCACAATAAACTTACATGCTCATGTTGCAGGCTTTTTGCTGCGGACTGTACAATGATGTCCATGTTTTCTTATAAATTTACAGTTAACTTATAACCAAATTATAATGAAAGATTGATGGAATTAAACTCCTTCCTTCTCCTTAAGCCAGAAAAGAAATTAACTATGCAAATAGTGCTCACAGAATTAGAAGAGCCATCGGATTTCATGGTAGAAAAGGAAGAGCAACATACGTTCTTATCACTTTGTATAAGATATTCAGGGTAGTTAATTGTTATAGGAATTTGTATGAAGTTTAGAACACTATTCTTGCTTACTTCAAATATGAAACGATATTTCTCAAATGATTAGTATATATTACTTTGTTCCTGATTTTATACATGCACAGAAATGATAGGAGAATCCCTTTCTACTAATAAGTATGAAAGGCTATAACTTGTATGCAAAATCTTATCAGTCAGTTAGCAGAGCGCGATAATACTGACAATTGGCAACGTAGTAGGCGGTCCAGCGTAGGCCAAATGAAGAAAAAAGTGTACGGAAACTACTACTTCCATTTAAGCTTCCTATCGTTCTCCGGAAGACAGGGAGAAAGAAAATTTCTCAATGTAACTACTCATAAGTATTAAATCATACATGTGAGACAGAAAAGCAGGCGAAGAGGGTATATAGTAGCTAAATAAAGCTCAATTAATTCGATTAGGAAATAAATAAATGACCTGTAAGATATAATACATTCCATTCTTGATAGTTCATGTGCTTCTGTGAACTGTCCTACATGGGCCCACCGAATTTAATTATTGTCTAATTATCATAGTAGTGGTAGCAGTACTATTAGTAGTAGTAGTACAGGGTGTCTACTAAAATTCCAAAATGAAATTTCGTGACTTTTTCGTGACCTCTTCTTTACCAAATCATAAAATTTCCTAATATTTTCAAGAGAGAATTTGGGTGCGAATTAGGCCGAATTTTCATCCATGCGATTAAAACATACTTTGCTTGCGATTTGGTAGCGTTTAAAGCCGACCATAGACATTTTTGGTGGTGAACTTTGACATTTTATAGAACAAAATTTTCCAATCTGTACTTAAATTTGAAGTTTAAAAAAATCGTGACCCAAAAGCTAAATTTCGTGACTTTTTCGTGACATTCGGCACTTTCGTGACCGATAGACACCCTGTAGTAGTAAGAGTATTATACAGCGTGATTCAAAATGATGTGAACGATTGCAACTCTTTATAACTTTTTTATTTATCATCCAAATAGCTTCAAATCTTAGTTAAATGCTAAAACTCTCCAAGTTTTTGTGATAAAAAAAATGAAAATAGTACATCACAAATGTTCTATGTGGGCCCCCTTTGGTACCCTGCATACATCTGTTCGGTAATCCAATTCCTCCCAGACCCATTTCAACATGTTTGCATCAACAGTTTGCACTGCAGCAGTGATGCGCTCTTTCAGTTCATTCACATCTTGGGCTAGTTGGGGTTTGTAGACAATGTTTTTTAGATATCCCCACAGAAAAAAGTCTCAGGGGGTTAAATCCGGTGATCTTGGTGGCCAACGTAGAAGCTGATGATCATTTTTACCTGACTGCCCAATCCAGCAGTGGGCAGTCTGTTGTTGAGGAAATTTCTGACATTGTGATGAAAGTAACATGGAGCTCCATCCAACTGATAGTTGAAGTTTGCACTGTCATGTTCGATCTGTGGCATAAGCCACGTAGTAAGCATTTGTAGAAATGTTTGTCCAGTCACAGTTCCTTCGTCAAAAAAGTACGGACCATAAACTTTTGAAGATGAAATTGCACAAAATACATTCGTCTTCGGTGAATCCCGCACAATTTCACAGATTTGGTGAGGCTTCTCAGTTTCCCAAATGCGAACATTTTGTTCATTCACTCTTCCTGTCACATGGAACGTAGCCTATCACTGAAACAAAGTTTGCCTAAAAAATCATCATCAACACTGCACAGCTCTTGAAACGACTCACAAAAAGTCTTGCGACACGTGTGATCATTAGGTCTTAAGTGTTGTAACAACTGCACTCGATTCGGATACATCTTTAAATGTTTACGCACTACACGCCAAACAGTTGTTTGAGGCATTTGAAGCTCTTTGCTAATTCTCCTTGTTGAATTTTGTGGGCTGCGTTGAAAACTGGTTCGAACCCTTTCGACATCTGCCTCAGAAGTGGACGGCCTATCGGGCGATTTTTCTTTACAAATGCATCCCGCTCTGTTGAATTTGCCATACCACTTACGTATGGAGTTCTTTGATGGTGGATTTTGATGAAATTTTGTGCGGAACTCGCGTTGAACACTAACAACAGACCGACAAACGTGAAACTGTAAAACGCTCTCTCCGCACCACAGGCAGCCATCTTGGAACTAATCACTCTGCCATCTAGCGGATAAATTTTAAACTACTACGCTCGTTCCAAACAAAACTTGAGGATAATATTGAAAATATTTCCATAGAGATTTCATTGTTGATCGAGTATTATCACTTATAAAACGTTTCCTTATCGTTCACATCATTCTGAATCACGTTGTATACGAAAATATAAAATGAAAATGTGTATCGTGCCGTATGGATGCATATTCGTTTCCCTGGCCTTTCTTTAGTGTACTCCATGTTCAGTGTATAACTTCAAAATGTACATATAAACTACAAAAATACGGAGAGATTGATAAACCCACTAAACGAAATCTTTACAGCTTATTAAAATGTATTAAATTAGAGAAAAATTGAAGTATATATTTGTACACAGTAATGAGAATAAGCAAAAATTTAAAGCAAATGAGAGTGAGATTTCATGATACTTCTAGCCATGTTGAATTCTAAAAATCTGTGGAAAATTTAATGTAATTTTGTAAAATAATAATAATAATAATAATAATAATAATAATAATAATAATAATAATAATAATAATAATAAATAGATGGAAGAGAAAACGAGAAACTAAAATCAAGTGAAAGCAACGACTACTAACATTAAAAATCTTACTGTTTTATGAAACTAAAATAAAAATGTTTCCCTTACGTTAGTATAAATCTGAGAAAACCGTTACAGTTAACATACAAATCAAAATTAAAGGAAAATGCAAAACATATTTTTTTAAAAGGTATCTTTATTTATTCGTATCTTGTTACTCTTAATTACACGTCAGCAAATTAATAAGAATGAACTTCATATTACACAGGGAAAGGGTAATGTATAGAAACACTTGTGTTATATTCTACATGCAACAAGTTTTTAACAAAAACATTCTAGAACTTACAAACAAGGAAGCGCACCCCTATACACACGTAAGAACTTATCTTCACACCGTGTGAGAGAGATTGTGAGTGCAAGGATGGAATATAAAACATTAACAGCATTAGAAAATTATCCTGCCCAATAAATTCACCTATTTACAGCAACTCATTTACATTATTTTAAAAATAGAAAAAAGACTTGAAGCTACACTTGTAAACAATGAAAAGGAGCAGGTTTTTAACTAACAGGATTACAAGAAATACTTCAATAAGAAAAAAATACGCGTTTGTTTGTCATAATTCTGCTTATGAACACGTGTATAGCTTCTGAAAGATGGTGGATACTCAATTTCCTTTTAACTCGGATCCATACGAGGGGTATCAGAAAATTTTAATTATTCCTCCGGAGTTATTAAATGATTCTGCTGTAGCTTGGCCTGTATAGATATTGAAGCTTACATGTATGGTTAACGAAGATTATTCATGTACGTCAGTTACTTTCGTTACAGGTAATGCTAGTTTTCCGTAAGGAGCAAGATGGAAAAGATTGAAGCTCGTAACTTGATTAATTTTCTGCAGTTGAAGGGTTACAGCGACCAACAAATTCACGATGAAATGAACCTTACGTATGGTGGTGATTGGGGCTGTGTGAGATGGAAGGCGTACTACCAAACAGGTTACATGTCCTTTACAGATGAGCCAAGACAGCCATCAATCACGGACGACGACACACAGTGGGGCGAAAACGCAAAAAGCTGGCCAAAATATGATAACTATATTCAAATTGAATGAAATTTAGAATTAAGGGGTTATTGAGGTTGCTGATTACGATTCTGCAACTAAAGTTGAAAAAAAAAACAAAATGGCGGATCCAAAATGGCGGAATAAAAAGAATGTCAACATACTTTGTAATTTTTACAATGTATCTTTAACAACATTCACTTTTTTTTTTACATATTTTGATGAACTTGTTACTTACGTTCTTATTTGTTAGAAATGCATTATTACTTAAATGACACAAATTATTTATATTTGATTCGGTTATGATAACTGCAACGGCTTGTCACTGTAACATTAAATGAACAAAAATTAACATCAACACGCTTCGTAATTGGCACGTTTTGGCAGCTACGTTTTTGTCGACAGCATTAATTAATATTCAGACTACCATTCTACAAAATATGAATGTGGTGCACGAGGGTGCACATAATGTTTTCAACGCTTTAAGTTAATAAAATATATAAACAATGTAAACATTTTGCCTGACTTGCGATTCAAATTATAAATTATTACATCATTATTATTAATTTTTCACTTCATACACTTATACTACTTACCAGTACGATATAGGAAAACTTTACAGATTTAAAAACTATGAACGCGTTCGAAAGTTACAACCGTTTCAACAGACGCGTCACAATTCTTCTATTGTTCTCTACGCATTTGACCTGCTGAAGGGTCTACTTAAGAGTGGCTCAGGTAGTCGGAATAAAGTAAAAACCCTATTCTATTTATGGATTTGGGCCCTTCTAACATCACTCTAGCCAACTATATAAAAAAATTCCTATATTACTAACTTTCGTTTTTTTTTATTTTTTTCTTTTACTTTTGGCCAGTTTTTTGCGCTTTCGCCCCACTGTGCGACGCCACAGTGAGGAAAACTGAAGAGCTGATCCTGAAAAACCCACGAATAATCATTCATAACTTCAAGCAGCAGAGTGGACTCAGTTATGGTAGTGTGGAGAATAATTAATGAAGAATTTCACATCTAAGATAGCAAAACGTTCTATTCCGCGTTTGCTGACTCCTCTTCAGACAAACATGGCATGACATGTCGAGTCACTTGTTGAATCTTTTGGAGCTTTTTTTTTTTTTTTTTTTTTTTGTCTGATAACAATGGACAAATGTTGGATATATCTTACAAAAGAGTGAGCAAGGGGCGGAAGCACTCCTCCCTCTAAGAAGTGTAAAAGTCTGCCAATAAGGCCTTGCTCTTTTTTTTTTTTTTTTTTTTTTTTTTTTTTTTTTTTTCAGATTGTCGTGGCGTCATCCCTACTGCTCACTGCACATCTACTGCTCACTTCTGGGGAAGTTACGAGATGCTGTATGCAGTTGTCGCGGTATCCTTACCAAAGGGATCCGTCTCCTTGCCGATAGTGCACCCGCTCGTGTCCCAAGGAGAGTCAGTTGAAGCTGTTAGATGTAGCTTTAAAATATTGTCGTACCCGCCCTATTTTCCCGATCTGGCACAAGTGACTTCTTCCTGTTCCCACACATGAAGAATCGACTTTCGTGTCGCCATTTTGACAATACAGATGACTTCATAAAGGAGGCGGAACAACTATTTTCCATGCAACCTGCAGAATTCTACAATGACCACTTTCCACAAAAACAGTGGGAGCAATGTGTAACTCTGTATGGAGACTACGTACAGAAGTCTTAAGAAAGGACATAGACTCAATACACTGTCTATTAATTCAAGGTGATAATTAAAATTTTGATATCCCTCGTAACTACTTATAAAAATATACTCCTATTCCCTATATTTTCTTTTGTGAAAAACTTCGGAATCAACAGGCTTTCTCTATTAATTCATAGAGGCACGGTGGCTCGGTGGCAGAGCGTTTACCTCTCGTGAGTGGGGTACATGGTTCGATCCCTAACCAAGTTGTTTCTGGAGGACAATATCGTTTCTATGGGTTTTCTCGGGTTAATCCAGTTTCTCATTCCACTGATTCTTCCATCATTGTTCACTTGCCTTAACCATCCACCTCTTAATCAGCCTAAAGAGAATAAACATGAGACGTTAACTGAGAGACTTCATTTCATTTTTCTATTAGTTCATGCTGTTTTCAATACCCTGTCGTAACTGCTTACAGAATATACTCCTAGTCCCTACATCTTTTGTAAAAAGCTTTTTAATGCAGTAACTTAGAGAAAAATCATATTATTTCAATGTTAAAGTACTTCATCTGATTCCTTCTGTTTTGGAGTTATTACGACAGAACATACAAGATGTGTATTTTTTTTTTCAGATTCTCACGTAATTCTAATGAAAGAAGGAAAACAGAGCATTACTTACATGGTATAGGGAAAATTTAAAAGTTGCCAGGAAATTTAGGTACTGAGCTGCCACTGCAATAAATTTAATTATTAATATAATTAATGAAAATGTAAAAGAGAATCTCTTTTGTTATTTATTTATTTATTTTTATTGCCAGTATCATTGCTGGTATTGAAGATATAATTTGTCTGTGTAAGTTCTTCAAAATTTCTATTTAACTTTATACTAAAAATTGGTCGTTCATATCGTTACTTTGAAAGTAAAATTTATTTTTAAGTCAAAGGTAAGAGCAAAAGCAGAAGCTGTTGTCTTTCATCGTTTTCATAATTAAACTGATCTAACCTCCCTAGAAATCAAGTTTTGACTTCTATGCTTAGGCATTAACTGAGGTGACACATTTTTAGAACACCTAAGTGGAGCTAAGAACGTAGTTTCTTACGGTTCATAAGTTGCTCTACTTAAGATTATCAATTACTTACACATAACAAAAAAAAAATAAATAAATAAAAAAAAAATAAAAAAAGATAAGATCAATCCATTTAACTTCAGTTTATCATTCGTATACTTACAGTTTGCGTGCTATATGTGTGTTTGTTTGTGTGTGAAAAGTCGTCCTTCGTAGCCTTCTTCCAAATATAATACAATATGGACTACTGTGATAGTGTTAAAATTAAGTAAGTACGTTATGAATTGAAAAAATACCAAAGAACTTAGTAAAATACTATCAAACATGTATGCATCTCAAAAACAACCTATGGAAGCTACTTCACTGTACAGGACGATTCTACAGGAAATGCATAAAACGGTATACGAACCGAAAAGTTTCAGAATTGAAATACTAGAATTATCACACACTGAGTCAAGTTGGCGATGACTGTGTGCATCAAAGTTAACACAAGACGCTACATACAATCAAATGCAAATAATAACAATAAAATAAATAAATAAAAATGAAATAACATAAAGAAAGCCGTACATTGAACATGTTCAACGAAGTACAGCGATACTCCAACATCAGGTTTTTCACAGCTTACAGCTACAAAATACATTAATAAAGTCACTCGTCAAAATCCTTGGATTTATTATTATTATTATTAATATTATTATTATTATTATTATTATTATTATTATTATTATTATTATTATTATTATTATTATTATTATTATTATTATTAATGGTCGGTAACAATAGTGAAGTGGTTACTATTATTCCAAATTCTATCTAGAATGCCAACGTTGGAGTTTAATTTTGATTTCTTCGATCGAATTCATACGAAAAACTCCCGTATATCTGACTTTCTATGAACGGTGAAGATTTTTACACTGCGAAAACACACACTGAAAGCCTGTTGTGTGCTTTAAGTGAATCTAGTTATTACATATTATCACCTGTAGCAACTGCATACGCTTGCAGATGATAATACAAGGCAAGTCAAAATGATGGACCGATTTCCGAAATTTATTATGTGAAATCTACTAAATATTGTCTTATTATGAGAGACGTAAGCTAAGAAAGGGAAACTGTCAACATTTTCCTCAAACATGCCACAAGCAGTGGCGGCGATTGAACGTTAAAAGTGGGGATCAAGACATGATCTGAATATTTGTATATCAATGTTAATATACAAATTTCCCTGGTTGGTTTTAACACTTTGTTTGATGAAAGGTTGTATAACTAATAGGATACTATCTTTTTCAGTTAAAATACCGTATATCGCATTTCAAATTTTATTAAATAAATTGACAAGAGCAACGCAAGTAGGTACTAGCCCTTTGTACTCTTAAACGAACATGTAAGACTTCATTCCTTGCTCATGAATATCTTAAATTCTGTCTGGAAAATTGTGTGATCAGATTATTTAATAACAAATTTACAAAACGTATAAATAGAAAGGAAAATATTAATCACAGTAATGAATAATGTGGCTTGTTTTGCAAAAGTTATATTGAAAGTGGAAGTATAAACCATGATCCTAGAATAAATAGGGAAGATGCTGTAGACGCTTGACTGAAAGGCTATAATTTACCTCTAAAAAAAGCCGGAATTTAAAAGGGTTAGTGAACAACTTTATTTTTAACTCTTTACAGATAGCGGTGTTATTCTGTTTTCGCTGGCTATTAACCGCTATGGTGATTTGTTGCGTTCCTGCGACATGTAGTCGAGTATGTGCCTATTGCTGCTATGTGTCCTGAATACCCCACAGACATATTTTCGTAATTTTCTCCACACTCAATTGAAAAAAAAAAAAAAAAAAGATAAAGGGTAAATTCCACGCATGCTATTATATGTATGTTATTACTCTTAGAAAGACAGTAAATACCAAAAGCACATGCTACGACATTTAAAGAAATCCGGAAACATGTTCGTTCTCGTACACTCCTAAACACAACACTTCGCTCGTTTATTACACTGCAAAACAATGGAAAAGGAAGAAGTTAGAGAATGACTTGTGAAGGATTTCTTTTTTTCCGAAATGTTATCTCAATTAGTTTCAAAGCGGCTGATTAACTCATATTGGACTTATATCGAGCTCTTGTAAGAAGAAATGAAAGTATGCTCGAAATGTTGCGCTCCAATAGGTAAATTTTTGGTCCATTTTTTGTGGCAATTAAAACGCAATTCTTGTAGCTTTCTTAACTCCACGGGAAGACAACCCATATGTACTCACGCAACGGCAAATATTATTGAGACTACGGCACCATTTTTCTAAATACATACAAAAACTTTACATTTCCAAATGAAACTATATAGATTAATAGGCCATTTCAGAAAAGTGGGGGGCAACTGCCCCCCTTTGCCCCCCTAATCGCCGCCCATGATCACAAGTGTTCTATGTGAGCACCTCGTGTAACACAGCACGTATCAAGCCGATAGTCTATCTCCTGCCAAACTTTTTGTAGCATATTGCGCTCAATATAAGCAATTCATTTCATGCTCACTGCTGACTTTTGGCGGTAGACAGAGAAAACACTGTGTGAAACCTGAACTTGGAAAGTTAACCTTTCGAAGCACATGTCTCACAATAACATACCGTATGTTTATTAGATTTCACAGAATAAATTTCCGAAATCGGGTCTATCATTTTGACTTGCCCCTGTATGTAAGCGTACACAATTATTACTTGCGTACGCAATTTGTGTCAAAACTCATCCCCACCAAAACTTCTTTCCTTTTATGTCTCGACAATATTGACAGCATAGTTAGTGAAAAATTCGACAATTAATTATCTTTTGAATGAATTCGTAACAGGAGACAAAACAGTACATTTTGAGTATATTTATGTTTTGGTTTTACCAACAGACAAATGATTAGAACTAGACTGCGCACACGTAACGCAACACTCACGGCGTGTAGTTTGTAGTGATAGATTTATTATGTTGAAGACAGAATGAATAAAGGATTTACTGCCATTTGATTATGAACAGATTGTTTAGAAAGATAATACATTTTATCTCTGATATGGCTAATGTTCTTAGATTTTCTCGTGCAGCAGTTAGAAGGGTACCGCGAACAGATATCACTGCACCTACACAGTATAGGTGTTTACAGGAAGGATAATAACAAACCAAATTTTGGCGACCAGCTAAAGTGATAACCATCGAACGGTTGGAAATTTTGCAACAAATCGAAGCCTAATTCAATAATATTTAACCCACCAATCAGCATATTAGGAATGTACTTTCCTTTTACATACTACTAGTTGACACACTCGGGTACCATAGCTGAAATAAGTGCATTGAGGAATGCGCCTTATCTAAATCAGAAAATATTGAAACCGGCTCTAGAAGATTGATCTCGAATTGCATGGTTTAGCAGGTATCGTTTCAAGCTTTTTCAAGCGGACGGTTGTATAGTGCGAGTAGCCAATCACAGAAACATCTTGTACACAAGAGAGTCTGTAATGAAATAACAGACTTATCTTTTGGCCAAGTCTAATGAAAGCTAGTGATGGTTCTGTCATAATTTGCTACTTGAAGATTAACGTTCTTTTCCAGTATCGAGGTTATGCGAGACTTATCATTATAGTGACATTTGAGAAGAAAAAAAAAACTTGCGCTTTAGCCACTTGTCCAAGAAGGGACACATAGTTCTTTAATAGTATCTTGGATTTCAATGAGGTTTATAAAAGCCACTAGTAAGACTGAAATATGCTTTAACAAGTAGTACTGACACAAATCTGGAAGAGAGCACTTTGCATTTCTATTTGTAGGTTATGCTTCCCGGTGTTAATTGTTTGTTTCGGCATGATCCATCCATCGGTACGAATAGCATACAATTGATTCGAGGAGAATACTACTGATTTTCAGGTATTCTTTGGCCACTTCGGCTGTCATACTGAAACTCATGTCAAAACTTCACTTAACATCTTACAGAAATATGACCAGTCACTGAACACGCCAGTATAAAGATACCTACGTATTCAACAACTTGAAGACAACTATTACTTACTTCGAATGAAGCGAAGAGTTAACACATTAGGTACATTTGTCTGATCCAATTCATAGCCAAGTCTTCCTTCATATTCTGTTCGCTAAATTTTTAACTACCTGTATCTTCTTCAGTTTATTTTTTTAAACAACAATAGTTAATTATTTTACTTATGAGCAGCCGAGAGTATGTATGAATTCCAGAATCAGTGTTTAAAATGCGTTAAATTATGGGATGTTAAAATACTATTCATCTTAATTGGTACTATAAGAATTGAGCTTTAGGATAAATACACGAAAATAAACCTACGATAATTCTCTGAGCTTAATACCAAGCCATCTACCGTAGTTACCATTTATGATGAGTGAAGGTGTAAAATGTGGCGGTATTAAGCATTTCGTTAAGAACATTTTAATTGTAAATCTACGCTATACAAATATACTGTAACTCTGAAAATTAAACTTGTTAAATTCAATAGTATTTTAAAAAAGAAAGATACGAAAAGGTCGACTTCTCACATGTACATTATGAATGAAAATAGCACTTTGATTTTGATTTGATTTTCAGTTTAGCGTTACTTTCAGCAGTGAGGCTATATGAGACGTTGACCTACAGCTTAACGTGGGATACACACCACATGAGCCTCCGCCGGGAATCGAACCCGGATCTTCCACGCCAAAGGTGCATATGCTAACCGCTTAGCCACGAGAGAGTTCATGAAAGTGTGGAAACATGCGAACTGTGAGTATTCGTATGATAAGTTCACGACATACGAATGCATTTGCTTCATTTTATTTTGATATGTGTAAATACTTGGGAGCTTTTAGTAAGGCAAATTATAAACTGTAATAAATGCCACATCCGTAGCTTCATTTAGGTTTTCGTCATAACTGCTCCAAAAATACGACTACCTGAGGATGGGAGTCAAAAGCTCTATTTCTAGGAAGACTAGATCAGTTTGCCTATGAAAGATAAAGTTCGCTTTGAAAGACAAAATTATTGAAGGGGTCAATGCTGTATCTTTCATAATTTTAATTTTTAATATAAAGTTAATGGAAATTTTGAAGTACACATACAGACAAATAATACTTCAATACTAACAATGATACAGACAATAAAAAGCAATGATTCTTTATATATTTGCATTAGTTATAGTGGTACCTAAATTTATTGAAGTAAGAAAACGACCTAAATTTCCTGCCAACTCTTAAACTCCCACAATACAACTTAAGTAATGCATTGTTTCCCTTCTCTCATCAGAATTACTTGAGAATTCAAATGCAAAACTGTTTGGACAGAAATTACTTTAGTGAAATGCCAAGCAACATGCGTGTCATCAATAAAAAAACTACCAAGAAAAAAAGTGCAAATAAGGCAAGATTGACTCCAAAGCAACACTAGTAAAATTAAAGGCTATTTATTTCTTATGTCATGTATATTGTCGTTATCGTGTTAATTTCTACGTCTGTAGAAAGGACTGGGGCGTTTCACACAGCACATTTGTACTAACTTTAACACTTTAATTACATAGAAATGGACTGAATGACGTTCAAAATAAGATCTCTGTAGTCCTAATTTCTGTGAAGACATATTAAAAAGTAGATTTCCTACTATAGTTTATTTTCCAAAATTTACAATTGAGTGAGTGGAGTTCAACAGTTTTGCGTAACGTAAACAGAGTGTATACTTTAAAATTTGGACTACTACATTATTTAGTCAATTTCTTCGTAAGATACAGAAAAAACATGTTTCATCAGAGGAAATCTACTTTTCAGTGAAATATGCATCGATTAAACACGAGATGAGATTAGATCTATTTCGGCAATGATATGAGCAGCATAATAACGTGTATTGATTAGCAAAATTTGAACCATATGTCGAAACCAATAATACGAACGAAAAAAATCGTCAGTATTTCAGTATGCATGCTGACGCTATTTTCAACTTATTGTACTAGTAAAAACTGAAGCATCTGATTAGCATCTGACGCACGCTGCTGAATTAAGAAAAACGGACATACTCAAAATGTGTTGTGCTTTATTACTTCCAATCCAATTTCCGTGAACACTTTCATGTTCTTCTATTGGCAAAGATTTCTCAGTAAGTGCTTCTCACATCCCTAATTTACACGTCACCATGATCATTTTAGTGCACTTAATCTACAACCGAAACATAATATTAATAACTTATATCTACAGTGAAGTTGGACTATCTTGAATAAAACTAAAATTTTCAAGCATTATAGTTTTATTAATTCTTCTAGAATAGTTTCATAGGAAGATCCTTACAACGGGCTATGTTCAACACGTTCATGAAGTTACTGTTGAAAGTGACAGTGAACAATGAAATTACTTACCGTGAGATAGTAAGTAAATAACCTTACTGAAGATAGATAGTAAGAGCATTACATTTAATATGTAAATGAAATCTTTGAGTTTTACGTCCCACGGTTACGCCGGTTAGGCTAAAGGAGACGGTGATGATGCAAAATGAATGAAATGGAGGAATGAAGAAAGTGGGAGGAAACGGAAGAACCCCGAGGAAACCCACGCACACGGTGTTTGTCCACCACAGAGTTCACTTGGCGCGAGCTGGGATCGAACCAGGGACACCAGGCACCAGAGGTGAACGCTCTACCCTTGAGCTACCGCGGCCCCCTACCTTTAATATGTATTTTATAGATTCCGTACGTAAATGCAACTGAAATGTTGATGTTAATACTCAAAATTTAATATGTGAGAAGCATTATGCAAAAAGCTTTGACCAATGAAGAAGGTGAAAATATCCACTGAAACTGTATTAAATCTAATAAAGTACCACACATACAGTAGCGTAGAGCCCTATGAGACTCTGAGAAGCTGTCTATCCTTAAAGAACATAATTTTAAAACTTCCTTATTAATAAGAATCAATATACATTTCATGTTGTAGAAAAATATAGAAATAATAGGGTCGGCAATAGCTTGGTTAATAGCAATAGCGGTAGAATCTAATTTGTAAATAATTTTATTTTTCTAAACTGTAGAAAAAAAAGTTCTGTCTGCCAAACAGGTTACAGAGACATCAAGAATTATGTCTCAACACGGCTGAAACAAATCAGAGGATCTCCCACTTGAAAGCGACGCGCGTATGTGGCTGTGGGCTTCTCGCTCGCTGAAACAACCTGCCAGAGACACGTGGAAAAATGTTTCAGCAACAGTGGTACCATACTTGGCGCAATGAAACTATTTTAAAAGCAGCATACTTTTCACTTTTCCTTTTAGATATTCAATCGTATTTCAAGGAAAACTTCACGAAATAGAAGAAAAAAAAAACTAAATTAATAACTACCGTAACAAATGCTGAAAGTTTCAGTAATTTATATAAATCTTCCACGATCTAACTTCGGCTTGTGTGTGTCAACTTTCAGTAAGGCAAAAGCGAGAGCGAGAGGTTTTATGGTCTGCTATTTTCTTGTTGCTTTTAAAATAATTAGCTAAATTTATGTGTGTGTGTATGTATGTGTTAATTATGTATTATGTGCAAACTAAATGATTAGATATAGATTTATTGCACCGGTTGTTATTAAATGAAATGTTAAGCTGTCGTATGAAAATTAGTATCAAGTTTTAAAAAAATAGCCAATTTCTGACTTTATTTTCTGAATCAGAGAATATACTTTACAAAGGTGACGCAAGTAGGAAGATTACATAAGAAGTACCTTCTTAACTCAATTTAATGTACTCAGTGTATATACCGAGATTCGTCAGAGCTATTAATACTGATATACTGGTTTGATTTAAACATTAAAGGTTTTGTTGATTAAAATTAGGTCTCCATATTGCCAAAATCAGTTTGTAACGAAATTTTGTTAGCAGTTTCACATTCTTTTCCAACACCGAGGATGTATGAGACATGGACGTACCAAACTCTAATAACACTAACAAACAATGAAAATATAACTGGAATGAAATAAATGTTTCTTAAATATATCAAGCACGCTGATAACGAAAACAACAATGAAAAACTCGAATTACCTCTCGTATCCAAGTTAAAGGGGGGTGCACTTAATTATAATTATTATTGTACTTATTTAATTTTATTAGCATTCCTTGTAAATCCCTTTCCACATAGGCTCCGAAATTTCGCTGGTGGTAGACAGTGATTAAGTTTCCCGTAAGCAACAATAGCTAAATGTATTTTGTCGCTACTTTTAGTTCGGGCTCATAGCCACAAGGGAGGGGAAGGGGAAGAGGAAGGGAGAAGCGCAATATGTTTTATTTAAGCGTAGTTTCAGTCTGTTACAAGTTGTGTTGTGTTCGTGTGCTGGAAGAACGTGTTACTGAAGTGTAGTTAGGCGTGTGGTCTTTGTAATTCTTGTGCTTCAATATGCTTTGCAATTGCGTCGGCAGTGTTGACAATTTTTGCTACGTTTGCGGATATGCTACACTGAAATCGCAAAGAGGCCAATAACGTCATATATTAGTTAAGGGTATTGACTGTACTTTGGCCGTGAAATCGGGGACCAGGACAAGCCCTTAGTTTCTCATATATGCTGCATATTTTGTGTCTCGAGTCTTCATTCGTGGTTGAATCGTAGGTCTTACATGGGCTTTGCTATGCCCATGATCTGGCGAGAACCATCAAACCATGTGAACTATTGTTACTTTTGTATGACAACTTTATTAATACATGGTATTTCCAAGAAGAAAAAGTCTTCTATGACATATCCTAACATACCCTTGACCATGCTGCCGTGTCGTGACAAAACGCTGTAACTTTGGCGGAAAAGTTTTGCGAAAATGAGCCGTAAAGTTTTCATCGGAAAATGTGATCTGTATCGTGTAGAACCAGTGTAACTACGCAATAATGGTCAACCAATCAATTTTCACCAAATTTAATCACACAACATGCATTTACGTAACATAACATGTAACCACGTGTTTCCAAAGTCAAGATACACTGGTTCTACACGATACAGATCACATTTTCTGATGAAAACTTTACGGCTCTTTTTCGCAAAACTGCTCCGCCAAAGTGACAGCGTTTTGTCACGACACGGCAGCATGTGACCAGTAACTCACGGAGACAGACTGCCTGCTCCTGTCCCACCTGATTGTGATGGTGACGGAGGCGGTAGTGAAACTAGTGCTGCACCATCTCCTTCGAAACCCAGTTCTTCGAAAGATCCTGATTTTGAGTGTAACGATGAGTGTACAGAGAATCACAAAATAACATAGTGTGACCTTAATGACCTAGTGAGAGATGTGGAATTGCCGAAAGGTAAAGCTGAACTGTTGGCGTCAAGGCTACAACAGTGGAATTGTCTTGATAAGACGGAAAATGTGACTGTGTTCCGCAACCCCATATGCCATTCCTTCCATTTTTCAAAAGTGAAGAGAACTTGGTATTTTTGTGATGTACAGGGACTAATGGCAGCTATGGGCATTGACTATAAAAGTGATGAATGGAAATTGTTCATTGACTCCCCCAAAATAAGTCTCAAGTATGTCCTACTGCATAATGGCAACGTGTTACCATCGATTCCGATTGGGTATGCACCTTACATGAAAGAAACATATGATAACATGAAACAATTGTTATTGCGATTCAGGGGTGTAGCCACGGGGGGGCCCACCGGGGCCCGGCCCCCCCAAATGAGTTCTTGGCCCCCCCAAATGACCAGCTTATAAAAGATCATCGTAAGATTACTTCGCTTCAATCATTTAAAAGTAACAAAGTTTACATATAATTGATAATTTTCGGTAAAATAGTATGGAAAATACAATTTTACCATACCGATCGAAAAATAGTGTGGTATCCAGGGGCGTCGTTAAGGGGGGTAAGGGTGGAGATCCCCCCCCAAAAAGTTCTCAATTTCTTAACCAGTTGGCAAATTAAAATACCTAGTTGGCAATTTGAAGAATGCCGCTTTGTTCGTGCTGCAAATCATGATCAGTTCTTTTATAGACTTGGCATAAATTTTGTGTAGTTTCCTATCTTGAAATAAATTGATATACCGGTATTCGTTGAAAACTTCTTTACTTGTTGCAAGTGATCAGTGCCGGATTTACTTACAAGCTAAACAAGCTATAGCTTAGGCCCCCACTGCCTTGTAGGCCCCGGAAACCTGAAGAAAACTGGATATCCATTTCCAATGTATAAGAAAATCAATCAATAAAATACAATTTACATATACGTAGGACGTAGCAACAGTGCTTACTGTTGTGTAGGCTACTATGATGTAAGTGATGGTGCCCCTTCTGCTAGGTTACTTCCTAAAATATCATTAGTTTATCCATTTCTGTATACAGGGTGCCTACGTTCACTGGACACGTAAAGGGCCCCATTACCTTCAACAGCTTAGGGCCCCACTAAACCTAAATCCGACTCTGCAAGTGATCACACTTCACTTTTGTTCATTTGATATTCCTAAACATTTTGAAGAATCTTTAATGAAAAATCGGGAAATTGTACCACTGACAAAAGTTGAATAGAGGTGGCGTGCAAAATTAAAACAAAGACAGACAGAAAAAGCGTTTCGGTTGCAGGTAGAGCATTGGACGCAAAAGCATTTGATACAAGAGCGTATACAAGACAACACGCAGATTGTGGAGATTAATAAGAGAATAATAAGAACTAATAGGCCTATTAATAAAATAAGAACAAGTCAGTGACTAGTTAGTATAAACTTTTTACTATGTATAGTATGTAAATTTGACAAATATAGGAGTGTTTTCCTAATAGTAAAATATCAAAGGGAACTAGATTTTGATACCAGAGTGAATATATTATGTAACCGTGTCTGCTTTGTGTGTGAATAGACCTGTCCCTTTGAACAAAAAGTGATCATATTAATACGGAGGAAAACAATAGATTATTTCAGTTGTTTTGCAGTAAGACTCTATTTACAGGGCTTTTCGAGTAGAGAGAATTGAACAAAATGTGTTTTGGGAATGGTATCACATTAGATTTTTGGGAGTGTTGTTCGGTAGAGAGAAAAGCTACAATGGATGTCAAGCAGTGCCGTGCCTTGGGGTGTGGCGACCACCCCGGGTGCAGATGTAAAGGGGCACAAACTTCGGGAGAAAAATGCATGTGCGTACACATGTATAAAATGCAAGGAAAAAAGTAATTAAAAGTGCTCAAACTCAAGAGAAAGCAGGGTTTAATTTTGAAAATTTTCTACCGCTTCGCGCCAAGCATGGTAGCGCTTCGCGGCTGATCTGTCGATCTCACCCATATGTACGGCGGCACCGTCGTATACTCTCCCCGGGCGCTGACTTACCACGGCACGGCACTGGAGTCAAGTCATTTCGTCGCTTCCACTGTGAACCTAAGTCCAAGATTTCAAAAGTCACATTTTGGGGTTCAAAACGTCTGCTGGGTGAAAAAATAGACCGGTGTGTGTTTCACTTCATTTTCATACAAATATGTTGCCTTTCCTACCTTATTTTTAATCCTGTAATTGCTTCTTTCGAAAGTAAAACAAAAATTGCAATTCTTTCTTTCTTAAGTCAAAGCATTACATATGTAAATCACAGGGCCGCAACTATGGGGGAGGAAGCGAGGCACGTGCCCCGGGTGCGTGGTTAGAGGGGCGCCTAAAAGGGAGGTTATATATTAGTATTTTTTCTGCCGGTATTTAATATATTTCATCAGAGTGCGAAATCATGAAATCGAAGTGGGACAAGACAAGGACTGAAGTTAAAAAAAAAAAAAAAAACTTTGCGCACTTTTATGCTTTAAAGTTTCGATATAGAAAGTCCACGTATTTAGGCATTCAGAAGTAGTAAATTATACAAAGTTAGGAATTATACTAGTATACCACTGATCACTAGTTCATCTAATAATTAAATATGAAATACACGTTGATTACATATGAATTACGGTAATTACTTTGGAAACTTCTGACATTTCAGTGTATTATCCCCCCCAGCAAGGATTTAGTGAGGGAATTTTGTCAAAAAATTTTCAGTGGGGGAATTCCCCTGTTCCTCAAGGATTTCGCACATTGTTTTTCACAATAAATTTCACTATTTCAATTCGATAATAAATAATGAATTTTTTGTAGAATCAAATCTCATATTATAATATGAATTATAGTGCATTTTCATCTTCTCTAACGACATACATTATTCATTTTGGTAGAAAATCATACTACAAAGACATTCTCTCAGGCTTTCTCCCACTTCTCTGCCAGAGCCTTTTTCCGCACCCTACCCAACAAGATCCGGCGTTTTAGCAAACGTCCTTAAAATATGAAGTACGTAGATGAGCTAAGGAGGTATTTGTGTGCAGGTTAGCCTGGTCTCTCACTGAACCCCTCAATTGAATGTTTATGAAAATTATATGTCCCTATATAATAAGCAGTAAATATAGCCTACCTTATTCTACGTTTTTTAATGCATTTCTACAACAGATTATAGCTTTAGAGGTTCTCGTGAGGATTGGGTGACGCGGATTATCTAACCTAGCCATAAGTTGTCAAATTAGCAGTTGTGCATCGTGCATGGTAATAATGATCCTGAGTTAAGGTGTAAAATTGCACTCCAAAGTGGAACAAGGGCTGTTCGTATTCGTACCTCAGACGAGGCATGGAATGGGACGAATATGAAAATAAGGTTGCTGTAATAGATTTCCACAGGGTTGGTACAAGTGAGACTAAGATTTTCAAAACACTTTTCATTTTTTAATAAGACTTGGCAATTTTTAAAATCAAGACTTGGCAATGTTAAGTTTCATCCTCCCCCCCCCCCCCAATCTTGTAATGCTCGCTACGCCGCTGATGGTATCTCTTTCTTATACCGATCGGAAAGTAGCATGGTATACTTTTTTTGTGACAGCAGATTACACAATTTACTGCGATTTATATTTGACAGTTTGATGACAAACGTTTTAACAAGGTACTATAAATACTACCATAAAACATTGGTACTAAATTAATTTGTAAGTACAGTACATTATATTTTTATATGCTCTATCTCGTGTTTTATAAAACATATTTTTTATCATATGGAAAATTTGATGAAAAACAAAGTTTTTATTCAATTTTTCAGTCTGGATTTCATTCGCTTTTTAAAAAACGCTACTTGGTGTAAAACAGGAAGTAAGATATAGCTGTTAATAAAATAAATGTTTGTTCAGTCACGAATAATAAATAAATATTTTTGTTAGGAAATCTTTAAGAAATTAAGTGCAATTTTAAAGAAAATCAATCTTATGTAGATAGGTTCTGTGTACAAAGGCTTAAACTGAAATAGTTACGCACAAAGGTATAACATTTGGTCCGGGACAGTAGTTCTGAGTTAAATACAATAAAAACCATCTGGAATATAATTCATGGAGAAAAAGTATAATAATAATAATAATAATAATAATAATCTTAAAAAGGGTGCTTTTAGTTTTCCGGAAACAAACCAAAATTTTCCGGTTTTTTTCAGGCCTCAAAAACACCAGCTGCAACACATTTTTTTGGCTTGGCCCCCCTTGAAAAACGACGGGCCCCCCCTACATTAACCTGCTGGCTACACCCCTGTTGCGATTGAACTATGACAAGTTTAAATGGCAGATTTCCGGAGATCTGAAAGTCATAGGCATATTACTTGCACTACAATAGGGCTACCAAATTCTGTTGCTTCTTGTACTTCTGACATAGCAGCGCCAAATCACTTTATTATAAAAAGAAAGATTGGCCTAAGTGTCAATCACTTGAACCAGGACTTTAAAATGTTATGCACGAAGCACTTGTCGTATCCAAGTACATAATTCTCCCTGCTCTTTACGTAAAATTGGGCGTGATGAAAAATTTCGTCAAGGTCATGAACAAAATTGGGGAAGCATTTCTCTATTTGCCGGAGAAATTTCCACGTCTTAGTCCTGACTTGTGATGAAAAGTTAGCTTTGGATGTCTTGTTCAAGTGTCAAAAATCTTTCTAGGAAATGAGAGGTCAGAAAAGTATAATGATCTTGTGGCAAATCTTCTGCACTGCTACGATAGACTGGGGGTGCAACATGTCCTTAAAGTTACATTTCTTAGATTCTCACTTGGGCTTCTTTTCTGACAACTGTAATGCTGTAAGCGAAGAACACGGGGAATGCTTCCACCAGCAAATTTTGGACACGGAATTGAGATACCAGGAAAAGTGGAGTGCATCAATGTTAGCCGATTACTGCTGGACACTAATCAGAAAATCACTATCAGAAAACTACAAACGCTAGGCAAAGTAATTGCGCCTTCATTGACTTTCCTCCTAGGGATAACAACAAGGTAAATACATGCACAAGCTTATATAGGTAATAACGAAAAGTTATCATAACTTCAAAACGAGGCATTCTCATTAACATTTTCGTTAGCAGTACATCTGCAAATATAAAGATTTCACGCCAGTTACAGAAAAAAAGTAAAATTTTGTTGGCTAGTGTAATTAAAGTTTATAAGGCGAAGAAATAATACTCTTCCAGGAACGCACCCAGATTTTTTTTTTGGGGGGGAGGGGTAGGATCCAATACTACAAGCCGCTACAACTATGTAGTATTGAACGGGTATTATTCTGCATCCAAAAAGATGATGAGTAATTATAAAGTGCTTTCATCTATATTTTTCAGAAAAAATGACAGAACTAGAGAAAAAATGGTGCAGATGAAGTGTAAGGTCAAATATTCATGCTAGGTCAATCATTGCTCTGCTAAACAAATATAGTTTTATGAAGAAAGTTAATTAAAATAGGAAGGAAGTAGGAAGGAAGGAAAACTTAGGATTTTTTTTTGGGGGGGGGGATCCGGTATATTCCCCCGTGGGTGCGCCTCTGTTGTCTACCTGCTGCGAAACTTAACGTTACGCTACTGCACACATATTTTGGATAAGTCCGTTTTTCTTATTGTACCACTATTTTTCTTATTGTACCACTACTGACAAAACCAAAGAAAGAAAAAATATGCTTCTGAATGATAGTTTCGATATATGCCTATAAAGTAGTGATTCTCAACTGGTATGCCGCGGAATTTTTGAAACAATGTGACGTTCAAAATAGAAAATAAATAAAAAAAAAATAATAATAATTCAACATCAATTTTGAGAAACGGGAAAAAGAGGAACATTTCAAAGGTGTAAGAAAAATTATTTTCCCGAGATATTTAATAATGGATACTAGCAATTAATGAGAGTCTGCCGCAGTGTCGCCAAAACGTACGTTAGTATACCGCGATTAAATTCAACAAAGCAGTGGCCAAAAATAAAAGTTGAGAACCACTGCTCTACAGGAACAAACCATTTAATCCATATTCCAGTCTCAATGGAAGGAGGTGTTCTCATATATTGCATTCCACATCTTCAGGTTTAGGTAACGAACGGGAAAAACAGTCGCTGCAGCATATCTAAAACAAATGTATTATTACGTTAGTACATTATTTCTAAAGAATTATACAAGATAGTACACTACACATACACATACACATACATATACATATACATTTATTATGATTTAGGAACAGTTAACGACAATTAGAGAATTAGTAACGCAATTAAAAGGAACATTTTCTATATCAGTTTACTTTCGTCATTTACGTATGACAAGACAATAGAATATACGTGCTCATGAACAGTAAACATGGCTCGTAAGAACTCATATCGGTAAAAGAAGTTGTAGGGCAAAAGAGTTATTCGATGTATTAATTGTTGAATACAAAAATTATTACATTACGTGCATTAGGTAAGTCTTCTTCCTTAGTTGGAAACGGTAGAACTTGAACTTTTACCGACGGCACTTACTTCACGAGCCGCCTCAGCAATCAACACCAAAATTACGATTAATTTTATCACTTCACGTTACATATATTAAATATCGGCATCAGCTTTGATGTCTAGTCCATTGCATGTATCATTGAAATGGAAAGAGATATTAATATTTTGATCACAATTATTTTTCTTCATGGTTACTTGTCTTAATTTGTCTTTTAAAAAAGAATTACATTTATTATTACCAAAATTTCATAATCTATAAAATATTAAATGATGTAGAGAATAAAGCCACTATAATGTAATGAAAATCTAAGAACAATATATTTTATAAAAAAGATATTAAGAATGTTATACTAATGTTAAAAAAAAAGTCTCTGAAATTGCAAATATTATATTTGTATTGTTATTTTTGTGGTAACTGTTAAAAATGTGAATATTCGGTGATGAGATTTTAGTTAATTAGGTGATGGGAATCTAAATGTAACAAAAGAATTTTAAACACACAAATTAGTCTCAAGCGATCACGTATCTTCTCGTGTCATTCAAAACCATTAGGAGAAAAACAAAGTAATTATAGTGAACCTCAGGGTTCAGACTGATGCAATTTTTTAAATATAAAAAGGTACACGAGAGAATAGAGAAGCATTCAGGTTCACATAAGATTTCACAGTAAGATTTAGACCAAGATCAAAACTCAAAATGATCCTGACTCAAAATATTGGTGGACGACGAAGAACTGGACACCAATCTTTTTTACTGTAAGTTGTATTTTTCATTTTCAAAACGCTGTAACTTTTGTAATCTAAGTTTCAAGTTTTATAGCGAACTGTGATATAGCAAAGCATCAATTTTAATAGCTATCTCTTTTTGTATTATGTGATCATTGGATTGACATTTGTAATTATATGTAAGTAAAACATTGGATTCGGCAAAGATAAAAATGAATTGGATTTGGCAAAGAGGAAAATGAAAACGCTTGCCTTTTATTCTGAATTCCCTCCGATAGCTAGTTGATTTAATGACGGGTGGCTATACTCATTCTTTCGATAGAAACTAACCACTGTGTTACCGCATTATTTAAAAAATAGCAAAGCAAAAAAGTTACAGTATGGTAACAAAGTAGTACACATATCAGCGAACTTAGACATTAAAATGTCTAAAATTCAATGACAAAAGAAATTTTAAAAATATTAAGCAGCATTCAGAACAAAACTAGGATACTCGTATTTCTCGAAAACCAGGCCGATAGCCACTTGTTACGATTATGTGAACTATAATATTGTGAATTAAATCCTTTTGCTCTCATACCTGGACTATGTCTTATATATATATATATATGAAAAAAAAAAGTCATACAAAAGAATTATCTTCTCTGAAGAATTATAGCGACAACTTAACAAAAACATGAAACAATGAATGCAAAAGTAGTCTCATTTACTGAAATACCTCTTAGCTTTCTTCTAAAATCACGGTATGACATAATTATTCAATTAATTCAAGATATGAAATGTAGACCTGACCTACCAAAAGTTGATTCCTACTTACTGCACTTGAATAAAATAGAATATTGCCGAGAAGTAGATGGAAATATCCCAGAATTAGCAACAGCTCGTAGTACATGATGTATAGGATCAATTTTTCAAGTTTACAGAATATGTCGCGAAACATTATAGTATTCTAGGCGTATGTAGACTTCCAATTAAGGGGTGAAAAAGATCCCATACAACAGGGGTATTCCAGAACTACCAAATATCGATTATTCTTAATTTTTGTTGTTGTATGAGTACAAAAAGATCTGGCAAAAGATGAAAACTCTAGTCGCTGAATCATTTTCCTGGGCTACTCAAGTTGAAAATGTTAAAACAAAGCCAACGAAAGTATTCGATTAATTATGAATTAAATTATTACTTACCAAACAACTCGTATTGATCTATATATCTGTGAGAAATTTCTATTACATTGAATTATATGTGTGTAGGAAATAAGTAGTTCAATGGCAAAGCGCTCACTTCTAATGCAAATGGTTATTGGTTCGACTCAAGACCATGAGAGCTTGTGATGGTAATTCCATGTCTATGGATCCCATTTTCTTCCATTGACTTTATTTTATTAATTTCTTCACAATAACGTTATTAGTTTTCTCCTTTAAGTTCAAGAGGGGCGGTAGCTCAGTGGTAGAGCGCTCACCTCTGGTGCGTGGGGTCCTTGGTTCGATCCCCGCTCAAGCCAAGCGAATGTTGTGGTGGACAAACACCGTGCATGTGGGTTTTCTCGGAGTTCTCCTGTTTTCTCCCATTTTCTTCATTCCACCATTTTCTTCATTTCTCATCACCAGCCTCCTTTAGCCTTGCCGGAATAAACGTGGGACGTAAAACTGAAAGTTTTCATTTCACTTCATTTAAGTTCAGGGCCATATTCTTAGAATGTAAACTTATTTCTTTATTTAAATTGGCATATGATAAACAACTTGTTTATCAACTAGAAGGCAAAATATACAGCCCATAACATCGCACCTAGAAAAGTGATCACATGCAATAGTTACAAAGTATTGTGAACTCAGTTTTTAGTATGCTTTTATCACTGAATTTTCGTCATAATCTACGGATGAAAAGTGCATTGACAAAAATAAATTAAAAAAAAAAAAACGTATGGATAGGTTTTTCTTTACACATTTGAGACTATAAATCTGTAATACGACTGAAAAAGAAAAGTAAGCTCTTAAAAATGTCTCATGAAAGTTTTCACATTGAACGTAACGACCATGAATTTTATTATAAATAAATCTTTATGTAAATGTGTGTTGCAATTTCTCTTCGATATAACCATGTCCATAAACAATTTTCTAGAAACAGTAAGATATTCAGAGTACTGATACACAATTTTCTGTCAACAATAAAACATTAAAAGTATAGGCATAATATTCTTTCTATTAAAAGAAAAAAAACTGTCAGCATCTATACTATTTGTATCAGGAAGAAATATACCTCAACCGACGATACCTCATTTGTTATTCGGTTAAAAGAAACGAGGAGAATGATCAACTTACAAATGAATATTCTTCATAGTGAATGCTAGTGGAGAATACTGATTACTTACATGCTTATTTTCTACATCAACAACGGAAAATCAGATTTTCTCCCCTAACCATAAAAATATATTAATTGCAGCTCCTTTATACGATAGTATTTGTAAATATTCGAATTGTTTCCACGTAGTAGAAACACCTTACTGTGATATTAATTTGATGTTAGTGTTTAACAATAGTTCTTTTATCTTTACAAACGTACATCCCCTTTTGATATTATACTTAACCAAAGTATGAAAATTCCTGATTAATAATAATCAAACAATATACTAATAGTTATAGGCACTATTATTCTTTTCTCCTCTATCTCAATATTCCATTGTGTAAAATTTAATGTTTACATTTTAAGAAGATACTGTTAAAAATATCATTACTAACATTATAGTTGATCTCCTGGCATCCATTGGGGAAATCCACCCACTTCGCTCCTCAACCAGCCAAACGAGTATAAATCAAGAACCAGTATGTCTCTCTGTAGTGAAATGATATAGTGTTCTCTAGAAGTGACATATTTTACGAAGAAACTACGACCGACAGCCGAGGATACTTTCTCAGTGCGAAAAATATCCTTCAGAGACAAAGAACTAAATTAACTATAAGTGCTAGTTAAAGATAGTTGCATCTAGTCGCTAATAACTTATAAAATCATCTTCAACCCGAACACAGATTCAAAACAGTGCCATTAGAGGTGATAGAAAAATTACATGTTAGTGTGGTGGGAACAACAGACATATCTTGTTATTTGTAAATTCTCTTATTATTATTATTATTATTATTATTATTATTATTATTATTATTATTATTATTATTATTATTATTATTATTATTATTATTATTATTATTATTAAGTATTCTGCTTTTCGGCAGGTTCTAGGACTATTTTTTTCTTCAATTTTAGATTTAGGCTTGAAAATGTTTCTTCCACGCCTCTCGATCTTTTTTTTAAATCATTGATTAGCTGTCTTCTTCCTATTCCTCGTTTTCCATCCATCTTTCCTTCTATGGCGGTATGAAGAAGACAATTTCTTCGCAAGATGTGTCCAATCTAATTGGTCTTCCTACGAAGGATGTTGACTAGAAGTGTCCTCTTCTCTCCTATCCGTTTTAAAACATCGTCGTTTGTTGCTTTCTCTGTCCATTTTATCTTCTTCGTTTTCCTCCAACACCACATTTCGAAGCTCTCTAAATATTTCCTCTCTAACTTCAGTAATGTCCAAGTCTCTGAACCATACAGTCCAATGCTCCATATATAGCAATTGACCAACTTCTTCTTAAGTCCAATATTGAGCCTGCTAGTTAAGAATGATCTCTTCTTGTTGAATGCTTCTTCGCCTATGGCAATTCTTGACCTGATCTCTTTGGTGCAGTAAGCGTCTCTCGTCAAAATACTTCCCAGATACTTGAAATTATGAACCTCTTCAAGTTCTCTTTGTTCTACTCTGACTCGTAAAGGCGCGTTTTCACGGGATATTCTCATGACTCTACTTTTCGATGTTGATTTCCATTCCACATAGTTTTCTAGTGTCAACTATTTTGTCTATCATCTCCTGCAGTCCTTCTTCGGTTCTAGCTATAATAACGGTATCATCTGCATACCTGATCTTGTTAATGATCTGCCCTCCAATCTTGAAATCTCAAATTTCCATTAATATTTCCTTCATTAATATACTAATATACTGACACTGTAATATATTTGAAGCCTCAGTGCATGTATATTCAGTGGTACGATGCCTTTATCAATCCCAGTACTTATCCAGTGCATGTAACAGCTGAATTTATAACCAATTCTAATTGCGCAGAATACATCTTCGTGGCCAGTTGTTAATGTGGTGTTTTCAGTGCGCAAGTTAGATTGCCGGTAATGGTATTAGCCTTGGATATAAACCTTACTGATTAAGATCACGGGGACCACAGGTGTTTCTTAGGGCGCAGGTTACGCCCATGAGATTAGTTCATTGAAAATTATAATTATCAATGATTATAATAATTTTTCACTGAAAATGGTATACAATCAAACTGGAAAATGGTAAATTTGGAAAGAGGACTACATGTTCGGGGAGCAGAATGATAAATTTGAGGGTTTGCGTCCAAGCTCTTCAAGGAGGGAAGGTGAACATCCCTGGATAGGATCCTACTTTAAGTCCTGTCTTATAGTCATGATGCTGAAAAAGAACTTTACACCCACCAACCAATGAACCTAACAGTGCAGAGTCAGCTTTTGTAATCAACGGGAAAGGTTCTTTACGAAATCAATAATCTTCGCTAAACTTAATCAGTGACTACTATCTTCACTAGCGACTGAGGAGGTTCAATGGTACAGAATCAGAGAAGGATTGAGCTGAATTAGTTAATATACGCAGATTAGTTACGAGCTTCCAGTGCGGATTCTTGAAAGAATTTGCCAAAATCAAAAGGAGAAAAAAGAAGTTAAGTCGCATGTGTTTACGTCTTTGCGTTGTATCAATTTCATACTAATAATAAACGAGAACATTTAAATCGTATCAGAATTATGACTATCTTGTATTGGCAACATTAATAATGATACTATTAAATCTGAAGTATAACGCATAATAGATGTGTATAATCAGCAATTAACGCTTAGTTTTAGTGAATTTTGTTGAGTGGGAGCTTCAATTCTTTTGCTTTTTGTAAATCACGTTCTACCAGGACCTCAATATTAGTTTCATGAAAGAAGCACAACGATTTTTGTGCGAAATCATCTGTATTGAGGTTGATTCTTGTTGAGGTGTTAATGACTTTTAGCCCGGCCAAGCCAGTACAATGGTCGTCAGTGCGACCTCTGCAGCAGTCCACTAGGAATCAATGTCAGCACGAATTAATGGCGTAACAGTGCTGTATTTTGCGTATCATAATATAGAGGAGAAAAGAGAACATTTACCCTTAAAAGTTTTTTCGTTCAAAATTTTTAAATCTTAACTCAATATAGTTCTGAAGAAAAGAGAAATTGCTTCCCTAACACTACTAAAGTCACAAGAAATTTGTTCATGATCAAAATGGATGTTCACAATCATCGCAGGAGTTTAGATGAATACTATATATCATCACTGTATAAATTACTATTATAGTCTATAATATTATGCTATTTATAAACTTGAGCTCACTCGTGGCTACATGGTTATCCTATCAACTTTCGGCCTAGAAGACCTGAATTCGATTCCCGGCACGAGCTCACGTGATTTTGACTTCACGTTAAACTGTTGATCTATGTCTTATCTAGCCTCAATGATGCAAAGAGACATTACACTGAAAACAAACCAAATCAAAAATGATAAATCACACATAGGGTTGCCATATTTTAAAATTAGAAAAGCGGGGGATTCTAAACCGTAAGTACTGATGTGAACTTGTGTATTACAAATACTGATCTGGGATCTTTCGTATCCTTTCTTTGTTAAGTGACACTTATAGTGTACTTTTCTAAAGAAACTACTAAAGTAAAGCAAATTTAGTTTTAGCCTTATTAAGTAAATACTACAGTACGATATCTGTAAGGCAAGTTTACCAAAAAACAAAAAAAGCAAGCGATATATGTCAGATATTGTTCATACGCTTTTCTTTCTAAGAAACACAAATTAATCTCTAAATTTTTATCATAAGAAAGGTAAAACACTGTGCATTAGAACAAATCTCTTATTAACACAAATGGCAATGTGCACGCTCACTGAGCAAATAGCTCACAACCTGAGCCTAAGCGCGAGTTCAAATTTAACTGAATTGGAATTGAAATTAACACAAAAATGTAGCGGTTTACGTTGAATATAACAACATTATATCAACAAAGTCGTCTTAGATTTTTCTCCAATCCAAAAAAGCGGATGGTTTTTCGTGATTAAGAGATGATTAAGCGGGAGACGAATATAAGACCTGAAACTCGTGTGGTACCCGCTAAATTCGGGTAATATGCCAATCCTAATCACACAGACAAAAATTGGAAAAGACAATTTATTACATAGTATATATAAGAATGATATTGAATTACCTTCTAGAAGCGGTGGCTCATCTTCAAATTCATCTGATGCACTTAATTTTGAATCGCCTTCCGACATAGGATTATAAATATCACCTTTATACGCGGATTCCGATGGATCAAGATACGGATTTTCGTTATATGGTGACGCGGATGAATACATAGTGTCAACATCCTCTTGCATTTCCTCAAAAGACTGGAACTCTCTACAAGTAAACAGACATTATTGATACAATTTTATTACTGACGACAATAACAATGCAAAATTCTTAATGCTAATTGTTAATTATATATGTAAAGGGTTGATCTGGATAAGGGTTACGTAGCACTTGTTTTCAAAATGCATTTTATTGCATAAATGACGTATAAACTCATGTCTACACAAAACTCATCAATGTATACGGCACAAAAAGGATAAGTCTACAACTATACATATTAAGTAAGAGAGCAGAATTCCTAAAAGAATAGAAAAAACTTTACAAAAAAAAAAAAAACCCTCTTCTGTATCCATATCCAGATCAACCATTCATATTTTTGCATAGTTGCACAAAGTAATCCGACATAACAATGGCATAACGCTACGGATGCCAGATGGAACTAAAGGCAAGTCCGGAGACCAGTGCCATTTGTGTAGTTGTTGGATACCAAATTTAAAACTGAAATGTTTCTACACGCAATGATGATTTTAGGGGGTAACCGTATCTTCGATTGTGCCCATTGTACATTACTACTATCTTTGCAGTATTTTTCACGTATCGTATATTGAAGTTTTTTGGAAAATCTTCTGAAATCATTACTGTCTACATGTTATTATCATCGTTATTTCTGGGATTTATAACTACAATACTAACTACTAACCCAACGAACTGTATAGAAATAAATAAAAATAACACAAAACATAAATGATTATAGACGCTTGCCTTATTTGTATTTTTGGAGCTGCTCCTTGTTGAAGAAGGGACTATTTTCTACAACCGTTTGGTAAAAGCCTTGACAGGTCATTTTCAACTCCATCTGAATACAAATGTCGGCAATCACAAGATCTGTTAACCCTGTTTCTGTAGGAACCTTAGGTGGCAAATGCTTGTACTAGGAAAATGATACGTAGCAGATAGTTTATATTCTGTGCAATGTGTTGTAGACTGGTTTTATAAGTCATGGTGATCAACGTACAGAAACTTGAGGTGAGTCCAATATTAGGTTATTTAATGGTTAATAAGACTTAGGAAAATGGTCGTAAGTCTTCTGATAATATGTTCTTATCTTCCATACATAATTACAGATAATTTACGCCCATACATTTAGTCCGTTGGCCCATAGACTTGTAGAACGTCTTTCGAACCCGGGAACTCCGGGCAGCACCCGGAGATCATGTAACCTTAGGTAACGCGAAGTTTCAATAACTAACTATAAAACTATTAATTGCCTCTGAGATGTTTACAGGCGACATGTTGGGATCACTACCACGCACAGTGGTTCACTGCTGTCAAAGAACCACTGCGAGAGAAAAAAAAGCAACAAACAACAAAGAAGTGGAACTTGCGGCTCGAAGAATTATGAGAAGAGCTCTATAACCTTGAATCCCACGACAATGTTGTATTATTTCAATCCTCCCCGGTGTCTTCATCAGTATCTTCTCTCCCACTGCTATCTTATTCTTGATAATTAATCCATATGGAGTGCTTTTTTAAATCACCAAATTAAGAATATGACGATTTTTTTTAAAATGAAAGTCTAAAGGTGAAGATGTGTAAAATTCTAAATCATACAAATATCCATGGATTAATTATCAGAATAAAACAACAGCGCGAAAGAAGTTGCTGATGAAGACCTCAGAGATAGTTGAAATTATTCAAGTAATACATTTTTTTGAAACACGACTTCCTGACCATGATTTCGTAATTTTTAAAGTATTATTGTTATTTTGGATTAAAAAAAAATACAGGATGTATATATTTCCAAGTAACACTGCCCGAAAGATGGTCACTTATAATTTGAAATGGAGTCATGGGGTCAGGAGCACTTTTACCATTGGCATAAGAGTACTTCAAAACCCACAAATTTGAAGTCATTTTTCTTGTATAAATTTTTGAGTGGATAAATTCGAAAATAGTCTCATTGGATTCAGCACCCTCAAATTGGTATAAAAAGTGTAATTAGAAATGTATTGAAGCATGTGCACCTTTATCACTGGCATAAGTAGTATCTCAAAGGTCCTAAATTTGAGGTCATTTTTCTCATGACCTCATGGATAGATAAGTTTAAATATAGTTTCACTGGATTCAGCATCCTAAAATTAGTCTGAAAAGTGCAATTAGAAATGTATTGAAGCCTAGGCACCTTTACCATTACCATAAGCGGTAATTCAAAGGTTCCAACTTTGAGATTTTTTTTTCCGTAACCCCAAGGACGGGTAAGTTTTAAAATAATTCCATGGATTTAGCGTCCTCAAATTACTGTAGTACAAAAATTTCAATTAGAAATGCATCGAAGCATGGCGCCTTGATTATTGGTATAAGCGGTAGTTCAAAATTCCCACATTTGATGTTATTTCACTCGTGACTCCATAAACGGATAAGTTTAAAACTAGTTCCATTGGATTCAAGCATCCTCAAATTAGTATAAAAAGCACACTTAGAAATTCATCCACACGTGGCCACTTTTCATTAGGGGCATGATCATTAGTTCTTTTCCCTACAGCTTCTTTAGGTAGATTCTTTCCACTCTCTTGATTTTCTCTTATAGAGTACTGTTTACTAACAGATACCGTCTATATTTGTGAGAAAACAGAAGAAGAAGAAGAAGAAGTAGCAGTAGTAGTAGTAGTAGTAGTGGTAGTAATAATAATAATAATAATAATAATAATAATAATAATAATAATAATAATAATAATAATAATAATAATAATAATAATAATTTTATTTTAAGTGCTATGAACAGCTCATGAGCAAAAATACAGCACTATGTTAAAATCATTATATAATCATTTTAAACAGACCAGAAATTATATAACATAAAATTACTATTACAGCAGGTTCAGGCCTTTATCAGAAGATTAAAGATATTAAAGGGAAACAGTCAATTTCATAATGTACGATTAAAAGAACTATGTAAATTAAAGTTTCATTTAACTACCTTTTAAAATAATGAAACAACCTTACTTAAAATTGCACATTCACATGCAAAAATCTCTTTCACTTATTGTCATATTTTAACGTAAAAGACCGGTTCTCTGATTAAAAGATTATAACATAAAAATACACAATAATAATAAAATAAAGATAAGCAGCTAGAACCCTTGTCATAAAGTTAAAACAGTTTAATTTTTGTAAGAAATGCTCTGATATTTATCCAACATATGTTCATTTTAAATTGTAAGACATTTTCATCCTTCTTAGTATTTCACGTTTTAAGTTTAATGCAACCATGTCGATCGATTCCTAACACTACAAGTCGGCACTCTTATTCCTATATTTTCTAGGCAATATTCGCTACTATATTTATTATCCAATACCATTTGAATAAAGTATTTATCCATAAAATTTCTTCTTTCTGCTAGAGATTGAAGTCCCCAAAAAGTTAAACAATATTCATCTCGTGTGAATAGTAGTTCTTTTTCATTTTATAACATAGTAGTCGTATAAAACATTTCTGTACTGCTTCGAGTTTGTTAATAAGTATATTAGACAAACTGTTCCAAACGACTGAACCAAATTCCAATTTAGACCTAACAAGTGTCTTATATAAGTACACATAAGAACTACCATTTATAAAATCAGGCCACTGATAAAATATAAAACCTATTTTTTTCTTGCTGATTGCACTATGTCATTTATGTGATTAGCAAATTTTAATTGTCTGTCATACAAAATACCGAGATTTTTAATTTGCTGAACTTTGTCTATTGTTACTCCATTAATTTTATACTTGCTAACAAAATATTGAGTTTTATTAGTGAATGTCATATGTTTAGTTTTCTCAGAGTTGATCATTAATAAATTATTTTCACACCAATGATTTACTGTATCTAAATCTTTTATGCAGCAGATAATTATCATACTCGTTATTAACTACTCTAAAAAGCTTTATATCATCTGCGTATTCGACTTTTCCTGGTAAATCATTGATAAATATAGAAAAAAGAAGTTGCCCCATGGGAGATCCTTGAGGTATCCCCTTCCCTATTTGACCTTGACTAGATTTTACATTCCCTATCTTTACTTTAAAAGTTCTATTTGATAAGTAACTTTCAAAAAAAAAATATATATATATATATATATATATATATATATATATGACAATGATAGGCCAATGTTTGATAACTTACTTAGAAGTAATTTGTGATCAATGGAATCAAAGGTCTTTGACATATCGATATATATAACATCTACCTGTAAATTACTTTTTAGTGCAAATATGTAAAATCAGTAAAATGGATAAGATTTGTTGCAATTGATCTACCTTTATAGAAACCATGTTGCGTATCACTTAAGATATTCTTTACATTAAAATATAAATGTTTGTGACCAATTATTTCAAATATCTTAGAGAAAACACTTAATAAACTTATAGGCCTATAATTTTTAACGTCATTTTATTCACCATGTTTGTATATTGGCACTACATATAATAATAATAATAATAATAATAATAATAATAATAATAATAATAATCAGCTAACATTCTCTTGCAGACTGATAAAGATTACTTTATGTATTTATAACCACTAACTTACAATTCATCTTCTTGTTGACTATTTTCCGGAACTTCAACAAAAGTCCCTTCCCAGCCCTGGTTGTACCAAAAGTTATCTTCGGGTTGGTTTTCGGCACTGGCAAGAGGATTAGCACCCCGTATTATTCTTCTTTCACTCATTTCTAGAAAAGAAAGAAAGAAAGATACTATACAACCGCATGTCTTTTTAATAAATTTTAATAATGTCCGGGTCACCAATTTTGTTACTTTTTCTAGGTTTTTTGTTTGAGTTTAAGAATCTAAGCTCCAAGCTCGAATGTATTCTACTTTCTGACAATACGTGATATGTATAAAAGTAAGATCTTACTCTTTGCTCAAGATTTTACGATTAATCTCAAGCTTGCACGGATAAAATGCGAGAAAATGTGACGTCATTTGAGTTTAATTTCAGGCACCTGAGTAAATGCTCGGAACTTGCGAATCACACTGTGATTTCTTTTCGTATGCATAAAGTTGAGTATAATCTCAACTAGCTGAGATTAGTCTACAAATTTCATCAACTATCTCAGTACCTGCCTCATAGTGTGTGAGATTGGATCGAAATGGTTGAATTTATGGATGTGGAGCCAAGAAGAAAAGTGTATAAAGTTCGGAGAGACTCTGGCCTATACACGTCTATATAGATTTAAAAAATAAGATGTACAATGGATGACACATTTTCTCGGGGATTTACTAGAAACAAAACGTGGGGCTCTGAATAATGAGAAGATGAGTTTCCTACGTTATATTGGAGACCCTTGCTTCAAACTGGCATTGTAGTAGGTGCTGCCGTTTATCAGTCCACAGTATCAAGAACTATATGGGAAGTTATGGTAAAAATTAAAAGAAAAGCTGAACAACGGGTAAAATCCCTCTCAACGTTGTGACTGCGTGTTTCGCTGCATTTGTTCGTCGTTCACAACAGTACATCTCAAATGAACAATGTATGAGATACTTGTTACCTTTATGAGTTTCCCTGTTAATACTGTACAATGTTTGTTGCAGAATAATTTAAGCTGGAACAGCTGGAGAAACAGCGCAGTACCTAGAATGGCTAAACCTATCACGTTGCACTCTCAATGATAAATAATTGAACTGATTTTGAGTTTAACGTCCCGCTCAGCAGCGAGGCTATATGAGACGTGGACTACTGATTAACGTTGAATTCGAACCACATTAGCTCTCGTCGGGAACCGAACCCGGGTCTCCCACGCCATAGGCACGTACGCTAATCGCTTAGCCACGAAGGAGCTCACTCAGTGATAAATAAATACATGATAATGCAGCGAAAAACTACTTATTGTTCTTTAGCATTTTATAGTGGACACCATCTTTGGGTCACCGGTGCCCCGTGCACTTTCGATTTCAATATGTGCGTTCTGGTATTCTCTGTGTGTGATTAAATGTAACATTTTATGAGGAACAAGATTACACTTGATCACTTTTTCTATCTCTTATAATTTTGGAGCTTTTTTTTTTCCTCCCATTTTTTAACCTCTTCTAGATGTTTTCGGGAAACCGAGATAGCCATTTTTTGTAAATCCCCGGAAACTCCTACTATTGTTTTCATTTTGTTTCCCTGTCATACATGCAAAAGTGTTTCCTTTTTCATGCTATTCAATATAAATTGTCTCCTAAATATTGAAACAGCGCTGCGACCGTAGAGTGGTAAGAAGTTGGTCGTCACTATTTTATATTGCTGGAATATTCAAATGAAAGTAGCCGTAGTTTAATCCATCTAATAAATAACGATCTAATTTTAATTTTACTGATGTTTTCACTTGCTGCACACCTGTGAATTCCTGATTCAGAGAAGGAAAGGAAATAAACATCCCCGCCTTCATGAAATGATTTTTCTATGAAATCTGATCAAAACCAAGTTCATATAAGACGAAACTGCATGTCACAGTGAGAACAATCTTTTTCGCCATTCGTTCTTTTTATACATACGAATTACGAGTAAGAACTGACTTGCAGATTAATCTCCTTCCAGAGGTGAGATTCTACTCATTAGTGCTTATTCATCTTTATGCATATCACTCAATGTGAAACGAATAATAATCCAAATATAATGTACTTCTGGCCTGTCAATGATGCTTTGTTTCTATATCGAATGATATAGTAAATCAATTACATACATTACAAGATTTCAAGAGCGTACATTGCAAATTCTCACTCACTGTGGAAAAGACAGAAGAGGTACTATTTACGGATATAATAATAAGTTTTTTACTAAGGTGTACAGTAAATCCATATCAGGAACTAAATATATTCATAAGAATGCACCGCACTCTTTGGAAATGAAAGCAATTATTATTTGGAAACAGATCATTCTATAATCGAATCTAAAAGACGAAAAAAAGAAGAGTGTTCCAACACAAATAAAATGTTTATTGTAACAAGGAACAAAGTCACTAAAATAGGACTTAGCTAAAGAAGATATCTTAGGAGAACAGAAGAAAATTCACAAAAGTATGTATACTAATTTTTCCGGTCATTTCCAATCATTCCCTAAATTTTTTCAGCACATACATTTAGATAAGGATATTTTTCGTTCGTTTGTTAGTTGAAATTTAGGCCCTTTTTCAACATCAACGCTACATGAGCCGTGGACCTACAGTTTAAGGTGGAATCTGAACCACAGTTTTGCGTTTAAATTTTGGCGAATCGAACCCGGAACCACGTATACCAAAGGCGCGGCTGCTAGCTACTAGACCAACAGGAAGGGCTAGAACAAGTCTTCAGAAATGTACCACGTTACTTACAAATATACAGACAGTAAACTATATAGGACTGATCAAACGGAATATTAGCACTAAGTTAAGCATTAATCTTTAAAGATTCAAGATATTTAAACTCAGTTTAAAAAAAAACTAGTTACGTCATATTACGCAAGTCCAATTTATCCTTGGCGATGATTTAGCTTAAATAATTCAACAACTACCAACGAGTCATGTTACATAATAGAAATAAGGATTCACCATGTACAAAAATGAGTTTAGTAACAGCGCGAAAACTTTAAGAAAAAAAAATAAAATAAAATAAAGACAAATTAATTTGTTTCCCACTGTGCCCAGGACTATTATTTAGAGTGCAGGAAACTACACAAAAATATGGATTCAAAGTCGCAATCAAATAAATAAATAAATAAATAAATAAAGAGAAGTTACTATTAGGTTACCTATGTGGGTGCGAATGTAAATTCGGGCACATAAAGTTCGGAACAGGCTTAAAGGACTTTTACCCCAGCCACTGCTTCTTTTCACCCCCACAACCCTCGGTTAGGATATAAGCTGTCACTGCTCTCAATATTGCTGTACGTCTGTACAAAGAAGGAAAAGACACCAAACAAATCACTCGCAAAAGTATACAGAATCTGTCACTCAATATATTTTCTCACGCAAGCTGACAAAGTATTAAATCAGAAGGAAAGAAGTCGAGGCAAAATTGGTTTTTAGCCAGAAGGAAAACTATATCTCAACCATGTGTCGGAAGACTAGTAGGGGTTGAGTGGGGTTAACAGGGTTTTTAGAATTTCTACAAAAAAAAAAAAAAAAAAAAAAAAACCTCTCTGTTTCTGTCCCAGTCTTATGTAATTGTAACCAAACATATATCGGTATGAAAGAAATTTAGACACTAAGATTATGGAACACATAAGGAATCCCGAAAACAACAATCAACCAGTAATAAGAATTATCAAAACATTAGTGATTCCAAACATTCCATCAAAGGTGTAAAAATATCACATAGAACCATCCGTTGAAAGATCGGTATACAAATTTTATTTCATCAGAACAAAAGATCCAAAATAGAGCTTAGACAAAGTAAAGTAAAGTGAAAAAAAATTATTACAAAAAAATTTCAATGCAAAAACTCTTATAAGAACTTCACTTAATACAATATTACAAAACTAAACTATAGTAAGAAACAATCACTAGAAAACTAAAACAAATCAAGGTATGTCAACATTGAATGCTAGCGTGAATTTAAGATGACAGGTACTTTTTGCTGATATTTACAACATGTTAAAAATTTTCCTTATCAAATTTTGATAATTATAACAATGCAAATTCACTTTAGGTACACTTCATAGGTTAGCTAAAGAACACAGTCAGGTTTATGTAACAAGCTACTGTTCAATTGACTTCTGAGGAAATGGCCTGTAGACGGCCGTATAATTGTCCTGAAATCATCGCCAAAGATAAATTCAACTTACGAAATACAAAGTAACTTTACTCTTCATCAGAGACTGTGCGCAAAAATGCGAATCATAACGTAAAATTATGAAATTAACACTGACAATATCCTTGTGTGCGTAGTACTACAAAGATGAACCATTTATCTTGATACGTCCTTGCAAAATTTTAGCGTTTTGTCTCCATTAGTTTAAAACGTACATCATGCAGATATCTGCAGGAAGACATTCTCTGGCATACACTGTGATACCATGAGATTACCAGTGTTGCCAACCCACCATAAAGCCCTATTTTTTCAAATAGCACTATGTCAGGTTATTACATATCTCAAACCTACATGTAAATTGAAAACATGCAATATCACTTTTTTATGCAGTGTTGCAAACTAAAGGCGCTACAGTATCACATAAATCGAAAATATAACCCAATTCTGGAGGGTTCTATAATAGTAAAAACGGAAGTAAGACAGTGTAATGCACAGCCAAAGCACCCTAAAGTTAAATAGTAGGATGATCATATCACATATTTCAAGCAAGTAAAAACATAGTTACAAGGAACTGGAAATTTGACTTTTTTCAAAGAACTTTATTAAAAAAAAAAAAAAAAATGCATCATATTGAACTGCATACATGGTTTTCTATAGGCATAAAGATCATAACGCCGTTTACAGCAATTTGATATTATTCTAAAAATATTTCGTAGCGCGGGCTTTCTGTAAGCGTACTTCAAATTCAATTCCCTATACAGGAACTTGCCTCGAATAAAAATGTTAATCATGGTTCGGATCCCCCCCCCCCCCACAGCACTCGACCCGTCTGAGGTGCGCATGGTCCCGGGTTCGATTACAAGAGGGAAACCACAAAATACATTTTTACACTCATTCACTTTCATCGATCATCTGTCTGTTTTAGCGGAGATGGGGCGTTAAATTAAAAAATATAAAATAAAATAAAAATCGTCCTGTCTGATTAGCCTTGATGTTAAAAGTAGATTTTTAAACCACAACAATCAAAACTCGAAAGCAAGGTGACACAGTGATAGACAGCTTATCTTTGGTGCGATGGATCCCCGGTTCGATACCAAACCATGTTAATTTTGTGATGAACAACAGCGTGTTCGTGGATTTTCTCCAAGTTCTCCCGTTTCCTCCCACATTCTAATCTCACCAGTTTTTTATCATTCATTTTCATTATTAATCATCCGTCTCATTTGGCCTACATAGCATAATTATAGAACGTAACTTAGAAAATACATTTCATTTCTAAAGTCCTGACGTTTAGCCCACTAAAGGCTTGGCCAGTCAGTTTTCAGTTGGCTAATGTGTGGCCAGCATTTCAGCCCCTATCACTGTTATTTTCTAGTCCAGGATTCCATGTTGCTTAATTTACAAAGATTTCAAATTATCTTATGCAGTGATAATTTCAGAGAGTGCCCCAGGAACACGCTTCTGCTGAGCCACGAAATATCTCCAGCACCATACATCTGTTTATGCACAAAGTGGGTTTCAAATATATTCACAGTAGCTACTACTTTTCACCCTCCTGAAATGAAAGTTCCCTCCCTGGAAAGAAATCTGAAATCTAGGTCATCAATTATTTAAGTTATATCTTTATATTAGCCTGAATGACAAATGATAATAAAAAGAAATAAAAATAAAAAAAGTCCAGTGACCGATATAAATTTGAAAATCACGGTTTCCCTTGCGCTAAAACAATCTACAGTGAGATCTTGGTTTGATTGTTGAAGTTTAGCGTTCCTTTTCCACAGTGAGGCTATGTGAGACATGGACTGAGACATGGACCTATAGTCTAAGACGAATCCGAACCAGACTTTCTTCCAGAAAATTTCGTCCGCGGGCATAATCAAAATGTGACGGAATCGCACTAGAGTACTATTAGCTGATGAACGTACCCTGCACAAGAATGACATGTGTAATCACAATTACCACAGCTCCAGTGAAGCAAAGCCCTCCGGAAATATACCTGGATATAAACACTGGACTGAACCACCTTAATACACTCAATGCTGACCACCAAAGCAGCACACAGTAACCCAATGCTCCAAAGGTACACGCATTACCAATTGAATCGGTGAGTAGAAAAAGGAGAACATTCCCCAACATCTTACTTTCGGGAAACTACAAAAAACTATTTATTGAGAAATCTGTTGCTCTGATATGATTGTGTTGCATTATAAACTTGTAGTATATGCTAAGGGTTATTATTTGCCACAAAGAAAAAACATTTAAATATTTTATATTTCCGGCTACACAGGAAATTTGTTTGCGGAATATTCTCCTTTTTCCCCGCAAGAGAAAAATGTTCCCAAAAGAGGATACAAAATATACAGAAAAGCCAATGTTATTTCTAAACACATGGTTGAAAACCGTCAACTCATTAACACATAATACATTTAGTGCAAAACTTATTTAAATTGAAAGTTTCAAGCCAATATTAGTGACATTTTCTAAAAAGAAATGAAAAGGTATTTATAACATCAGTTTAGATGCAATAGAAAAAGTAGAAAATGTATAGTAAATGCATTTAGAGTAAAGTTTGTTTAAACAAAACACCTTTGTATCTGCTCATTATCAATATCACTACTAGCATCTTCAGAAACTGGCAACTATATGATATTGTTATAGAAATCTTGATACTTCTCCGGCACGTAATGCTTAACTTTTTCAATGTCTATGAGCTTCTTTGGAGAATTTTTTTTATACAGCCTTTAGTTTCACTATTGTACACAAGATGTCGATATTGACTAATAGAAAACTTCTCACCTTTTTTCTCAATATCTGTTGTAGTCTTCTTAAAATGGTAAGGCCACCAATCCTCATGATAAGCTAATGATATCATTTTTGACACTGCTTACCTAAAACTGTGGAAAAGTCTTTTTGGCTGCTTTAATGATGTCTGCACATTGTTTTCGTGTATAAACGCGATCACACCTTTTTATTGTCCTGTTAATAACTGAGAAGTTTCGATCACAGCAACGGCGCCCGTCAGGGGGGCAAGGTGGAGCGTTCGCCCACACCAAGATAAATTTATACTTGCGAATATCGGAAACCCAATACAATTTTTACATTAGTTACAGCAAACTTTGAAACTATATTTGAAACATACTTGCCCCCCTTGGAAACCACAACATGGGCGCCCTTGGATCACAGGGCAAAAAGCTGTGGCCCCGGATTTGAAAATAATGACTAACCACTTTAAATCTATCATTCATGGTTAGGCCCAAAAGTAATCTGCTGAGGATGTGGTTCCGGTTCTGGCCCCCATAAGCATCGCTAAATATATACAGTTCTGTAACTTCATCTGGGATGTTATTAATGAAACTGTAAATGAATGAAGATACTTCATTAGGGCCTTTCTTCGGCTCCCCTTCAGTATATGTAAAGAATATGTCTACTGATTTCTGTCTTCTCATATCGTGGATATTAAAAACGTAAAACCAAAGTTGTCGTAAATGGAATATTTCCTGAACAGAAATGAACGATAGGGAAAGATTCTGCATATAGTCAAATGTTATGGCCATAACGTCATTTCTACTTTTACAGATGTCACTGACTTCCTTGAATTTACAGTAAAATTTGTTTGCCCACCTTTTATGGACAAGTAATTCTGCTACAGAAACTCTTTTTGCTATAACACTAAGAGTTATATATTTTAATTTCTTCCTTAAATCTTCACATGTGGGACACACATTCACTTGTGGACGTCTAAATCAGTAACCATAATTTTTACGAAAATAACGCAATAATACTCATATTTAACAACTGCTTTTAACTCTGTGTATTTTTCTACAAACAGTCCATGCATCATTTTCATTTTTAAGTCAGATTGTAAATACGTAATGGGCAGGCCCGTATCCAGGGGAGTCTAGGAGGCCGGGCCTCCCTAAATTTTTGCTTGCCCCCTCTACAATTTTCACGGTAGGCTTGCAAACGAACTATAATATGGTGATGAACTATAATATTGTTGGATCGGGCCCCCCCTAACTTCAGCCGCCCCCCCCCTAAATTTTTGGGCTGGCTACCGGCCTGGCAATGAGCTGAGAGGTGTAATGTAAAACCTTTGCGAGGAACGAGGCAATAAGCTCATCTTATTTATTCAAAACTATGGCATCTAACGTATCTCCCCGGTTAATGTGTACCTCTCTTATTCTCTGGTTTCTGGTTTGTTTCTACTAGCTTAGTTAAACGTTCAACAGTTTTGTTAGATTTAATGGCATGAAGCGCCATGTACGCTTTGCGACAGATCTCTATTCTAGTATTATATTTCATTGAAAAATATTTAAAAGATCAAGTATTACGGTTAGATTTAGTTGTCAAAGGACGATGACGTACATCATGCCGTTCAATTAAGCCTACAAGATACGTATTTCGTATACGTTCGTCCTTAGGACGTCCACAGAAAAGAACACTTATAATACATCCTTTTTCTTCAGTAAACTTTTCCGTACATTTTTTGCGACAATTACAATCATTATCTGTTAATCTTGCTTCCACTAAATGTCCCTTACTTGCCACAAACTCTTCTCCGCGTTGTCTAGCTTGTTTTCCAATTTCTTTGATATGCTGGTCTTTATTGCGTTTACTCTTTTTCCTTTTAGGTTCATACCAAGGGCGCCCATGTTGTGGTTTCCAAGGGGGGAGCAAGTATAAGCGATATTTGAAAAATAGTTTCAAATTTTGTTGTAACTAATGTAAAAATTCTATTGGATTTTCGATATTCTGAAGTACAATTTCCTCTAGGGGGCGAGCGCCCGCTCTTCCCCCCCCCGTGATGGGCGCCCTTGGTTCATACATATTATCCTCTGACGAAGACATTGTTGAGAGACAAGTTTACAGAATACTTCAAGGCACTAGAATATTATTTTGCAATGTTCACAACACATTCCGCGACTGATGTGTAAGCCTACCTGTGACTGGCGCAGCATCTAGTGGCCGATCAGGGAATTACTGGTATTGCGTGGAAAAAGGAGAATCTTCCAGGAATGTTCTCGTTCTTCCACTCAGCGTAAATTTCAAAGCAATATCTAACAATGGATTATGACAGTAACATTTTCTTTTTATGTTCATTCTATGTATTTACGGATAGAGAACAAAATGGCTATTTCAGTCTGTTTTCGTTATTTTTTGGAATATTCTCCTTTTTCTTCTCACCGATTCAATTGGACCAGCAGGACACGTATGCTTTCATTTACCACAGTTTATTTAGACGAGAATTTATTACATTTGTTAAGTTTTCCTTCATTCTGTTATGAAATAATTCCATCCGCGATTTGAAATTTTTTCCGACGGAGAAGATTCGAATAAAGTAATGCCTGGCTTCCAAACATGAATAAACAACCATTCTGCGTTATGGAAAAGTGATCCCGTTACATGCACAGTTTAGTGATATTGTTGTTCTGCACTTCGTTGCCGTTTCTAGCAAAATTTTGAAAGTTTACCGTGTAATTTACTCGTTTGTGTGCTTGATAATATGTAAGGAAAGAGGATTTTTTTTTAAATAATCGGTTATAAATATGGAACTATTTCGTAAGCGGTAAGAACTACTTGGCACAAGGTTACCGCATAGTTGGATTGTGGAAAAGTAACGAGAATTTGTATTCTGAAAATGGCTACAGATATACAGAGACGTTACCCTGTATGTGAGCCAACACTAACAGGATTTGTGAAACATTACGGTAATAATGAGGAAAATCATCTAAAAATGTGTGAATGTCATAGATTAATAAATTGCAGGTGGAAAAAGTTATACTTTTCATTGTAACGGTTAAGTCGCATAGTGAAATGTGCAACTGGCGGAAGGCAGCAACGAAGGGATTTTTTTTTTTTTTTTTTTTTTTTTTTTTTTTTTTTTTTTTTTAGCATGCTCATTTATGTTTGGCCTAATCTTCCTAACCTAATGATTTCTGTTGAAAACCAGGCAGAAGACTAACTTCAAAAAATTATCTCTGGCCTAACCTAACATAACCTTACGCTTCTTGTCAACAAAACCCAGTTAGATAACCATCTTTGGAATAAATGCCTTACCAGTTTTGCAATTGTTTACTTATACGCAAATTCATTGGTACCATGATTTTATTTATTTACTTATTTTTAAGAAAGAACACGAGAAAGAAAATCTGGGAAACAGGAAAACTGTAACGCTCATCGCCTTTTTTTCGCCCAGCCATAAGTAAGCACCAGTAGTGACTTTGGTGACGTTCCCCACCAACCACGATGTGTCGGCATGGGACAGCAACTGTACATACGGATAACGTACGAAGTATACTGAGTAATTCTTGAGGAACACTTTCTAAGTAGTAATAGTAAATTTCCTGAAAAACAACAAAATTCTAATGTTTTACAGGTGCTGCTTTGCTTTTGGCGAACCACATTTTGGAAGATTTACAGGTAAAATTCAACACTTTGCATGAAAAGACATTTATAAAGAAAAAAATTCTGCAAGTGATTGAATGAAATACGAAGTAATACAACAATATTTTATGTTTGCAAGTGTAGGATTACTAGTGCAAAACATTACAAGTGCTTTACGATAGATAAAATAAGTGAGTGCATATGAAAGATGACTTTATTAGAAACTATTTTCCACCGGTGATGTATTTCTGCACAGTGTACAGAAGCTATTTTATGTTTACAAGTGAAGCGCTACTAATATGAAACCATGACAAGTGCTTTCGGAACTCGTATCATTGTCAAAACCGACTCGTTTTCACTAACCTCGCTTATGGGAGGGGGTAAACCCACCTTCGCTAATGCGCCTGCTCTCTTCGGACGCACCCCATAACTCACGCTCGGGCAACCCAGTTTTGTCCTTCCCTGACTCGGTTAGACAACATTCGTGCTTTTAGTGACCCTCTAGCACAGGATGTTTTGTTTATTGTACTATAATTTTCATGCATACATCCGGATGCCGTATTTATACGCAAATCATAAAAGAATTGTAATTTTTCAACAACTGCTTATTATAGCCCCCTTGAATTTTAACTATGCCATATGAGATACTTTCATGTCATCCACCGCATATAATTTATGGGCAAGAGTGCACTTTATGCATAGCAATTGATTTTGCAACGCTGTTGACATGGCGCAAGGTAGGAATAAGTAGCATAAGGTCGGGTTAACTTAGGGTTAGGGAAGTTTGGACACATTTTGTTAAAATTAACCGAGTGTAATTGCTTGTATTGCTATTTACGCTATCGGTTCCTATGAATGTTCTGCACAATGTGCACTCTTACCCATTTATGAAACAATAAGAAAATTAGTGAAAAAATTCTAATTTTTCAACAACTATTTTAAGTGGTGCGCCGAAAGAAAAGCTGGACGGTTTTTAAGCCTGAAAACACTGGACCTACTCTGAGACCCAAATAACTAAAAAGAAAGAAATAAAACTATATTTGTAGCCATAATATAGTGCAAAAGATATTTTAAACTTCACCTAGTCGAAGAAAAACAAGCGAACACACACAAAAAAAAACACTACAGACTCAAATTTCTTCTGCTGCTGCTCAGTGTTGCCAACAACCTCTGAAGAAAATAGGCTACATGGCATTCAGAAAAAAGCTTTTTGACGCAAAAAATGGCTAGATTTTGAACTGCTAACCTATAAACCAAATTGTAGATTTTAAAACCGTTTTTTGTATGTAGGTTATAGTAAAATTTGAAATGTTGAATTTTATTCCTTGAAGAGCAACAAACAACATACAGGACTTTAAATTACAATAAAACCCATAAGCAACTCCTGATGTGAAAGTCAACACCTCGCCCATCTTAGCCACAAAATCCAGCCACAAAACTAAGGACGTTCAAGGTCATCCACACAACACACAAGGTTGCAAGCACTACAAAGTTAAAATGTAGAAAAATAAAAATCCCATAGCAAGCTTACTCCACGCTCAAAAGGACCCATGCAATCATCATCCCTATCATCCCTTTACATAATATACAAAATTTTGTGTGCTAAATGCCATGGTATCAATACCACAAGACATAAACGGAATGGTTCAAATTTACAAAAACTTTTGTGGCCAGGGTCGTGCACGTTCACTAGCGGGTCAGGACCCATGCGATCATCATCCCTATCATCACTTTACTTACTATACAAAAAATTGTGCTGTAAAATGTCGTGGTATCAATACCACAACACATAAACGAAATGGTTCAAATTTACAAAAACTTTTGTGGCCAGGGTCCTGCACGTTCACTAGCGGGTCAGAACCCATGCGATCATCATCCCTATCATCACTTTACTTACTATACAAAAATTTGTGCTGTAAAATGTCGTGGTATCAATACCACAACACATAAACGAAATGGTTCAAATTTACAAAAACTTTTGTGGCCAGGGTCGTGCACGTTCACTAGCGGGTCAGAACCCATGCGATCATCATCCCTAACATCCCTTTACTTACTATACAAAAATTTGTGCTGTAAAATGTCGTGGTATCAATACCACAACACATAAACGAAATGGTTCAAATTTACAAAAACTTTTGTGGCCAGGGTCGTGCACGTTCACTAGCGGGTCAGGACCCATGCGATCATCATCCCTATCATCCCTTTACTTACTATACAAAAATTTGTGCTGTAAAATGTCGTGGTATCAATACCACAACACATAAACGAAATGGTTCAAATTTACAAAAACTTTTGTGGCGAGGGTCCTGCACGTTCACTAGCGGGTCAGGACCCATGCGATCATCATCCCTATCATCACTTTACTTACTATACAAAAATTTGTGCTGTAAAATGTCGTGGTATCAATACCACAACACATAAACGAAATGGTTCAAATTTACAAAAACTTTTGTGGCCAGGGTCGTGCACGTTCACTAGCGGGTCAGAACCCATGCGATCATCATCCCTATCATCCCTTTACTTACTATACAAAAATTTGTGCTGTAAAATGTCGTGGTATCAATACCACAACACATAAACGAAATGGTTCAAATTTACAAAAACTTTTGTGGCCAGGGTCGTGCACGTTCACTAGCGGGTCAGGACCCATGCGATCATCATCCCTATCATCCCTTTACTTACTATACAAAAATTTGTGCTGTAAAATGTCGTGGTATCAATACGACAACACATAAACGAAATGGTTCAAATTTACAAAAACTTTTGTGGCCAGGGTCGTGCACGTTCACTAGCGGGTCAGAACCCATGCGATCATCATCCCTATCATCACTTTACTTACTATACAAAAATTTGTGCTGTAAAATGTCGTGGTATCAATACCACAACACATAAACGAAATGGTTCAAATTTACAAAAATTTTGTGGCAAGGGTCGTGCACGTTCACTAGCAGGTCAGGACCCATGCGATCATCATCCCTATCATCCCTTTACTTACTATACAAAAAATTGTGCTGTAAAATGTCGTGGTATCAATACCACAACACATAAAAAAAATGGTTCAAATTTACAAAAACTTTTGTGGCCAGGGTCGTGCACGTTCACTAGCGGGTCAGGACCCATGCGATCATCATCCCTATCATCCCTTTACATACTATACAAAAACTTCTGCTGTAAAATGTCGTGGTATCAATACGACAACACATAAACGAAATGGTTCAAATTTACAAAAACTTTTGTGGCCAGGGTCGTGCACGTTCACTAGCGGGTCAGGACCCATGCGATCATCATCCCTATCATCCCTTTACTTACTATACAAAAATTTGTGCTGTAAAATGTCGTGGTATCAATACGACAACATAAACGAAATGGTTCAAATTTACAAAAACTTTTGTGGCCAGGGTCGTGCACGTTCACTAGCGGGTCAGGACCCATGCGATCATCATCCCTATCATCCCTTTACATACTATACAAAAACTTCTGCTGTAAAATGTCGCGGTATCAATACCACAACACAAACGAAATGGTTCAAATTTTTTAAAAAACATTTGTGACCAGGGCCGTGCACGTTCACTAGCGGGTCAGGACGCATGCGATCATCATCCCTATCATCCCTTTACTTACTATACAAAAAATTGTGCTGTAAAATGTCGTGGTATCAATACCACAACACATAAAAGAAATGGTTCAAATTTACAAAAACTTTTGTGGCCAGGGTCGTGCACGTTCACTAGCGGGTCAGGACCCATGCGATCATCATCCCTATCATCACTTTACTTACTATACAAAAATTTGTGCTGTAAAATGTCGTGGTATCAATACCACAACACATAAACGAAATGGTTCAAATTTACAAAAACTTTTGTGGCCAGGGTCGTGCACGTTCACTAGCGGGTCAGAACCCATGCGATCATCATCCCTATCATCACTTTACTTACTATACAAAAATTTGTGCTGTAAAATGTCGTGGTATCAATACGACAACACATAAACGAAATGGTTCAAATTTACAAAAACTTTTGTGGCCAGGGTCGTGCAAGTTCACTAGCGGGTCAGGACCCATGCGATCATCATCCCTATCATCACTTTACTTACTATACAAAAATTTGTGCTGTAAAATGTCGTGGTATCAATACCACAACACATAAACGAAATGGTTCAAATTTACAAAAACTTTTGTGGCCAGGTCGTGCACGTTCACTAGCGGGTCAGAACCCATGCGATCATCATCCCTATCATCACTTTACTTACTATACAAAAATTTGTGCTGTAAAATGTCGTGGTATCAATACCACAACACATAAACGAAATGGTTCAAATTTACAAAAATTTTGTGGCAAGGGTCGTGCACGTTCACTAGCAGGTCAGGACCCATGCGATCATCATCCCTATCATCACTTTACTTACTATACAAAAATTTGTGCTGTAAAATGTCGTGGTATGAATACCACAACACATAAACGAAATGGTTCAAATTTACAAAAACTTTTGTGGCCAGGGTCCTGCACGTTCACTAGCGGGTCAGGACCCATGCGATCATCATCCCTATCATCCCTTTACTTACTATACAAAAAATTGTGCTGTAAAATTTCGTGGTATCAATACCACAACACATAAAAGAAATGGTTCAAATTTACAAAAACTTTTGTGGCCAGGGTCGTGCACGTTCACTAGCGGGTCAGGACCCATGCGATCATCATCCCTATCATCCCTTTACATACTATACAAAAACTTCTGCTGTAAAATGTCGTGGTATCAATACCACAACACAAACGAAATGGTTCAAATTTATTAAAAAAACATTTGTGACCAGGGTCGTGCACGTTCACTAGCGGGTCAGAACGCATGCGATCATCATCCCTATCATCCCTTTACTTACTATACAAAAATTGTGCTGTAAAATGTCGTGGTATCAATACCACAACACATAAAAGAAATGGTTCAAATTTACAAAAACTTTTGTGGCCAGGGTCGTGCACGTTCACTAGCGGGTCAGGACCCATGCGATCATCATCCCTATCATCCCTTTACATACTATGCAAAAACTTCTGCTGTAAAATGTCGCGGTATCAATACCACAACACAAACGAAATGGTTCAAATTTTTTAAAAAACATTTGTGACCAGGGTCGTGCACGTTCACTAGCGGGTCAGGACGCATGCGATCATCATCCCTATCATCCCTTTACTTACTATACAAAAAATTGTGCTGTAAAATGTCGTGGTATCAATACCACAACACATAAAAGAAATGGTTCAAATTTACAAAAACTTTTGTGGCCAGGGTCGTGCACGTTCACTAGCGGGTCAGGACCCATGCGATCATCATCCCTATCATCACTTTACTTACTATACAAAAATTTGTGCTGTAAAATGTCGTGGTATCAATACCACAACACATAAACGAAATGGTTCAAATTTACAAAAACTTTTGTGGCCAGGGTCGTGCACGTTCACTAGCGGGTCAGAACCCATGCGATCATCATCCCTATCATCACTTTACTTACTATACAAAAATTTGTGCTGTAAAATGTCGTGGTATCAATACGACAACACATAAACGAAATGGTTCAAATTTACAAAAATTTTGTGGCAAGGGTCGTGCACGTTCACTAGCAGGTCAGGACCCATGCGATCATCATCCCTATCATCACTTTACTTACTATACAAAAATTTGTGCTGTAAAATGTCGTGGTATGAATACCACAACACATAAACGAAATGGTTCAAATTTACAAAAACTTTTGTGGCCAGGGTCCTGCACGTTCACTAGCGGGTCAGGACCCATGCGATCATCATCCCTATCATCCCTTTACTTACTATACAAAAAATTGTGCTGTAAAATGTCGTGGTATCAATACCACAACACATAAAAGAAATGGTTCAAATTTACAAAAACTTTTGTGGCCAGAGTCGTGCACGTTCACTAGCGGGTCAGGACCCATGCGATCATCATCCCTATCATCCCTTTACATACTATACAAAAACTTCTGCTGTAAAATGTCGTAGTATCAATACCACAACACAAACGAAATGGTTCAAATTTTTAAAAAAACATTTGTGACCAGGGTCGTGCACGTTCACTAGCGGGTCAGGACGCATGCGATCATCATCCCTATCATCCCTTTACTTACTATACAAAAAATTGTGCTGTAAAATGTCGTGGTATCAATACCACAACACATAAAAGAAATGGTTCAAATTTACAAAAAATTTTGTGGCCAGGGTCGTGCACGTTCACTAGCGGGTCAGGACCCATGCGATCATCATCCCTATCATCCCTTTACATACTATACAAAAACTTCTGCTGTAAAATGTCGCGGTATCAATACCACAACACAAACGAAATGATTCAAATTTTTAAAAAAACATTTGTGACCAGGGTCGTGCACGTTCACTAGCGGGTCAGGACCCATGCGATCATCATCCCTATCATCCCTTTACTTACTATACAAAAACTTCTGCTGTAAAATGTCGTGGTGTCAATACCACAACACATAAACGAAATGGTTCAAATTTACAAAAACTTTTGTGGCCAGGGTCGTGCACGTTCACTAGCGGGTCAGGACCCACGCGATCATCATCCCTATCATCACCTTACTTACTATACAAAAATTTGTGCTTTAAAATGTCGTGGAATGAATACCACAACACATAAACGAAATGGTTCAAATTTACAAAAACTTTTGTGGCCAGGGTCGTGCACGTTCACTAGCGGGTCAGAACCCATGCGATCATCATCCCTATCATCCCTTTACTTACTATACAAAAAATTGTGCTGTAAAATGTCGTGGTATCAATACCACAACACATAAACGAAATGGTTCAAATTTACAAAAACTTTTGTGGCCAGTGTCGTGCACGTTCACTAGCGGGTAAGGACCCATGCGATCATCATCCCTATCATCCCTTTACTTATTATACAAAAACTTGTGCTGTAAAATGTCGTGGTATCAATACCACAACACATAAACAAAATGGTTCAAATTTACAAAAACTTTTGTGGCCAGGTTCGTGCAGGTTCACTAGCGGGTCAGGACCCATGCGATCATCATCCCTATCATCCCTTTACTTACTATACAAAAAATTGTGCTGTAAAATGTCGTGGTATCAATACCACAACACAAACGAAATGGTTAAAATTTACAAAAACTTTTGTGGCCAGGGTCGCGCACGTTCACTAGCGGCTCAGGACCCATGAGATCATCATCCCTATCATCACTTTACTTACTATACAAAAAATTGTGCTGTAAAATGTCGTGGTATCAATACCACAACACATAAACGAAATGGTTCAAATTTACAAAAACTTTTGTGGCCAGGGTCGTGCACGTTCACTAGCGGGTCAGAACGCATGCGATCATCATCCGTATCATCCCTTTACTTACTATACAAAAATTTGTGCTGTAAAATGTCGTGGTATCAATACTACAACACATAAACAAAATGGTTCAAATTTACAAAAACTTTTGTGGCCAGGGTCGTGCACGTTCACTAGCGGGTCAGGACCCATGCGATCATCATCCCTATCATCCCTTTACTTACTATACAAAAAATTGTGCTGAAAAATGTCGTGGTATCAATACCACAACACATAAACAAAATGGTTCAAATTTACAAAAACTTTTGTGCCAGGGTCGTGCACGTTCACTAGTGGGTCAGGACCCATGCGATCATCATCCCTATCATCCCCTTACTTACTATACAAAAATTTGTGCTGTAAAATGTCGTGGTATCAATACCACAACACATAAACGAAATGGTTCAAATTTACAAAAACTTTTGTGCCCACGGTCGTGCACGTTCACTAGCGGGTCAGGACCCACGCCATCATCATCCCTATCATCCCTTTACTTACTATAGAAAAATTTGTGCTGTAAAATGTCGTGGTATCAATACCACAACACATAAACGAAATGGTTCAAATTTACAAAAACTTTTGTGGCCAGGGTCGTGCACGTTCACTACCGGGACAGAACCCATGCGATCATCATCCCTATCATCCCTTTACTTACTATACAAAAAATTGAGCTGTAAAATGTCGTGGTATCAATACCACAACACATAAACGAAATGGCTCAAATTTACAAAAACTTTTGTGGCCAGGGTCGTGCACGTTCACTAGCGGGTCAGTACTCATGCGATCATCATCCCTATCATCCCTTTACTTACTATACAAAAAATTCTGCTGTAAAATGTCGTGGTATCAATAACACAACACATAAACGAAATGGTTCAAATTTACAAAAACTTTTGTGGCCAGGATCGTGCACGTTCACTAGCGGGTCAGGACCCATGCGATCATCATCCCTATCATCACTTTGCTTACTATATAAAAATTTGTGCTGTAAAATGTCGTGGTATCAATACCACAACACATAAACGAAATGGTTCAAATTTACAAAAACTTTTGTGGCCAGGGTTGTGCACGTTAACTAGCGGATAAGGACCCATGCAATCATCATCGCTATCATCCCTTTACTTACTATACAAAAATTTGTGCTGTAAAATGTCGTGGTATCAATACCACAACACATAAAAGAAATGGTTCAAATTTACAAAAACTTTTGTGGCCAGGGTCGTGCACGTTCACTAGCGGGTCAGGACCCATGCGATCATCATCCCTATCATCCCTTTACATACTATACAAAAACTTCTGCTGTAAAATGTCGTGGTATCAATACCACAACACAAACGAAATGGTTCAAATTTTTTAAAAAAACATTTGTGACCAGGGTCGTGCACGTTCACTAGCGGGTCAGAACGCATGCGATCATCATCCCTATCATCCCTTTACTTACTATACAAAAATTGTGCTGTAAAATGTCGTGGTATCAATACCACAACACATAAAAGAAATGGTTCAAATTTACAAAAACTTTTGTGGCCAGGGTCGTGCACGTTCACTAGCGGGTCAGGACCCATGCGATCATCATCCCTATCATCCCTTTACATACTATACAAAAACTTCTGCTGTAAAATGTCGCGGTATCAATACCACAACACAAACGAAATGGTTCAAATTTTTTAAAAAACATTTGTGACCAGGGTCGTGCACGTTCACTAGCGGGTCAGGACGCATGCGATCATCATCCCTATCATCCCTTTACTTACTATACAAAAAATTGTGCTGTAAAATGTCGTGGTATCAATACCACAACACATAAAAGAAATGGTTCAAATTTACAAAAACTTTTGTGGCCAGGGTCGTGCACGTTCACTAGCGGGTCAGGACCCATGCGATCATCATCCCTATCATCACTTTACTTACTATACAAAAATTTGTGCTGTAAAATGTCGTGGTATCAATACCACAACACATAAACGAAATGGTTCAAATTTACAAAAACTTTTGTGGCCAGGGTCGTGCACGTTCACTAGCGGGTCAGAACCCATGCGATCATCATCCCTATCATCACTTTACTTACTATACAAAAATTTGTGCTGTAAAATGTCGTGGTATTAATACCACAACACATAAACGAAATGGTTCAAATTTACAAAAATTTTGTGGCAAGGGTCGTGCACGTTCACTAGCAGGTCAGGACCCATGCGATCATCATCCCTATCATCACTTTACTTACTATACAAAAATTTGTGCTGTAAAATGTCGTGGTATGAATACCACAACACATAAACGAAATGGTTCAAATTTACAAAAACTTTTGTGGCCAGGGTCCTGCACGTTCACTAGCGGGTCAGGACCCATGCGATCATCATCCCTATCATCCCTTTACTTACTATACAAAAAATTGTGCTGTAAAATGTCGTGGTATCAATACCACAACACATAAAAGAAATGGTTCAAATTTACAAAAACTTTTGTGGCCAGAGTCGTGCACGTTCACTAGCGGGTCAGGACCCATGCGATCATCATCCCTATCATCCCTTTACATACTATACAAAAACTTCTGCTGTAAAATGTCGTAGTATCAATACCACAACACAAACGAAATGGTTCAAATTTTTAAAAAAACATTTGTGACCAGGGTCGTGCACGTTCACTAGCGGGTCAGGACGCATGCGATCATCATCCCTATCTTCCCTTTACTTACTATACAAAAAATTGTGCTGTAAAATGTCGTGGTATCAATACCACAACACATAAAAGAAATGGTTCAAATTTACAAAAACTTTTGTGGCCAGGGTCGTGCACGTTCACTAGCGGGTCAGGACCCATGCGATCATCATCCCTATCATCCCTTTACATACTATACAAAAACTTCTGCTGTAAAATGTCGCGGTATCAATACCACAACACAAACGAAATGGTTCAAATTTTTAAAAAAACATTTGTGACCAGGGTCGTGCACGTTCACTAGCGGGTCAGGACCCATGCGATCATCATCCCTATCATCCCTTTACTTACTATACAAAAACTTCTGCTGTAAAATGTCGTGGTGTCAATACCACAACACATAAACGAAATGGTTCAAATTTACAAAAACTTTTGTGGCCAGGGTCGTGCACGTTCACTAGCGGGTCAGGACCCACGCGATCATCATCCCTATCATCACCTTACATACTATACAAAAATTTGTGCTTTAAAATGTCGTGGTATGAATACCACAACACATAAACGAAATGGTTCAAATTTACAAAAACTTTTGTGGCCAGGGTCGTGCACGTTCACTAGCGGGTCAGAACCCATGCGATCATCATCCCTATCATCCCTTTACTTACTATACAAAAAATTGTGCTGTAAAATGTCGTGGTATCAATACCACAACACATAAACGAAATGGTTCAAATTTACAAAAACTTTTGTGGCCAGTGTCGTGCACGTTCACTAGCGGGTAAGGACCCATGCGATCATCATCCCTATCATCCCTTTACTTATTATACAAAAATTTGTGCTGTAAAATGTCGTGGTATCAATACCACAACACATAAACAAAATGGTTCAAATTTACAAAAACTTTTGTGGCCAGGTTCGTGCAGGTTCACTAGCGGGTCAGGACCCATGCGATCATCATCCCTATCATCCCTTTACTTACTATACAAAAAATTGTGCTGTAAAATGTCGTGGTATCAATACCACAACACAAACGAAATGGTTAAAATTTACAAAAACTTTTGTGGCCAGGGTCGCGCACGTTCACTAGCGGCTCAGGACCCATGAGATCATCATCCCTATCATCACTTTACTTACTATACAAAAAATTGTGCTGTAAAATGTCGTGGTATCAATACCACAACACATAAACGAAATGGTTCAAATTTACAAAAACTTTTGTGGCCAGGGTCGTGCACGTTCACTAGCGGGTCAGAACGCATGCGATCATCATCCGTATCATCCCTTTACTTACTATACAAAAATTTGTGCTGTAAAATGTCGTGGTATCAATACCACAACACATAAACAAAATGGTTCAAATTTACAAAAACTTTTGTGGCCAGGGTCGTGCACGTTCACTAGCGGGTCAGGACCCATGCGATCATCATCCCTATCATCCCTTTACTTACTATACAAAAAATTGTGCTGAAAAATGTCGTGGTATCAATACCACAACACATAAACAAAATGGTTCAAATTTACAAAAACTTTTGTGCCAGGGTCGTGCACGTTCACTAGTGGGTCAGGACCCATGCGATCATCATCCCTATCATCCCTTTACTTACTATACAAAAATTTGTGCTGTAAAATGTCGTGGTATCAATACCACAACACATAAACGAAATGGTTCAAATTTACAAAAACTTTTGTGGCCACGGTCGTGCACGTTCACTAGCGGGTCAGGACCCACGCCATCATCATCCCTATCATCCCTTTACTTACTATAGAAAAATTTGTGCTGTAAAATGTCGTGGTATCAATACCACAACACATAAACGAAATGGTTCAAATTTACAAAAACTTTTGTGGCCAGGGTCGTGCACGTTCACTACCGGGACAGAACCCATGCGATCATCATCCCTATCATCCCTTTACTTACTATACAAAAAATTGAGCTGTAAAATGTCGTGGTATCAATACGACAACACATAAACGAAATGGCTCAAATTTACAAAAACTTTTGTGGCCAGGGTCGTGCACGTTCACTAGCGGGTCAGTACTCATGCGATCATCATCCCTATCATCCCTTTACTTACTATACAAAAAATTCTGCTGTAAAATGTCGTGGTATCAATACCACAACACATAAACGAAATGGTTCAAATTTACAAAAACTTTTGTGGCCAGGATCGTGCACGTTCACTAGCGGGTCAGGACCCATGCGATCATCATCCCTATCATCACTTTACTTACTATAAAAAATTTGTGCTGTAAAATGTCGTGGTATCAATACCACAACACAAACGAAATGGGTCAAATTTACAAAAACTTTTGTGGCCAGGGTCGTGCACGTTCACAAGCGGGTCAGGACCCATGCGATCATCATCCCTTTACTTACTATACAAAAAATTGTGCTGTAAAATGTCGTGGTATCAATACCACAACACATAAACGAAATGGTTCAAATTTACAAAAACTTTTGTGGCCAGAGTCGTGCACGTTCACTAGCGGGTCAGGACCCATGCGATCATCATCCCTATCATCCCTTTACTTACTATACAGAAATGTGTGCTGTAAAATGTCGTGGTATCAATACCAAAACACATAAACGAAATGGCTCAAATTTACAAAAACTTTTGTGGCCAGGGTCGTGCACGTTCACTTCCGGGTCAGAACCCATGCGATCATCATCCCTATCATGACTTTGCTTACTATATAAAAATTTGTGCTGTAAAATGTCGTGGTATCAATACCACAACACATAAACGAAATGGTTCAAATTTACAAAAACTTTTCTGGCCAGGGTTGTGCACGTTAACTAGCGGATAAGGACCCATGCAATCATCATCGCTATCATCCCTTTACTTACTATACAAAAATTTGTGCTGTAAAATGTCGTGGTATCAATACCACAACACAAACGAAATGGTTCAAATTTACAAAAACTTTTGTGGCCAGGGTCGTGCATTTTCACTAGCGGGTCAGGACCCATGCGATCATTATCCCTATCATCCCTTTACTTACTATACAAAAATTTGTGCTGTAAAATGTCGTGGTATCATAACCACAACACATAAACGAAATGGTTCAAATTTAAAAAAAACTTTTGTGGCCAGGGTCGTGCACGTTCACTAGCGGGTAAAGACCCATGCGATCATCATCCCTATCATCCCTTTACTTACTATACAGAAATGTGTGCTGTAAAATGTCGTGGTATCAATACCAAAACACATAAACGAAATGGCTCAAATTTACAAAAACTTTTGTGGCCAGGGTCGTGCACGTTCACTAACGGGTCAGGACCCATGCGATCTTCATCCCTATCATCCCTTTACTTACTATACAAAAATTTGTGCTGTAAAATGTCGTGGTATCAATACCACAACACAAACGAAATCGTTCAAATTTACAAAAACTTTTGTGGCCAGGGTCGTGCACGTTCACTAGCGGGTCAGGACCCATCCGATCATCATCCCTACCATCACCTTACTTACTATACAAAAATTTGTGCTGTAAAATGTCGTGGTATCAATACCACAACACATAAACGAAATGGTTCAAATTTACAAAAACTTTTGTGGCCAGGGTCGTGCACGTTCACTAGCCGGTCAGGACCCATGCGATCATCATCCCTATCATCACTTTATTTACTATACAAAAATTTGTGCTGTAAAATGTCGTGGTATCAATACCACAACACATAAACGAAATGGTTCAAATTTACAAAAACTTTTGTGGCCAGTGTCGTGCACGTTCACTAGCGGGTCAGGACCCATGCGATCATCATCCCTATCATCACTTTACTTACTATACAAAAAATTTGTGCTGTAAAATGTCGTGGTATCAATACCACAACACATGAACGAAATGGTTCAAATTTACAAAAACTTTTGTGGCCAGGGTCGTGCACGTTCACTAGCGGGTCACGACCCATGCGATCATCATCCCTATCATCCCTTTACTTACTATACAAAAATTTGTGCTGTAAAATGTCGTGGTATCAATACCACAACACAAACGAAATGGTTCAAATTTACAAAAACTTTTATGGCCAGGGTCGTGCTCGTTCACTAGCAGGTCAGGACCCATGCGATCATCATCCCTATCATCCCTTTACTTACTATACAAAAAATTGTGCTGTAAAATGTCGTGGTATCAATACCACAACACATAAACGAAATGGTTCAAATTTACAAAAACTTTTGTGGCCAGGGTCGTGCACGTTAACTAGCGGGACAGGACCCATGCGATCATCATCCATATCATCACTTTACTTACTATACAAAAATTTGTGCTGTAAAATGTCGTGGTATCAATACCACAAAAAATAAACGAAATGGTTCAAATTTACAAAAACTTTTGTGGCCAGGGTCGTGCACGTTCACTAGCGGGTCAGGACCCATGCGATCATCATCCCTATCATCCCTTTACTTACTATACAAAAATTTGTGCTATAAAATGTCGTGGTATCAATACCACAACACATAAACGAAATGGTTCAAATTTTCAAAACTTTTGTGGCCAGGGTCGTGCACGTTCACTAGCGGGTCAGGACCCATGCCATCATCATCCCTATTATCCGTTTACTTACTATACAAAAATTTGTGCTGTAAAATGTCGTGGTATCAATACCACAACACATAAACGAAATGGTTCAAATTTACAAAAACTTTTGTGGCCAGGGTCGTGCACGTTCACTACCGGGACAGAACCCATGCGATCATTATCCCTATCATCCCTTTACTTACTATACAAAAAATTGTGCTGTAAAATGTCGTGGTATCAATACCACAACATATAAACGAAATGGTTCAAATTTACAAAAACTTTTGTGGCCAAGGTCGTGCACGTTCACTAGCGGGTCAGGACTCATGCGATCATCATCCCTATCATCCCTTTACTTACTATACAAAAAATTGTGCTGTAAAATGTCGTGGTACCTATACCACAACACACAAACGAAATGGTTCAAATTTACAAAAACTTTTGTGGCCACGGTCGTGCACGTTCACTAGCGGGTCAGGACCTATGCGATCATCATCCCTATCATCAATTTACTTACTATAAAAAAATTTGTGCTGTAAAATGTCGTGGTATCAATACCACAACACATAAACGAAATCGTTCAAATTTACAAAAACTTTTGTGGCCAGGGTCGTGCACGTTCACTAGCGGGTCAGGACGCATGCGATCATCATCCCTATCATCCCTTTACTTACTATACAAAAAATTGTGCTGTAAAATGTCGTGGTATCAATACCACAACACATAAAAGAAATGGTTCAAATTTACAAAAACTTTTGTGGCCAGGGTCGTGCACGTTCACTAGCGGGTCAGGACCCATGCGATCATCCCTATCATCCCTTTACTTACTATACAAAAATTTGTGCTGTAAAATGTGGTATCAATACCACAACACATAAACGAAATGGCTCAAATTTACAAAAACTTTTGTGGCCAGGGTCGTGCACGTTCACTAGCGGGTCAGAACCCATGCGATCATCATCCCTATCATCCCTTTACTTACTATACAAAAATTTGTGCTGTAAAATGTCGTGGTATCAATACCACAACACATAAACGAAATGGTTCAAATTTACAAAAAGTTTTGTGGCCAGGGTCGTGCACGTTCACTAGCGGGTCAGAACCCATGCGATCATCATCCCTATCATCCCTTTACTTACTATACAAAAATTTGTGCTGTAAAATGTCGTGGTATCAATACCACAACACATAAACGAAATGGTTCAAATTTACAAAAACTTTTGTGGCCAGGGTCGTGCACGTTCACTAGCGGGTCAGGACCCATGCGATCATCATCCCTATCATGCCTTTACTTACTATACAAAAATTTGTCCTGTAAAATGTCGTGGTGTCAATACCACAACACATAAACGAAATGGTTCAAATTTACAAAAACTTTTGTGGCCAGGGTCGTGCACGTTCAATAGCGGGTCAGGACCCACGTGATCATCATCCCTATCATCACCTTACTTACTATACAAAAATTTGTGCTTTAAAATGTCGTGGTATGAATACCACAACACATAAACGAAATGGTTCAAATTTACAAATACTTTTGTGGCCAGGGTCGTGCACGTTCACTAGCGGGTCAGGACCCATGCGATCATTATCCCTATCATCCCTTTACTTACTATACAAAAATTTGTGCTGTAAAATGTCGTGGTATCATAACCACAACACATAAACGAAATGGTTCAAATTTAAAAAAAACTTTTGTGGCCAGGGTCGTGCACGTTCACTAGCGGGTAAAGACCCATGCGATCATCATCCCTATCATCCCTTTACTTACTATACAGAAATGTGTGCTGTAAAATGTCGTGGTATCAATACCAAAACACATAAACGAAATGGCTCAAATTTACAAAAACTTTTGTGGCCAGGGTCGTGCACGTTCACTAACGGGTCAGGACCCATGCGATCTTCATCCCTATCATCCCTTTACTTACTATACAAAAATTTGTGCTGTAAAATGTCGTGGTATCAATACCACAACACAAACGAAATCGTTCAAATTTACAAAAACTTTTGTGGCCAGGGTCGTGCACGTTCACTAGCGGGTCAGGACCCATCCGATCATCATCCCTACCATCACCTTACTTACTATACAAAAATTTGTGCTGTAAAATGTCGTGGTATCAATACCACAACACATAAACGAAATGGTTCAAATTTACAAAAACTTTTGTGGCCAGGGTCGTGCACGTTCACTAGCCGGTCAGGACCCATGCGATCATCATCCCTATCATCACTTTATTTACTATACAAAAATTTGTGCTGTAAAATGTCGTGGTATCAATACCACAACACATAAACGAAATGGTTCAAATTTACAAAAATTTTGTGGCAAGGGTCGTGCACGTTCACTAGCGGGTCAGGACCCATGCGATCATCATCCCTATCATCACTTTACTTACTATACAAAAAATTTGTGCTGTAAAATGTCGTGGTATCAATACCACAACACATGAACGAAATGGTTCAAATTTACAAAAACTTTTGTGGCCAGGGTCGTGCACGTTCACTAGCGGGTCACGACCCATGCGATCATCATCCCTATCATCCCTTTACTTACTATACAAAAATTTGTGCTGTAAAATGTCGTGGTATCAATACCACAACACAAACGAAATGGTTCAAATTTACAAAAACTTTTATGGCCAGGGTCGTGCTCGTTCACTAGCAGGTCAGGACCCATGCGATCATCATCCCTATCATCCCTTTACTTACTATACAAAAAATTGTGCTGTAAAATGTCGTGGTATCAATACCACAACACATAAACGAAATGGTTCAAATTTACAAAAACTTTTGTGGCCAGGGTCGTGCACGTTAACTAGCGGGACAGGACCCATGCGATCATCATCCATATCATCACTTTACTTACTATACAAAAATTTGTGCTGTAAAATGTCGTGGTATCAATACCACAAAAAATAAACGAAATGGTTCAAATTTACAAAAACTTTTGTGGCCAGGGTCGTGCACGTTCACTAGCGGGTCAGGACCCATGCGATCATCATCCCTATCATCCCTTTACTTACTATACAAAAATTTGTGCTATAAAATGTCGTGGTATCAATACCACAACACATAAACGAAATGGTTCAAATTTTCAAAACTTTTGTGGCCAGGGTCGTGCACGTTCACTAGCGGGTCAGGACCCATGCCACCATCATCCCTATCATCCGTTTACTTACTATACAAAAATTTGTGCTGTAAAATGTCGTGGTATCAATACCACAACACATAAACGAAATGGTTCAAATTTACAAAAACTTTTGTGGCCAGGGTCGTGCACGTTCACTACCGGGACAGAACCCATGCGATCATTATCCCTATCATCCCTTTACTTACTATACAAAAAATTGTGCTGTAAAATGTCGTGGTATCAATACCACAACATATAAACGAAATGGTTCAAATTTAAAAAACTTTTGTGGCCAAGGTCGTGCACGTTCACTAGCGGGTCAGGACTCATGCGATCATCATCCCTATCATCCCTTTACTTACTATACAAAAAATTGTGCTGTAAAATGTCGTGGTACCTATACCACAACACACAAACGAAATGGTTCAAATTTACAAAAACTTTTGTGGCCAGGGTCGTGCACGTTCACTAGCGGGTCAGGACCTATGCGATCATCATCCCTATCATCAATTTACTTACTATAAAAAAATTTGTGCTGTAAAATGTCGTGGTATCAATACCACAACACATAAACGAAATCGTTCAAATTTACAAAAACTTTTGTGGCCAGGGTCGTGCACGTTCACTAGCGGGTCAGGACGCATGCGATCATCATCCCTATCATCCCTTTACTTACTATACAAAAAATTGTGCTGTAAAATGTCGTGGTATCAATACCACAACACATAAAAGAAATGGTTCAAATTTACAAAAACTTTTGTGGCCAGGGTCGTGCACGTTCACTAGCGGGTCAGGACCCATGCGATCATCCCTATCATCCCTTTACTTACTATACAAAAATTTGTGCTGTAAAATGTGGTATCAATACCACAACACATAAACGAAATGGCTCAAATTTACAAAAACTTTTGTGGCCAGGGTCGTGCACGTTCACTAGCGGGTCAGAACCCATGCGATCATCATCCCTATCATCCCTTTACTTACTATACAAAAATTTGTGCTGTAAAATGTCGTGGTATCAATACCACAACACATAAACGAAATGGTTCAAATTTACAAAAAGTTTTGTGGCCAGGGTCGTGCACGTTCACTAGCGGGTCAGAACCCATGCGATCATCATCCCTATCATCCCTTTACTTACTATACAAAAATTTGTGCTGTAAAATGTCGTGGTATCAATACCACAACACATAAACGAAATGGTTCAAATTTACAAAAACTTTTGTAGCCAGGGTCGTGCACGTTCACTAGCGGGTCAGGACCCATGCGATCATCATCCCTATCATGCCTTTACTTACTATACAAAAATTTGTCCTGTAAAATGTCGTGGTGTCAATACCACAACACATAAACGAAATGGTTCAAATTTACAAAAACTTTTGTGGCCAGGGTCGTGCACGTTCAATAGCGGGTCAGGACCCACGTGATCATCATCCCTATCATCACCTTACTTACTATACAAAAATTTGTGCTTTAAAATGTCGTGGTATGAATACCACAACACATAAACGAAATGGTTCAAATTTACAAATACTTTTGTGGCCAGGGTCGTGCACGTTCACTAGCGGGTCAGAACCCATGCGATCATCATCCCTATCATCCTTTTACTTACTATACAAAAAATTGTGCTGTAAAATGTCGTGGTATCAATACCACAACACATAAACGAAATGGTTCAAATTTACAAAAACTTTTGTGGCCAGTGTCGTGCACGTTCACTAGCGGGTCAGGACCCATGCGATCATCATCCCTATCATCCCTTTACTTATTATACAAAAACTTGTGCTGTAAAATGTCGTGGTATCAATACCACAACACATAAACAAAATGGTTCAAATTTACAAAAACTTTTGTGGCCAGGGTCGTGCAGGTTCACTAGCAGGTCAGGACCCATGCGATCATCATCCCTATCATCAATTTACTTACTATACAAAAAATTGTGCTGTAAAATGTCGTGGTATCAATACCACAACACAAACGAAATGGTTAAAATTTACAAAAACTTTTGTGGCCAGGGTCGCGCACGTTCACTAGCGGCTCAGGACCCATGAGATCATCATCCCTATCATCACTTTACTTACTATACAAAAAATTGTGCTGTAAAATGTCGTGGTATCAATACCACAACACATAAACGAAATGGTTCAAATTTACAAAAACTTTTGTGGCCAGGGTCGTGCACGTTCACTAGCGGGTCAGAACGCATGCGATCATCATCCGTATCATCCCTTTACTTACTATACAAAAATTTGTGCTGTAAAATGTCGTGGTATCAATACCACAACACATAAACAAAATGGTTCAAATTTACAAAAACTTTTGTGGCCAGGGTCGTGCACGTTCACTAGCGGGTCAGGACCCATGCGATCATCTTCCCTATCATCCCTTTACTTACTATACAAAAAATTGTGCTGAAAAATGTCGTGGTATCAATACCACAACACATAAACAAAATGGTTCAAATTTACAAAAACTTTTGTGGCCAGGGTCGTGCACGTTCACTAGTGGGTCAGGACCCATGCGATCATCATCCCTATCATCCCTTTACTTACTATACAAAAATTTGTGCTGTAAAATGTCGTGGTATCAATACCACAACACATAAACGAAATGGTTCAAATTTACAAAAACTTTTGTGGCCACGGTCGTGCACGTTCACTAGCGGGTCAGGACCCATGCCATCATCATCCCTATCATCCCTTTACTTACTATAGAAAAATTTGTGCTGTAAAATGTCGTGGTATCAATACCACAACACATAAACGAAATGGTTCAAATTTACAAAAACTTTTGTGGCCAGGGTCGTGCACGTTCACTAGCGGGTCAGGACCCATGCGATCATCATCCCTATCATCCCTTTACTTACTATACAGAAATGTGTGCTGTAAAATGTCGTGGTATCAATACCAAAACACAAACGAAATGGCTCAAATTTACAAAAACTTTTGTGGCCAGGGTCGTGCACGTTCACTTCCGGCTCAGAACGCATGCGATCATCATCCCTATCATGACTTTGCTTACTATATAAAAATTTGTGCTGTAAAATGTCGTGGTATCAATACCACAACACATAAACGAAATGGTTCAAATTTACAAAAACTTTTGTGGCCAGGATCGTGCACGTTCACTAGCGGGTCAGGACCCATGCGATCATCATCCCTATCATCACTTTACTTACTATAAAAAATTTGTGCTGTAAAATGTCGTGGTATCAATACCACAACACAAACGAAATGGGTCAAATTTACAAAAACTTTTGTGGCCAGGGTCGTGCACGTTCACAAGCGAGTCAGGACCCATGCGATCATCATCCCTTTACTTACTATACAAAAAATTGTGCTGTAAAATGTCGTGGTGTCAATACCACAACACATAAACGAAATGGTTCAAATTTACAAAAACTTTTGTGGCCAGGGTCGTGCACGTTCACTAGCGGGTCAGGACCCATGCGATCATCATCCCTATCATCCCTTTACTTACTATACAGAAATGTGTGCTGTAAAATGTCGTGGTATCAATACCAAAACACAAACGAAATGGCTCAAATTTACAAAAACTTTTGTGGCCAGGGTCGTGCACGTTCACTTCCGGGTCAGAACCCATGCGATCATCATCCCTATCATGACTCTGCTTACTATATAAAAATTTGTGCTGTAAAATGTCGTGGTATCAATACCACAACACATAAACGAAATGGTTCAAATTTACAAAAACTTTTGTGGCCAGGGTTGTGCACGTTAGCTAGCGGATAAGGACCCATGCAATCATCATCGCTATCATCCCTTTACTTACTATACAAAAATTTGTGCTGTAAAATGTCGTGGTGTCAATACCACAACATAAACGAAATCGTTCAAATTTACAAAAACTTTTGTGGCCAGGGTCGTGCACGTTCACTAGCGGGTCAGGACCCATGCGATCATCATCCCTACCATCACTTTACTTACTATACAAAAATTTGTGCTGTAAAATGTCGTGGTATCAATACCACAACACATAAACGAAATGGTTCAAATTTACAGAAACTTTTGTGGCCAGGGTCGTGCACGTTCACTAGCGGGTCAGGACCCATGCGATCATCATCCCTATCATCACTTTATTTACTATACAAAAATTTGTGCTGTAAAATGTCGTGGTATCAATACCACAACACATAAACGAAATGGTTCAAATTTACAAAAACTTTTGTGGCCAGTGTCGTGCACGTTCACTAGCGGGTCAGGACCCATGCGATCATCATCCCTATCATCACTTTACTTACTATACAAAAATTTGTGCTGTAAAATGTCGTGGTATCAATACCACAACACATGAACGAAATGGTTCAAATTTACAAAAACTTTTGTGGCCAGGGTCGTGCACGTTCACTAGCGGGTCACGACCCATGCGATCATCATCCCTATCATCCCTTTACTTACTATACAAAAATTTGTGCTGTAAAATGTCGTGGTATCAATACCACAACACAAACGAAATGGTTCAAATTTACAAAAACTTTTATGGCCAGGGTCGTGCACGTTCACTAGCAGGTCAGGACCCATGCGATCATCATCCCTATCATCCCTTTACTTACTATACAAAAAATTGTGCTGTAAAATGTCGTGGTATCAATACCACAACACATAAACGAAATGGTTCAAATTTACAAAAACTTTTGTGGCCAGGGTCGTGCACGTTAACTAGCGGGACAGGACCCATGCGATCATCATCCATATCATCACTTTACTTACTATACGAAAATTTGTGCTGTAAAATGTCGTGGTATCAATACCACAAAAAATAAACGAAATGGTTCAAATTTACAAAAACTTTTGTGGACAGGGTCGTGCACGTTAACTAGCGGGTCAGGACCCATGCGATCATCATCCCTATCATCCCTTTACTTACTATACAAAAATTTGTGCTATAAAATGTCGTGGTATCAATACCACAACACATAAACGAAATGGTTCAAATTTTCAAAACTTTTGTGGCCAGGGTCGTGCACGTTCACTAGCGGGTCAGGACTCATGCGATCATCATCCCTATCATCCCTTTACTTACTATACAAAAAATTGTGCTGTAAAATGTCGTGGTACCTATACCACAACACATAAACGAAATGGTTCAAATTTACAAAAACTTTTGTGTCCAGAGCGTGCACGTTCACTAGCGGGTCAGGACCTATGCGATCATCATCCCTATCATCAATTTACTTACTATAAAAAAATTTGTGCTGTAAAATGTCGTGGTATCAATACCACAACACATAAACGAAATGGTTCAAATTTACAAAAACTTTTGTGGCCAGGGTCTTGAACGTTAACTAGGGGATCAGGACCCATGCGATCATCATCCATATCATCACTTTACTTACTATACAAAAATTTGTGCTGTAAAATGTCGTGGTATCAATACCACAAGACAAACGAAATGGTTCAAATTTACAAAAACTTTTGTGGCCAGGGTCGTGCACGTTCACTAGCGGGTCAGGACCCATGCGATCATCATCCCTATCATCACTTTACTTACTATACAAAAATTTGTGCTGTGAAATGTCGTGGTATCAATACCACAACACATAAACAAAATGGTTCAAATTTACAAAAACTTTTGTGGCCAGGGTCGTGCACGTTCACTAGCGGCTCAGGACCCATGCGATCATCATCCCTATCATCCCTTTACTTACTATACAAAAAATTGTGCTGTAAAATGTCGTGGTATCAATAGCACAACACATAAACGAAATGGTTCAAATTTACAAAAACTTTTGTGGCCAGGGTCGTGCACGTTCACTAGCGGGTCAGGACCCATGCGATCATCATCCCTATCATCCCTTTACTTACTATACAAAAATTTGTGCTGTGAAATGTCGTGGTATCAATACCACAACACATAAACAAAATGGTTCAAATTTACAAAAACTTTTGTGGCCAGGGTCGTGCACGTTCACTAGCGGGTCAGGACCCATGCGATCATCATCCCTTTCATCCCTTTACTTACTATACAAAAAATTGTGCTGTAAAATGTCGTGGTATCAATACCACAACACATAAACGAAATGGTTCAAATTTACAAAAACTTTTGTGGACAGGGTCGTGCACGTTAACTAGCGGGTCAGGACCCATGCGATCATCATCCCTATCATCCCTTTACTTACTATACAAAAATTTGTGCTATAAAATGTCGTGGTATCAATACCACAACACATAAACGAAATGGTTCAAATTTTCAAAACTTTTGTGGCCAGGGTCGTGCACGTTCACTAGCGGGTCAGGACTCATGCGATCATCATCCCTATCATCCCTTTACTTACTATACAAAAAATTGTGCTGTAAAATGTCGTGGTACCTATACCACAACACATAAACGAAATGGTTCAAATTTACAAAAACTTTTGTGTCCAGAGCGTGCACGTTCACTAGCGGGTCAGGACCTATGCGATCATCATCCCTATCATCAATTTACTTACTATAAAAAAATTTGTGCTGTAAAATGTCGTGGTATCAATACCACAACACATAAACGAAATCGTTCAAATTTACAAAAACTTTTGTGGCCAGGGTCGTGCACGTTCACTAGCGGGTCAGGACCCATGCGATCATCATCCCTATCATCCCTTTACTTACTATACAAAAATTTGTGCTGTAAAATTTCGTGGTATCAATACCACAACACATAAACGAAATGGTTCAAATTTACAAAAACTTTTGTGGCCAGGGTCGTGCACGTTCACTAGCAGGTCACGGACCCATGCGATCCTCATCCCTATCATCCCTTTACTTTTTATACAAAAATTTGTGCTGTAAAATGTCGTGGTATCAATACCACAACACATAAACGAAATGGTTCAAATTTACAAAAACTTTTGTGGCCAGGGTCGTGCACGTTCACTAGCGGGTCAGGACCCATGCGATCCTCATCCCTATCATCCGTTTACTTATTATGCAAAAAATTGTGCTGTAAAATGTCGTGGTATCAATACCACAACACATAAACGAAAGGGTTCAAATTTACAAAAACTTTTGTGGCCAGGGTCGTGCACGTTCACTAGCGGGTCAGAACCCATGCGATCATCATCCCTATCATCCCTTTACTTACTATACAAAAATTTGTGCTGTAAAATGTCGTGGTATCAATAACACAACACATAAACGAAATGGTTCAAATTTACAAAAACTTTTGTTGCCAGAGTCGTGCACGTTCACTAGCGGGTCACGACCCATGCGATCATCATCCCTATCATCCCTTTACTTACTATACAAAAATTTGTGCTGTAAAATGTCGTGGTATCAATACCACAACACATAAACGAAATGGTTCAAATTTACAAAAACTTTTGTGGCCAGGGTCGTGCACGTTCACTAGCGGGTCAGGACCCATGCGATCATCATCCCTATCATCCCTTTACTTACTATACAAGAAATTGTGCTGTAAAATGTCGTGGTATCAATACCACAAAAACGAAAGGGTTCAAATTTACAAAAACTTTTGTGGCCAGGGTCGTGACTCTATATGTG